>NC_079437.1:40904406-41224406 GCF_903798145.1 Danio aesculapii | reverse complement strand
GAAGCGAATCATAAACAAATGTCCATTCATACTTCATCCATTCATACTTCATTTTGGAAGTAGCACAAACACTTGGAGAATTTCATAATTAGAACAAGGCGTTCATCAAATCGCTGATTCCCCCCCCACCCCTTATGCCGAGTTCAGACTGCATGATTTTAGCCTTGATTTTGACTCACCGAGAGATTGAGAAATCGCAGACAAATTCATAAAATCACAGGCAAATCACTCATTCACGTGAGTACCAATCACACCGTGTGAACTATTATGACATGATCTGAGAGAATCGCAGATGAGTCACAGACACCTATGAGATATTTGGTGTTCTAAGTATCTGGAATTGTCTGCGATTGAAATCATGCCGTGTGAAATGTGTTCTGACTGGCGATTACCTACAGCCAATGAGAGCAGCATCCACTAGTGTGGATATCTGCAGGCCAGCGGGAGGTTGGGGGAAATATTAAAAATGCTTATTTTCTGTATATTTTGACCCAAGAATTGGAGGAAAAACTAGTGTAAATTTGGTAGGAGCACCCGTGTCTGTTTTATCTGTCATCTGAACAATACCACAATCGGGTCGAAAATGAAATAACGTTGAAGAGAAATTGCTAATTCCCTCAAAAGCCAGATGAGCAAAATAAGTACATTTTCTACCCCATCAAAAGCTTTTTTCTCATTGTGTAGTTCATAACAAAAAATACACTACATGACCTTGCGTTGTTTCCATGTCACTTCTTGCACGTGTTTGGTTGTGAGACGTAGTTTGCGAACCAAGATAAAGTTGTCGGCGATTCTTTCTATTCTAAAGTTATGCAGTGTGAAACCCCCTGCTGCTGATCCATCTTGCAGTGTGAACAAAGCAGCGATGAAACGCTACCCCAGATAGTCATGCAGTGTGAAAACATCTGTGACACGATGACTACTTTGAAAATCGTGCAGTCTTAACTCGCATTAATCGCATTCCCAGTGTAAACACAGTGTTATTTTATGGGCTCGACAGGCCACCTTTAACAGCCTGCTTCTTAACCTGTCGTGTACATGAAATTCCTGAAGAAGAGCTGCTATACTTTGTCATGGATGCAGACCGTTTCCTGGAAGCATTTGGCTGGTCTGGTGGTCTTATTCTGGGTGCAGTCTGCTGGTCCTTGTTTGTGGGACTTGAGGTGGGACTGTTCGGTGTGGGGACTGTCCTAATGGGTCTCTGTGGTATTTGCGTTGGCCTAACTGGAGTGATTTGTCCTATGGACAGCTTTTCAGGAGATGAAGGTGGTGTAATGCTAGTCTTTTTCTGCACCATAGCTTTTCCAGGCAGTTGCTTATGTATGCCACATTTAGGAGCTTGAAGCCCAAATGAGCAGTTAATAGTGTCTAGTCTGCTAATGGGTAACTTAGTTGACCCTCTTCTATCTTGAATAGGAATTCTGGATGATGCCTGAGGTGAGTGCTAGTATGAAGAACAGAACATGAATTAATGATATTATTCTTAATTCAAAACTAGAGCTTGCTTCTTGATAGTACAGGAAGAATTCTTTACCTTCCTTGCCAGACTCTCCATCTTGGGTTTTGCCCCTGACAGGTTCTTGTTCATTTGATTCATACAAAATTGATCCCCGTCTTGTTTTTCCTCATCAGGAGCTGTTGGGTAACATGTTTCCTTCCCATTCCTACTGTAAACCTCATGACCCAGCGTATCCTCTGTAAGTTTTCTATCATTTGTAGTTTTCGGTTGTACAGGCTTGCTTTTGCATATCTTTGTTTCTTTGCTCAGTGCAACTATTGGACTTCTGGGATCAGACTGGTTCTGCTCTGTCATTTGGAGGTCTGAATCTTCTAATATCAACAGCTCAATAGATTCAAATTGTTCTGGCATTTTCCTCTGAGGATTGTGCTGCTCAGATTTTATCTTTAACACTGCTTGACTGACCTCATCATTCGGTAGCCTTAAATACTCATTCAAACCTTCTTCGAATCTGAGGTTATGTTGGTGTTTTGAACTACAGTCTAAACAAGTCAATGACTTTTGCAGTTCCTCACTCTTAGACAACTCTATTGACTTCGTTATCTCAGGCTTCTCTGGAATTACAGAAGTTACATCTGCTTTATCTTGCAGCATTGAGCTATTAAACAAACTGTCTGTTGCAGAGTGCAGGATAACATTTCCTTCTGCAGGTTTGCGTATTATGTCTAGACTTACCTCAGGTTGTAAGTCCTGAAGTGTTTTTACAGACTGTTCCTCACATACTACATCTACACTAACCTCAGACACAAAACCAGCGTCCGAATTTTTCATAGCTAACAGTAGAGGCTTCTCCTCACCTAATAAATTACTTGCATTGGGTTGTAACCCTTGTAGTGATTCTTTTTCAGATTTCTCAAGACTTACTTCAAGTTGTAAGTCCTGCATTTTAATGTTTTCAGCTACCTCTACAGACACATTTACTACTGGAGGTTTGAGTAGTAGGTCTGAACTTGATCCAGGTTGTAAGTCCTGAAGCGACTTTACAGACTTTTCCTCACATGCTACATCTCGATTAACCTCCGAGTCAAAGTTTCGGTTTGAAATATTCTTGGCTAATAGTAGAGGCTTCTCCTGGCCTATTAAACCTACATTTGCATCAGGTCGTAACCCTTGTGGTGATTTTTTTCCAGATACCTCACACATTAAATCTAGACCTTCTTCAAGTTGTAAGTCCTGCATTGTCTTTTTTTCAGATTCCTCTACAGACACATTTACTTCTGAAGATTTGAGTCGTAAGTCTGAATTTGATTCAGGTTGAAAGTCCTGAAGCAACTTTGCAGACTTTTCCTCACATGCTATATCTCGATTAACCTCACACTCAAGGTTTGGGTTTGAAATCTTAGCTAACAGTAAAGGATTCTTCTTGCCTATTAAACCTAGACTTGCATCAGGTTGTAACCCTCTTAGTGATTCTCTTTCAGATTCCTCACACATTAAATCTAGACCTTCTTCAAGTTGTAAGTCCTGCATTGCCGCCTTTTCATATTCCTCTATACACACATTTACTTCTAAAGGTTTGAGTTGTAAGTCTGAACTTGACCCGGAATGTAAGTCCTGGAGTGTCTGTACAGACGGTTCCACACATACTACATCTACACTAACCTCAGACACAAAGCCAAAGTCGGAATTTTTCTTAGATGGCCATAGAGGCTTGTAGTGTAACCCTTGTAGTGATCCTTTTTTAGATTCCTCACACATTAAATCTAGACTTGCTTTAAGCTGTAAGTCCTGCATTGCCAATTTTTTAGCTACCTTTTTTACTTCTGGAGGTTTGAGTATTAAGTCTGAACTTAACTCAGGTTGTAAGTCCTGGAGTGACTTAACAGACTGTTCCTTACACACTACATCTACACTAACCTCCGACTCAAATTCTGGGTTTGGATTTCTCTTATTAAATAGCACAAACTTATCCTTACTATTTATATTCTGACTTGCATGAGGTAATAACGCTTGTAGTGTTTCTATTTCTAAGTCCTGTATTGCCATTTTTTCAGTTAACTGCACAGACACTGCCTCGGACTGTATCTCTAAAAATTGCTGAGATGCACTTGTCATATGTTGTTGCAAAACACTGCTCATCGATTCACTCTCTACTACTGGCTTTGATGTAACTTCAGAATCTTGTACTTGTTTGGGAAGTTTCTCATTCAGTTGAGTTTGAGTATTATCTTTAGATAATAAAACTGCCCTTAAGTCATCTGGCAGGTGACTATCGGCTGTCATGTCTAGAACATGTTGATATTCAGGCTGCTCCTGTCCAGAATGCATTTTAGGTTTCTCTTTAATGTTTTGACAGCTTAGCTCGGGTAGTTTCTGAGCTTCCAGTATGAGCTTTGTTATTTGCTGTGGTTCATTAAGATTTTCAGCTGAACTTAGTTCCTTAGAAACCATACAGTCAATCTCTGACTTCAAACCCACTGTATCACTGCACTCAAAGTACTCATCTGATGTTGAAGAGAAGTTTAAATAACCATTAGTAGTCTGTAAGAAACGGCAGCTTTCACTATCTTTCACCGGCTGTTTACTATCATTTATTATAGCACCTTTGTCGTTTTCTTGGGCAAAGGTGGTTTTGGAAAGTGCGGTTGTTGTTTTGCACTCTGCTGATAAGAAATTGAAGATAATACTGCAAGAGGTTTTCAAAAGTTTTGGAGTTAAAAAGTTCTGAGAATTACTAAAGTCTTTACAGTCTTGAGCAGGGCATGATTTTGAACGAAAAATTGCTTGCCCTTGATGACCGTCTTTGATCAGATTAGGCAAAGATTCTGGTGTTTCTTCAGGCACAAAGATATCTCCCACAGACCTGAAGTCAGCCACTGGGCTAAAACACTCATAGTATTCATCAGACAATGAAGACACGCAGGAGTCAGAGTTAGACATCTCTATACCATTGCAGCCATTTTGGTCTGTCTCTGGTTTTGTTTCTATGTTGTTTTGAGTGACAACACCAGTTATGATTTGGTCATCTTGGCTTTGCTTGACAGAAGGGCTTTTTGGGATTGCAAATGACTCCAGAAGATGAGATTTGTTGGACACAGCTGTTGATTTTAAGTACAACTCTTCTGAGGTATGGTTAGAACATTTAAGAGTTTGTAGAGTATCTTGAGTTTGTTTTGTATCTGAGACTGTATCGTCTTGAAAAGATGACATTGCTTTGGAAAAGTCTTTGTTAGTGTAAATGTTTTTGCTCCGCAAAGACTTGGTGTCCAGGTCTTTTTCTAACACACACGGTTCCTCTTTATCTACCTTATTACATGCAAGCACATGCATAATTTTTGCCTTTTCCAAAGGCAAAACAAGATCCTCAATCTGGCTGCTTGTTTGATGTTGATTTTTATCAAAATCCATCTGAGCTTCTCCTGGTGTTTGCTTTTGAGCTGGAACTTTAGGGTGAGACAATGTTTGAGGTACGGGTCCAGGACTAGCCCTCAGAAATGAAGACTCCACTGGCTCATGAACAGGATCCTTGAATCGAATGGCTTGAGACACTTCAAAGAGTTCTGAACGCATTAGGTGAGCTTGCAACGGCTTGTTAGCATCTCTTATATTAATGAAACCAATGACGTCACTCGGTGGGTCAGGATCAGGCCAGGTTGGGATATAATTGATCATGTTTGCCTTTTCCAGGTTGAGCAGTCCTGGGTGAACAGGTGGCACCACTGGGGTGACTTTGACAACTTCTGTCAGATTCTTAGAAGTGCTGTTCTGGGCTCTTGTCTGGTCAGATACAGGTCCATTGGTGGTAAAAGCACAGTTGGAGACCAGAGTGTATTTCGGGTTAATGAGCTTGAGTGCTTTGGTGGCTGAGGGAAGTGGAGTGGGTACTGCCTGAGGGACGTATTCAGGTTCAGGCTCACTGCTCAGATTAATCTTGCTCAGGCACACTCCATTAGATAACATGTACATGTCCTGAAACAGTGTGTCAAATGTGTCGACTGCTTGGCCGGTGAGAACGGTGATGAGGTTTCTGTCCAGTCTGGAGGCAGACCATGTGAAGCTGAAAGTGAAGAGGTTCTTTTCAAATTTTAATACTTGCATGTGGATTTCTTTAGTAAGTAGAATAATAAATGTAACCTTACATTAGACTGGTATGACCAGGCTTACCTATATGACCCTGAGACTGCTTTGTCACCGTCAATAAACATGAACTTCTGGCTTTGACTTCCATACACTCTTTTTGAGGATCGACTGAGAAATTCTGCACCCCTAATGCTGCGCACTCGCAAATTCTGTTGGTGAAACAAAGCATGTTTCGTTAAGGTTTTTATGGAAAAAAAGACAGTATCAAAAATATATTTCTTCTCTTAGTGGCTCATAACTAGGCCCACAAGGAATCTGCGTGCACAGAATTCCGCAGAATTCCACAGATTTTTAGCACATCATTAATTCTGTTTATTTACTTGAGTAAATGTGTGTAAATCTATATTTATTCAGTTTTTAAATTAATTACAGTAGTAGTATTGACTAACATGAAAATGTTCATCTGATTTATGTACAATACAGTTTGTAAAGTAATATTTTCTGTCTTTTAGTAGAGATATTATAAGAAACTTGCTTTGTTTACCAAATAAAGTGGATCTAATTGGATTTGCATTTTAAACATTAAATAAAAGTTAAAAAGATATTATTTTTTATTTCACATATTAAGGTTTTAGTTATGATACTCCCAAAATAATTCCTCAGAAATCCACAGATTTTTATAAAAATTCTCAGCAGAAATCGCAAAAAACGTCCGCAGATTCCATCTGGCTCTACTCATAACTTTAATAAAACAATTGAACAAATATCATATAAGGCCAAAACAGATTCAGTCTGGTTGTGATCAGGTCTTCATCATCATCTGAGTTTTTTTTTCACACATGCAACAAAGTTGTCCTACCACCAAGTGTACGTGATACCTTTATGTGAGATAGACAAAAGCTAATACAGCAAATATTTAGGTCAGGGTATTTGCATATGTCCCCAGTTTTACAGACATCGTTTGAGGCTAGTCAAGATTAAATTGCATGTTTGAGCTCAATTAAAAATAAATTGCGGTGAGATATCTTAAAATATGTCAGTGTCATTTTTTGTCTTCAGGTGCACACCAGTAATGTATTTTTCACATTTTTATAAATGTGGCTTAAATAGCCTAATTTAACTAAGGCCTAGTCCTGGCTTAATCTAAGCCCAGTTTGTGAAACTGGGCCTTAATGTTCATTCATTCATTTTCTTTTTTGACTTAGACCCTTTTTTTTTATCTGGGGTCGCCACAGCGGAATGAACCACCAACTTATCCAGCATATGTTTTACGCAGCGGATGCCCTTCCAGCTGCAACCCATCACTGGGAAATGGGCCATAATGTTTATTACATAATATCTAGAAGGTTTGTAGTAAGTATATTTGATTTGTTCCTTTTAAACTGTGTCTATACATGTAATGTCTTCCAAATACATTGCTTCTCATCGCTGATACAGTATAAAATCCTGGTCTATTTAAAAATGTTTTGTGTGTGTTGCATAGTTGCATAATTAAATTCCAGCAACAGAAATCTGTTCTGTCCCGATAAACAAGAGTGACAAGAGTCATAAGTGCTCACAGTCGCCTCAGGGTGTTGACTTTCTGATTTGGAGTAGTTCTGGTAACAACAGTTCTCTCTCAGTTGGTTTTAATAATGTAATAATTGCTATATATTTGTATTATTTCTGTGAATGAATCCTTAATCTTAAACTCTAAGTCAAACTAGTTAACAGTATTAATTGTGACATGCCTTGAGGTGTCCAGTGTGCATGCCTGCTTTCTCACACATCCTCATGAAGTGCTTCACTCCAGTGGCCTCCAGCATAATGTAGACAGCAACCTTTCGCCTGTAGCTTGCTTCTAGGAGATCTTTAAAGATGTCAATATCGGTGAATAAGTCCATGACAACTGCAATAACCTGCAAAGGAAAGAGTATCAGCAAGAACTTAGTGGTAAAACAAAAAAATATACAACGTAAGAGCTGTCAAAAACCTACTGTACTTTGTTAGTGTGGTCCAAATGTTTCTTTTTTCTGAATTATATTTTTATTGGCTTGATAAACTTTTGAGGGAACTTGTTTATGTTTTTTATAAAAGAGGATCTGGAGTATGCCTATATGCCTACGCCTATGGTTTAATTTACTTAAGCAGGGGTTTTCAAACTTTTAGGACACATGACCCCCCCCCCCCCCCCCCCCCCAAAGTTTGTCCAATTTTCCAACCTCGTACTCATTCACATATTACTTGCTGCGTTTAAAGTGCATAGCATTAATTATATTGAAACATAAATATACAGCTTACCTGATCAAGTGTGATGGCTGAGCCTTTTTCTGTGAGCACAACATGCTAATCTGTGGTTGGATTCCTGACACGACTAACCATAAATCATCTTCCACTGTCAATAAGCATGAGCCATAGCATACTTGCTTTTGATGTACATGCATACAGAAAATTCTGCTTCCCAAAATCAAGTTCACAGAGCCCTGATAGTGTGGTTGAGTCGAACATTGAGTATGTTTAGATGGGCAACAATATTTTAATACGATTTTAATATGATTAAAACAATACTCTGATTAAGAGTCTACCATGTAAACAGCGATTTTTTTGATCACCTTAATCTGACTAAAGTCATAATTGAACTAAGCAGAAATGGAATTAAGACATGGAGTATGCATATATTAGTGGCATTACTGAAGTAAACACTGCAATCAAACTATTACTGTCATGTAGGACCTTTCGCCGCATTTTGTGACAAGATCCATACACGCGGCTGTCAGTAAAGGACCACTCACACACACACACACACACACACACATCACGAAATGCGAAAGATTTTTTCCATCTATTCGACGTGCAATATCAATAAAAACAACACTCTACCACCAGTCCTTCATATTCGCGTCAAATACCCCAGTTTGTCGCGGGGGCATGAATGAAATGTTCAAGAGTAAATTAAACTGCCGAACTGCAGTTAAAGATGAAACACCCAAAATTACATGAGACTTTGCAGGAAATGTGAATAGCCTGGTGATTCAACATTCAAAAAGCACTTCACGTAATTATATTATTGTCTTATTCAGATTAAGGCAAATAACTATTACTGATGTCCATGTAAAGTAGTCAGTAGTCTTCAAAGTAAGTGAAACATCCAGATGGGCATCCTGCTGATTTGATTCAGAAGGGCACTTTTTTGTCAGATGGCTCACCGGATTGACTTTCATTCATTCCCCGTCATTCGTTTTAAAAAGCACCTGGTCCATTTTATTTGTATATATTTTACTCAAACGCATCAACTCTACAGGTGCCTGATAGTTAGCTGTGGAGATAACGTTAATCATATTGTTTCCTCTAGTGAACGCATAAAAATCGTCATCATAATTTACTCGAGTACACGCCTCAATGTCTCGCATCCCCCTTAATAGGTGCTCGCGCCCCACAGTTTGAAAAACCCCTGGTCTACCGAACAAACCATCATTTTACAATAACTTGTCTAATTACCCTAACCTGTCTAGTTAACCTAATTAATCTAGTTAAGCCTTTAAATGTCACTTTAAGCTGAATAGAAGTGTCTTGAAAAATATCTAGTAAAATATTATTTACTGTCATCATGGCAAAGATAAAATAAATCAGTTATTAGAAATGAGTTATTAAAACTATTATATTTAGAAATGTGTTGAAAAATTTTATTTGCTAAACAAAAATTGGGGGAAAAAATAAAAGGGGGCTAATAATTCTGACTTCAACTGTGTGTGCGTGTGTGTGTATTTAATGTGTTATATGTTTAATAAAAACTTTGTAATTATAGCTATTTACATTTATTTAAAATCTTAATATTCACATTGGCATTTTTATATCTCATATTTGTATATTTATATATTTATATCATTTGCTTCTACATCAAATTGAAGTTCTTTATTTACATTGAAAATGCAATTAAAGCATCTACTTTTATGTTTTATTTTTTAATTGTTTAAAAAGGTTTGGGTGAAATCATTATACAGGTTAGAGAAGAGAGTCAAGAAAAAAAATAACTTATGCTTGTTTATTTTAAATAAGCTATACAAATTTGTTTAACTTTTTACGACAAATGGGTAAAACCTAGTGGTTTTAAGGATAGTGAGAAGTAAGGATAGTGAGAAAGGATAAAAATATTAGATGAGAGTTAATTGTTATTATTATATAACAATAAATTACAATTCTGATAATATTTTTTGGTATACCCTCTATAGTATTATAACCATAAATTAAATTTTTACAACTGTAAATAATGGTAAAAATGTATAGCATTCAAATTTGGGGAAGCTTAAAAAAAACTGTAATATGGAAACAATGCTAAAGCTGTTTACGCTATTTTCTTGATGTGCTGCTTTAAACCCCAAGTGTTTTAAATCTTTGCTTTCTAGTCAAAAGTTCCAGCAGCATCCCTATAACTCAGAATATATATATATATATATATATATATATATATATATATATATATATATATATATATATATATATATATATATATATATATATATATATATATATAATGACATCAGCCTGTTTTATGAGCTCGAGCACACGTGTAGATCTCTACATGCTCACTGTACTTTGAACAGTGTCTTATTCACCAGAGCTGAGTCACAACAAAAATCATCCCCTCATAAAACATTCATCACCTACCTTCTGTGCTTGGCCGATCATTTTTCTTACGACCCCTTTAATATGTGACTGTCCCTCATAAGGGGGTTGAGTGTACACCTGAACACGGGTCACCCCGCGGTAGGACGCCCGGTCCGGCCATCCGATGTCCAGCTGCGGGATGGAGCGGTCCGAGCGGTCGGGCCAGTACTGTAGGGAAAACCACTTCCCCATCACCTTCCCAGTAAACCTCAGCATTATTTTGAGTAGATCCCGGGGAGTAAACCTCCGCGGTGCCGAGAATCCTCTCAAGTTCAAGGTCCGACAGAAAGCAGCGGAGGTTGTTTGTTTTGATGTAGTCCTCGAAAGCGTCCCGTCCGGCTTGGATCAGTGTCTCCAACGCGAGCCTCTGACCTTCACTGTACAAAAACTCCGGCTTGGACTCGTTAGTGCGCGCGTTGATGTGATTATCATCAAGACACTGAACCTGTGACAGTGCCATTACTTGAGCTCAGTTGTATTTTAAACAGCATTTAAAATGGCTTTGTTATTGACAGGTACAGTTCAACTGTTGAAACACTCATTTAAATATTGGATGTTAAGAAGACGTACGCAAACAATGTAAGATCCGGTTACTTCAGTCACTTCTGCTCACCTGGTTGATCCTGTTAAGAATACTATTATGCGTGTTCACGACAAATGCATAAGCTAAGCAGGTGACCGTGCACACCTCTGTCACGTGACTAACAACCAACGAGAGAACTCGGCGTTATCAAACTTTCAGAGGCTACTGTTGTCCATGAGTTCAAACCATTGGTTCAAACCATATTTTACAGTCTATGGTTCAAACATACATGATACATTCACAGCAGTTTGACAGTAAAGTGCGTCGTGCTAGACTTGTAAGTATTTAACTGTACACACACAGCACCTAATATTGCAGTCATTCATTTTGAAGTGACAGATGACCCAAAAAGGCTGCCTGTGGTTTAGCCACAATACATTTCAGAGTTTCACTGATGCTTTTGAAATCTTTTAAATGAGTTGACGTGAATTAGCTATTTACTCACCAAAATAATGTAATTCGTGTAAATATTGGTATTATAATGGGTTCAATTCTGTTAATGTATTAAAAGGGATGTTTACACGCATGTGTGTTGTAACCTATTACATGTAGTCTAATCTGAAATACATAATACGATTCCAGAAATGTTAGTCCCTTCATTTATCAGGGGTCTCCACAGCAGAATGAACCGCCAACTTCTCCAGCATGTGTTTTACGCAGAGGATGCCCTTTCAGCTGCAACCCAGCACTGGGAAACATCCATACACGCTCATTCACACACATGCACTACGACCAGTTTAGCTTATTCAATTAATCTACACCACATGTCTTTGGACTGTGGCGGAAACCGGAGCACCTGGAGGAAACCCACGCGAACACGGGAAGAACATGTAAACGCCACACAGAAATGCCAACTGACCCAGCTGGGGCTCGAACCAGGAAACCTTCTTGCTGTGAGGCGACAGCACTAACCACTGAGCCACTGTGCCACCTATATTACATTTTACTGTTTTTTTAAATGAATCAAATCATAGCAAATTATTCGCACAATGTCACTAAATTATAGAACGATCACATCTGCATTTCAAGCTCCTAAATTTGGGAAGAAAAAAGGTTGAAAATAATTAAAAACAATTATAAAGTAATTCCTTAATTAAACTTAGTAATTTAGATTACTGAGAGATTTTTTAGTATTTAGTTAATGTTGCTATTAAAGTCCCCATGAAATCAAAACTAGCCTTATGATTCTGTCAGCTCACATTGCTAGTTTTGTGGTGAACAATTAATCTGTGCATGTTATTAAGAAAAAAAAATGTTTGCTCTTCTGATTTTTAATTGAAATCCGAAAATGCACTTTCTGTTTTTTTACAGTTTAATTGTCAGATTACGTATATCTTAGGAATTAGGCGTGGCTAACATATTTAACCACGCCCCTCCAACTGTCAGTAGCTATGATTCCATCCACCTATTTTAATGTGCATTTTGTTGATGTGCATAAAAAGCAATTGTTGGAAACACCATGATGCCATAAGTTTTAAAAATGCGCATAAAAAACGCATGTGCATATCGGAGTAGGATAAACTTTTAATTTGATAATAAAAGATGCGCATAAACTACGATGGAAACACTTTTACCGAACAAATTCCAGTATGCGCATTAAAATAGTCATGTGATTTTGTTATAAGAGACCATGTGATGATAAAAATGTGCATGAATGGACAAACCAGCAAGCTGAGCACATTGTAAAACATCTGAAATGTTGTTTTGGTCATTCTTAACCAGTTAAACTGTTGACGTGATGTCATCGACTTTCGCTTTAAGATTTTAAGGGCTAGCATTGCACCAGACCTCCTTAAGTGGTTTCGTTTGAAAGTATAGAAGCTATATTTTATGCACATATGCATCACTGCAGTTTTTATTCTACTGTACAAAAGTTATTTACACTTAAATAGACAGTATTTTGGATACCCGAGTTGGATATTGAACATTGGTTCATTTTCATATTTTTCATATGATTCATATATGACACATCTACAAGTTATAGCTCCAATGAATAAAAAAAATTCCAGTATGCGCGTTAAAATAGTCATGTGATTTTGTTATAAGAAATCATGTGATGATTAAAATGTGTGTGAATGGACAAACCAGCAGGCTGAGCACACTGTAAATCATCTGAAATGTTGTTTTGGTCATTGTAAAATGCCTTAACCATTTCAGAATTAGTGTTATTATATTATTAATGACCTCCAGAATCAAAAGTGTCTGTGCTCCGCGTCTCATGCCTTTAAACACCACCACGCATTCATTGCGTGTTGGCATGGTGTTCTGAGGTGCAGGTCATTTATTAAATAAATAAATAAGACTCACGCAGCTTCTTCTACTGCAGCAAATTCCAGTTTTGCTTTTTATATTTGGGGCCAGTTAATCAGGAAGTGACGATTTGGTTCTCTTTGGCTACTTGGACAGAAATGCTGCTTTATTCACACGTCTTTTATGCGATATTCCAGTTTTGTGCATACATTTAATTTGCATTTTTGGATGTAAACAGCTACTTTTGACAACAAACAGAAATGGTGAGCAGGAGGTGTCTGTTTTGTTTGTAATAACTCTCCCCAAACTTTTTTCCTGATCCTTCTGAATGAAATGCCTACTTTACTACATCCATTCAGCTCACTGTAGAAAAACAAGCCACGCCCATTGTTTACTCATTAAATATTCCGTTTCTCTAGGAGCTGCGTCACAAAATGAAAAAAATAACAGTCGCATCTTCCGGTTCATGGGGACTTTAAATAGCACCTATTTTACCTCTTATTCAAGAGTTAAGATAAGTCTTTTGTGTCTCCAGAATGTGTCTGTAAAGTAAAACTCAAAACACCCATCAGATTATTTATTATAGCTTTCAGAATAGTAGAATTTTCTGCTCTGAACACAATGTAGCTGTTTTTGTTGTCTGTGCCTAGTTCTCCCCGACCACCCTTCCCTTGTGTCTTTCAGAGTGTGCCTCAATCTCCGGCTGTGTCAGTTAAACAGCACAGTGACAGACATGAAGGAAGCAGATCTAACGTAACGTTTGTGAGAAATACTACAGTAAGAACTTTACCAATGATTATTATCGGATGTATTCATTGTGGAGTTGCAACGATGAGTCACACATAATGTCATTACAAAGTTAACACACACAGCAGACACACACATAGTGCCCGTGCTTAACTTTGTACTGTTTTTGCAGGGCAAATGTGACAGGATACACGTTAATATTCACTGCTGTATTGATATCCGTTATGTTAATGTACAAAATAAACCTGATTTAACATCCACAAACTGGGTTCGAAGCATTTTCTTATATTATTAAACTGACATGCCGCTGTGATGTTAAAAAGTGGAGGAGTCGGGGAGTCGTGGAGAAAAGTGAAGAGCGGGGCGGGGATCAATGTGAGGAGGGGGATCAGTAAAATGAGGTTGTTCCGGCACAAATTAGGCCCTGATTGTTATTAGGCCACGGATTACTATGTAGACATGTGAATATGCGCCTGTCAATCAATTCGATGGGCGGCAAAAAACACACGTTGCAGTGGGCTTCAAAATGGGAGGGATTGGATCCTATTTTAACGTCAGGAAATTTAAATAAAAAGAAACTTATTGTCTTTATATATAACTGTGGACACACTATACCTACACACAGTTCTGTCCAAATAGCTTACACAAGATGATTTTCATCATATGTGCTCTTTAATAAACCCAACAATGTATGAAATTAATCAAATAACTTCACGTATAAACTGTAAAAGTTCCATTGGAGAAAAAAAATTTAATGTGGAGTATCAAAATGGCTGACGTACATATTCATTCGTATTCATTTCACACATTCATACTCATCATAATGGTAACATTTACATCATTAAAAGAAAATCAGACAACAGTTATCAACAATATATATATATATATATATATATATATATATATATATATATATATATATATATATATATATATATATATATATACACAGACACACACAGAAAATATGTGTAATAATAAATAAAGCATTTGATCATGCTAGTATTAGAGCTAATATCCAAACTTTGTAAGCAAAGTGCAGTGAAGAGATTGTATTAATAGAAAAATCTGACTCTCCATTTTCATTTGAATACTCTAAAGCATATTGTTTTGTATAGTTGTGTTGATGTTTTGTGAGAATTCTGAAAAACCTGAAAGGTGTTATTGTAGTGTCAATAGCATGATTGTGTTTTAGTAACATTTCTGTTCGCTCATCCCAAAGTCATTTTCAAACACACTCAGCTTGATCGTTCCCATCATATCAAACCAGTACAATAAGCCCGCAATCTACTGATATGTACACACAGTGTTGTTGTTATTGTCCTTCAGAGTCAGTGATAGATGGGTTGGACATACTCAGGAGGGAAAAAGCCCACTCGGCCACGACAGCGACCTTTCCAGCGCTGGGAATCGGAGCAGTCCAGCAGGTCTATGACATCACCCCGCAGGAAGTGCAGCTGGGTGTTGTGCTCTGGATTGAAGTCAAACAGGGCATGTGCGTGATGAGGCCTCTGATGGGAAACAATAACAGACAAAGGTCAGTATAGCCACTCCTGCCTTTACATTCTACATGTGTAGGCCACATTTTGGACATCATCACACTTCATATGTCTCACAAATATGATTACACCTAAGATATTTTTTTACAGCGTATAAAAACAGCTGCTTTTTCCTGATATGCATTGTGCATGTGTGTTTAGAAACGTCAATTGAGCAATTCCATGCAAATGTCAACTTTGCCATGAAAAAAATTAAGTTTTCACCATAATAGCAAAACTCTTTCTAAGTTTTTTGTGTAAGCAAGTATTTTAAAGGGTCACGAAACACCAAAACACATTTTTTTCAGATGTTCACAGTCATATATGTGTTTTTATATTTCACAAAAAAGTAAAAATTGGTTGTTTTTGCATTATTTAGAGCAAATTCGGTCTTCCGGTTTGAAAAGAAATTTATGGCTATGCGATCATTGTGTAAATTCCAGTGTGGAGTCTGGATGTCTGTACCGGTGGGTACAACGTGACATCTTTGAGCTTTCATTTTTAATTTCAAAAGACTTGGTTCGAACCAGGCGTGTCGCTAGACCCAATTTACTGGGGTACGTGCCCCAGTAAGAATCTCCAGTGCCCCAGTAAATGCATTGAGATATGATTTCATATGCAAGTGTATTTATCAAGAGTGGTAATTCTGAAATAAAGACGTTATTCTCCATGTGAAACTGAACCAACGCTGGTGAAAGCAATTTGTTTAATCAAAAGCAAACTGACGCATCTCCACGTGTGCGCAGTTTTTTTTGTATGAGGCAAAAAGGAGGAGTCAGGGAGGTAAAGACTTAATAAACCTAATTCTCTGCCATGTGTCAAGTCTAAGACAACAGATAATGCTATAACACATCTTTTTTTGTATTTTATTGAATTGTCTATAGAATTTCATTCGAATGAAATTAATATTTATGCCATAGATGTCTTAAATAATCTTAGCATCACTCCAGTTGTGTCTAAACATTGTTTTCCAGTTACATTTATGATTATTTAGAATAATAATTGTTCAAAAACAAGAATACTTTCATTTATAATAAATATTTATTTAAAAAAAATAATATATATATATATATATATATATATATATATATATATATATATATATATAGGAGGAGGAAGAGGGGGGCTTTATGTCTATCAACGCCCCTGGTTTGAACCAATCAGAGTGCTCTATTGTGAATAAGGTGCAACTTGAGTCGTCAGTGTTGCGTTTATAAATGTGCCACAACAAAGGTTTTGTTTCCATTTC
This sequence comes from Danio aesculapii, assembly GCF_903798145.1. Lineage (NCBI taxonomy): Eukaryota > Metazoa > Chordata > Actinopteri > Cypriniformes > Danionidae > Danio > Danio aesculapii. The sequence goes on along the minus strand of NC_079437.1, from coordinate 41,207,856 downwards.
CCTGCGATAAGAGCACCGCTCGCATGTGGGCCCACATTTGTGGATTACAGTGGTCTGCTAATGCTACAAAAATAAGTTTGTAAGGAACATTTTTTACCCTTGAGCTTTTCGCATCTGGAAATGGTGATATCCGGATTTGCCACTCGTCTCCTTTAAAAAAAGATGCGGTTCCAGTTGGTGTTGATTGTCTTGTCTCTAGGGATTTGGTAAGTGTGTGATCAGTGTTCTTTGTTTATGTTTATTCAGATGTGCAAAGCTAGTTAGTATCGTATACTCTTTCAGTTTTTAAAGACATACCTTAGTCAAAATGATTTAGTTACTAAGTTTAAGGTATGTTAATATCACTACTACATTATGGACTGAAAGATCCGCTGTAAAAGCTGCTCTCCGAATGTAAACATGTAAACACCTTAATCAAACTATTACCATCATGTAAGATTTTCATATTATTTTCGCCGCATTTTGTGACAGGATAGTCTATACCAGGGGTGTCCAAACTCAGTCCTGGAGGGCCGGTATCCTGCTGAGTTTAGCTCCAACTTGCTTTAACAAACCTGCCAGAAAGTTTCTAGTATATCTAGTAAGAGCTTGATTAGCTAATTCAAGTGTGTTTGATTAGGGTAGGAGCTAAACTCTCCAGGACACCGGCCCTCCAGGACAGAAATTGGACACCCCTGGTTTATACACACATGGCTGTTTGATGCTATTCTCTGCATCTATCGAGAAATGCGGAAGGTTTTTTTCTCCCATATGGCATGCGGTATCAGAAATTTCATTGAAAGAACACTTTTCCAGCCGTTCCTCGCATCCAATATCTTGTTTGTCACAGGGTGCATGAATGAAATGTTTTTAAATGAAAGTGAAAGTGCCAAACTGCAATTTAAGTTGACAATTTAAGAATGAAACACCCCAAATTACATGAAACTCTGGAGGAAATGTGGATAGCGTGGCATTCAAAAACATTCAAAAAGCAACTCATGTAAACACCTTAATCATAACATTGTCTAATTCTGATTAAGGCAAATCATTCGATTACTGATGTCCATGTAAACGTAGTCACAGTCTATTTCCCCTGTGTCTGTATTTGTGTTGCCGCTGTGAAAATCATGTACTGAAACTCCCCGTTTCATGCAAAGAGCTGAACTCACTCACTTTCCAGGCTCAAACTAAAGGTGTGAAAACACTCGCTGTGACGGGGGGTTTCATACTGTAAATATAGTCAGAAATGTCGCGGTCAATTTTTTCAAACCATTATATTCGATTTTAAAGTCACACCAGTGTCATAATGAAGCCTTTTCCTCATAAATGCAATGATAAATAAAATAAAATTAAATGTTTTCATTCTATAGTGAGCCAACTCTCATTCTTTGATTAGAATTATAATTTTTTTAAATGTGCAATTTAATTCACAGAATTTCTAGAAATTATGCTGTATACTGCAAACTTGCATATTTTTGGCCACATCCATAACACGTTTATTTTCCTCAATTAAATATAAAATTGTTTACAGATCAACATTTTTCTGCTTCCATACTTCAATACAATGTTAACCGAAGCTTTCTCTGTGAATTTCTGTTTTAAGTTTTTACGTCACAATGTCACATCCACAACACTGGAATCGCTCAGTTACAGTATGTTAATAGTTTGATTAACATAGAATGTGTCCTTAAAAAACCTGACAAAGGGGTCTCGTTTATAAACAGGGTGTATGCACAAAACCGGAAGTGGAAACATGCGTGTGCCACTTCCCACACAAAGGTTGTGAACTATAAAAAACTCACTTGACAGACACACTGCACAGCTGTAAGTGTGAACTCTACGTAATATTTTATTTAAATATTGACTTAATTTGAACCACTTTCAATCATCATATGAGCTGTAATCATTAATAAGTAGACTAAAATGAATTCTACGCAAGGTTTCTAGGCAAAGGTTATAAAATAAGACCCAAGGTGTCTAAAGATGGTTCACTTAAAGGTCCCATGACATTAAAATAAAGGTTTTTTAGATGTTATTATCAATATTATAAATATTAGTATATCTTTTTAGATTAGATTAGATTCAACTTTATTGTCATTACACATGTACAAGTACAAGGCAACAAAATGCAGTTTCTGTCTAACCAGCAGTGCAATAGCAGCAAGTGCAGGATAAAGGTATAAGTTATAAAGTGCAGCTATAGAAAAACTATGGTTATATTTACAGATGGATGTACTATGAACATTATATATAGGTTGTATTAGCTATGAACAGATTTACAATAAATGAATATATGTACAGGATGCTATTAATAATCAGGAGTGTGCAGATAGATAAACAATTACAAATGTCCATGTATAGCTATAAGCTAGAGTGCTCCAAAAATTTACATTTAGAAGATATAAATCTGATATACACTTGTAACGCTTGTAGTTTGTCCCTTCTGCCTAAATTAATCAATGGTTTTATTAACGTCACCTCATACTTTAGTTTCTCATCAAATCTTGACCAATCAGATGCACTCTAGTATCTGACATGCGCTGCCCCTTTCAAGATGTTTCTCATTTGCTTTTCTTTTGATGCATTTGAGCTCATTCACTCTCACTGGCAGAGCAGTGATGAAACAAAACGCTATTGGCTGTTTTTAAAAAGGGGGAGGAGCTACACTGTCACACCCTCTAATCTCGGTTGAAATTACATCAAACATTGAATTAAAAATGCATATTCACGGGACCTTTAAAGTAAGCACTTCTAACATCTCAGAACACGTGAATCTGAATACCTTTCCTGTTTCTGTGGTGGCATCTGAAACAGAATTTGTTTTTATAACTTTGCTGATGTTTTCCAATGGAGCCATTATCTTTGCTACTGTTGATCAGGTGTAAAGTCATCATTGCTGGCACTCCGTATCTTTTAAAAAGCAGGCATAATTGTGTTGTCTTACCTTTAGTGTATGATCTGAATCCCTCAGAAAAACCGTCCTTTCCTTCGCAATGCTGTTGGTCTTGTAGAAGTCCACTAGCTGGTTTAAGGAAGGGAAGATTTCCTCCCAAACAAAGTAATAGCCTTCTCTGTCCTTCAACACTTTGAAATGCTGTACATGATCCCCATAGCTGGTCAGAGGAAACAACAAGTCTGAATAAACACACAGCTCTACAGAATATCAGAGTATTTACAGGAAAAGCTTCGTAAGGTATAACCCCCAAAAAGCCTGACACTGAAGTTAAGTTGCAAAAAAACAACAATACAGACTATTAAAGGCTTTAATGTTGTCAGTTTTAGTTTGATGCTTTGTTAGTTACATTTTTTTGATTTAAATTAGATTTATTAGCTTAATTTTCATTTCAATTTTAGTAATTTTAGTACTTGATCTGAAACTTGTCTTCCTGCTTTTATTTAATTTTGTTTTTTGTTTTGTTTTGTTTTGTTTTGTTTTGTTTTGTTTTGTTTTGTTTTGTTTTGTTTTTTATTTTATTTTATTTTATTTTATTTTATTTTATTTTATTTTATTTTATTTTATTTATTATTGTTATTTTTTTTTCGTTTTATTTTATTCAAATTAATTTATTTTATTTATTATTATTTATTTATTATTTTGTTTTATTTTACTTTGTTTTAATTTACTTTTATTTTATTTTATTTCATTTGATTTATTTATTATTATTGTTTAGTTTAGTTTAGTTTAGTTTAGTTTAGTTTAGTTTAGTTTAGTTTAGTTTAGTTTAGTTTAATTTAGTTTCGTTTAGTTTAGTTAATAGCAGCCCTGTTCCAGACAATGATCACCACCATTTTTCATACATGTGTCTAGCAGCATAAAGGTTCCCATTTTCACATTACCTTTAAACAGGTTTTGCTGTTGGTTGCAAAATGACTATGGCTGCCATGTGAAATCACTATCGTACAGTAGACTAAATGCAGTTTGTGACAAAATAATTCACTGTACTTATAAAATAGCAAGCAAAAAAAAGACTACTTTTGGTGAGATTCTGAATTTGTAAATAGTGATGAAAATACCCTGAAAGATCACATGACAATAATAAAATAGCAAATACAGTACGTCTGAATTGCCTACATTTATTCATTAATTCATTCATTCATTTTTCTTCTGCTTAGTCTCAATTTCAGAGGTCGCCACAGTGGAATAAACTGCCAACTATTCCAGCCTATGTTTTGCGCAGTAGATGCCCTTCCAGCTGCAACACAGTACTGGGAAAGACCAACACAATCTCACGGCAATTCGTAACTTTTTGATTTAGTGGCTAATTCGTACCATCTAATTCGTACAATTTAGTACGATTTGCTCATCCCCCAATGACAGTTGGGTTTAGGGGTGGGGTTAGAACTGAAACCCTCGACCTTCTCACTGTGCCGCCAATTACTTTTATGCTATAGTTATTAATGCTATATAACATGTACTTTTAGTATTATTTACAGACTATTAAAGGCTTTAATGTTGTCAGTTTTAGTTTGATGCTTTGTTAGTTACATTTTTTTATTTAAATTAGATTTATTAGCTTAATTTTCATTTCAATTTTAGTAATTTTAGTACTTGATCTGAAACTTATGTCTTCCTGCTTTTATTTTGTTTTGTTTTGTTTTGTTTTTAATTTTTTTTTTTTATTATTATTTTTTATTTTATTTTATTATTATAATTTTTTTCCGTTTTATTTTATTCTAATTTATTTATTTTATTTATTATTATTTATTTATTATTTAGTTTTATTTTACTTTGTTTTAATTTACTTTTATTTTATTTTATTTTTTTCATTTTATTTATTTATTATTATTATTTAGTTTAGTTTAGTTTAGTTTAGTTTAGTCTCAATTTCAGAGGTCGCCACAGTGGAATAAACTGCCAACTAATCCAGCCTATGTTTTGCGCAGTAGATGCCCTTCCAGCTGCAACACAGTACTGGGAAAGACCAACACAATCTCACGGCAATTCGTAACTTTTGGATTTAGTGGCTAATTCGTACCATCTAATTCGTACAATTTAGTACGATTTGCTCATCCCCCAATGACGGTTGGGTTTAGGGGTGGGGTTAGAACTGAAACCCCTGACCTTCTCACTTTGCCGCCAATTACTTTCATGCTATAGTTATTAATGCTATATAACATGTACTTTTTGACATTACATACACATACTATATTGTGCCAAAGTTGTCATTTTAATTATTCATTCTTTCATTCATTCATTCATTTTCTTTTCAGCTTAGTCCCTTTGTCATTTTAATTACTTAAAAAAATATATTTAATTGCGCTGGAAATATCAAACTAAATATCAAAACATCTGGCCAGCCATACACAAACAAACTTCATAACTAAAGTTCTTCACCAAAAGACCTTGCTGGTGTTGACCACAACAGTGCAGACTCAAAACTGCAATGTTCAAAACATCCTCTCTGCATTATTTGTACACTTTAGGACTGGTAAACAGCTGTTCTCCAATTAGTCATTTTGTCTTCTCAGTAAAATGTAGACGTTTCTTGTTTAGTAGGTTAGAAAGTTCATTGATGTTTTCTGCATATTTATAACATTTAAATAATTCAGTGTTTGAAACTTTGTTCTTTCAGCTGCATGAGTAAAGCGTGGCTAAAAGATTAAATTTCACCTTCTGAATATTAATAAGATATCTTTATATTTGAGGAAGAACTGGATCAAAGCTACAAGCGGGAGTCATCTAATCTTTGTTTTTGTGGAATCCCAAAAATCCACATTTTCAGTGATCAAATCCATTAGTCACTCATTTTACCTGCAAACCAAATGCCAAAACCTGCTCATTTTAATGAAGCAAATGTTTGAGAGCTGGCACTTTTGTAAACTTATAAACTTACGTCAGCCAATGTGGTATGATGTACTTCCTTAAAAGAGGGGTCATGCGGTGCTATTTAAAAACCGATTAAACTAGTAGTCACAAGTGCAGTCTTGAAATGAGTCACAGGTCTAGCCAAATATGGTTGTATGTGCAAATACTCACAAGTTATTAGATTTCAAATAACACAGATTGCGTCCTATCTCATGTTCTAAGTCACCAGGACAAATCGAAAGCATATAAAAAGCTGAGTTTTCTAGTAAGTCGCTCCACGTTGATGTCCTGAAGTTTTTTTGATGGCATAATGTGCTGAAGATGAAGTTTAGGTCATTGGTGAGGGTAGAAGCTGCACTTAAATATAGATGCGCACGAGTGGCTTGTCAGCAAATCAGTCTTCTCTTTCAGCCGTCAATGTCATTAACAATGACCTACATTCAGTGCTACACTCTTCACATTTGTGGTTTGTAGCACGCCAGGTGCATTTTGCATGCGTTTAGGTTACAGCACACGGCTGCGGTATGTTGCATGGCCTATACATTTGCTGCTTTAACAATGCTGTTTTTTTAAACCTCTGTGATTGACAGTTTAATGATTTTATCAGAAGCACAGTGGCAGTTTTAGCTCTCCAATGCAAGATTACCTGCTTGCTAGCATTCTGTTCTTTCACTGAAGTGGAGTGACAGGCTAAATTATTCACTGCAGTGTCATCTTTAATTATTTGAGGGGGCCTAATCGCTTATTAGGTGTTGTACTTCAGCACTGAATGGTTACTTCAGTGTTCCTAGGGTACTTCTGACAGTTACAGTTTTGATATGGTGTCAGTTAAAGGGTTATAGACGCATATCATCTTAACTCCTCTAAGGTTTTTAAGATTTTAATTTTAATGTTTTTTAATTTAATTTTAATATTTTAATATTAATCTTTGTATCATATCAACTTTGCATCAAATAAAAAAAAAAGTTAATGGTAATGTGAGGTGTGTCAGCATGGAGGTGCAGTGGTTAGCAATGTCACCTCAAAGCAAGAAGGTTTCTGGTTTAAACCCTGGCTGGGCCAGTAGGCATTTCTGTGTGGAGTTTGCCTGTTCTCCCCGTGTTCGTGTGGTTTTCTTTTTGGTTTTCCCCACAGTCCAAAGACATGCGCTATAAGTGATTTTGATTAACTAAAATTGGCCATAGTGTGTGTGTGAATATGAGAGTGTATGGTTGTTTCCCAGTACTGGGTTGCAGCTGGAAGGGCATCCGCTGCATAACATATGCTGGATAAGTTGGTGGTTCATTCTACTTAGGCATGGGAAAAGTCAAGGTACCACCATTCCTACGTTTTTTTTTTTATTTTTTTTTTTATTGTTTTTTTAGGACAACAGTATCTCAAGCAGAAAAGATATCCAGTTTTTGAATCTAATTAAGATAGCAGAAGTCAATGATTCATTTGAGTTATTTTGCCTGACATGTTTACTGCTCAAAAATGTTTGAAATCTTTCTCAGAGCAAAATATATTGGCTGTGTCTGAAATCGCCTACTACTCAGTAGGTACGGCATTTGAATTTGAATGTATTGCTTGACCGTTAGAAAGGTATGTTCTATACAGAATGAATGGCGTTTGGACGTACTATGGATGCCATTTTGTCATCATCACGTGATCAACCAGCTTCACTCCCATTCATGAATTCTGTCGTGGTGCATCATAGGATAGAGTAGCATCCATCCGATGCGCACTTCAGAATCTCACCAGTAGTCATCCGGGTACTTCTCACATAACGTTTTTGAATCCTACAAATTCGGACATACTACCTGGCTCGCATACTGTTTTTAGCATACTATATAGTATGAAAGTATGTGATTTCCGATGCAGCCAGTGTCTTCAAAGTGAAAAAAAAGTTCTTGTGTTTTGGGCTTTGCGATTTAGGGAAAAAAAATATCTAATTGTGTTTTTGTTTTTTTTGACAGATATTGCGATTTGATTTTGTGTTTTTATTTGTTGGCTGTGACTGTGAAACTAAAATATTCCCATATTACTAATGCTGTTTTTCTTTGAAATTGTTTTGTCTATTAATGCTTTTGAAGCAGCAGACACCATAATCCCACTTGTCAGCACTTTCCTGATTGTTTACTTTGTTTATTATAGCCGTAGTTCAGTTGCGCAATTCTGATTGGGCAGAACGAAAGTGTGCTCACTCAATTGACTAGTAGGGCTGTCACACAGCCAGCAGTCACACATTTTGGTGGGGGAAATTAATTAATACATATATATATTTCATATTGCAACGTCTTGCGATGAACTAATTGCAATATTTCAAATAGTGATTGTGATTAATCGCACAGCCCTACTTGTTTTTTACCCTTACAATAAAAAGAACATATTTTAGAGCAGTAAACATATTTAGCAGAATGATTTCTGCTATGGAGAGACATGGAAATTAAAAATGATCTAAGTCCTTACTAGGTTGCTCTTTGTGAATACTGAGATGTTGCCAGGGTTTTCTGTATGGTTACTGGATGTTGCTAGAGTATTTTAATTGGTTGTTGCAAGTCTTGATATTGCTGAGTATTCTTTAAGTGGTTGCTGCAGGTTGTTACCAAGGTGTTACTAGGGTGTTCTGGATGTTATTAAGGTGTTGTGGGTATGCTCAGGGTGTTCTAAATAGGTACTAAGATGTTGCTTAGCTAGGTTGCTTTGTTTGGTGCCCAGTGTATTGCTAGGGTGTTCTGGATGGTTACTAAGGTGTTGCTCTGGGTAGTCAGCCAGGCAAAAAAAGTTTATTCACCTTATAGCACCTTTCTCAGCATGACCAGTGTTTTTAAGGTATGGTTCATGCATGTATTACAAACATGGAGGAAGTTGCACTTGGGAGGAAGAGTACCAATACTTAGGACCATGGGTTTAAATAAAGGGATGTTTTCTTTAACAATGTGAACAAATGTGTATACACAGTACAGCATGCAGGATTTACTATGGAAGTTCACTAACCATGTTATTCAAGCTATTCAGGCTTAGATTTGTGAAGGAGTCAGTCAGTGCCCCACTTTAAGATCGAACAGATGGTTCAGAGACATTTCACGGGTCAGTTATCATCAGTGATCTTCATTCATGCAAGTGGATTGACTTGACCCTATACACACACTATATGCCATACACAGTGTCTTCTTAGTACTAGGTGACCTTTGCCAGCAGACCTGACACACAGCAGAGGATGCAAATATGTTTGAATGCACTTCATGTACATTTTAATCTGATTAGGAGTTTTGCAGCACAGCTAAAAGACTTCCACTAAACGCACACTTATAGATGGAAAAGATCGGTGTCGAAAAGAATGCTTTGGTTAGAATGCTAGGTTAGTAAAAACTAAAATATTGGTAAATATGTATTGTATATGGTTAAACATTTAATAAACTCAGCATTTTCAGTGTCATATGATCCTTCAGAAAACATTCTAAAATGATTCATTGTAAAATAACTGTCAAATTTAAAAAATAATAATGATTAAATTCACTTTTGTGTGCATTAACCCACTTTTTCATCATGAAATAAATACAGAATAATTTGTTACTTAATGTAGATTCAGGCAGATTTTACTCAAAAATGCTTAGAATAAAATAACCGATTCACTTAATAGTTAAATAAATACAAGAGCCATGTTTGTCAGCTAATGCTCAACATCTCCTTTAATCAAGCATAAAGTTTTGTTAGCTATAATATATTATAAATAAAAAAACATGTCTTAAACACTAAATATCCTGATTGAGCCTATATTGTATGTCTATAAATAGTTTTTAAAAGCCAAACGTTTGGTATCTGAAAATTAGAAGATATTTTCTTTAAAATTCTGGAGTGAAAGATTAAATCTGCAGGAAGATAAATACTTTGCAAAATGATTGAATCCAAGGTAATATTGAACCCAACTGCCTATTCCATTCAACATTTTTCAAAACCAAAGGTGTTTCAAGCATTCACCTTGATCTATATGACCTCTATTTGTCATTAAACATTATTGATGATTATTGCCCAATTTTGAAACTGATTTTTGCCACCCAGTGATCAGGGGGCTGTGGCCCCATTTTATGCTCACCACAACCCACTTTGTAGAGCTAAATTTAATTGATCAGACATCACACCTCTGCCACTTTAATTAATAATCACAGCTACTGAGGTGATGATTGATAACCTCCTTCTGCTTTCTCAAGGCATGCATGGAAGTCACACATTATCACTTCATCACACATTAGGTGTGTGCATCACACCTGCCCACCAGCTGCCGATTTCAGTTCTCGCAGTGTGCAATTCATTCAATCTCACAATAACCCAAGCCACACCTGAGGCCAGACCTGCTCCGGACTGCGGTGCTGATTATCCCAGCCAGAAATGCTTGCGCTCTGCCATCTAAACCCAACCAGGCCATCAAGGAATGGATGTTTAATGAGCCGGACGGAATAATAATGTGATCGCAAGCGCCAATGCACTTGATGAATTTTAAATGAAATCTGTGCGCTGATGTAATAGCTTTCTGGTGCTCTCATTTTCAGACAACTTCATGGTACATTTTCTTAAGCAGCAGGGGATGTTGGTGTCGTTTGCCAAGTAGGTCAGAATGCTCTTGATGGACCCTACAATCAATTTCTAGTTATGCTTTTATGAGGCGTGCAGCAAATATTAAATTACAGTGACCCTAGCTCAGCTGCAGACATGGTTTAGTATCTCACCTCACTGACATGGAGAATTCTCCAGGTGCGCTTTCACTTTCTCGGACTAAGAAACTTCCACAGTCCCGCTGGTGCAGACGATTCTCTGCCACGTGTCTGGAGATTCGGCCCGCAAACCATCTGTGGGCAAGATCGAGGCACGTCAGCACTATTATTAGGAATGCAGTATACAGCTATACAGGCTTCTGGGATGTGAAATGGATTAAGTGTTTTTTTGTTTTTGTTACTATAGAAAACTACAGTGCTTCGCATAAATGAGTACACCCTATTTTGAAAATGAATGTTTTAATCCATTTCTCAGTGAATATAGGCAATGTATTTTGATGCATTTAAACAAAACTGATTTATTAAACAGATATATTCATTATAATAATAATTTAGTCACAGATCATCTTTAGAAATGGACAGATAATGCATTTAAATTCATGCAAAATATTGCAAAAAATATATATTAACTACAAATTTCAACTAAATTGTATATATTTTATGTTTCTCTTGGTTTTTGCTATTTTTGAAATTTTTATTTTATATTTTTCCCTAAAATATTTTGGGCTACCAATTTCTGGACCATTATTGTAAGCTATTTTGTTAGATAAGCTCCAGATTTGGCTTCAGTACTGACTAATTTAACGTATATGCTTAAATATAATATTGTAAAGCTTCCTATAGAAAATATTAATTTAAATGAAAGATTTGTGGGGGGTGTACTCATATATGCTGAGCACTGTAAGCTGAAGGATGTTGTTGTTTATTAGAGGCTGCTTTGACTGCTCAGGATATCATGAGATACAGTTGCATTCTCTGTTATTTTTTTTGCGAAATTGTATATTTTGTTTTTTATATTTCAAATAATTGGTCAAAATAGCAAAAATATATACCATTTTGAGATATGTTTCATTCATTTTCAGAATAGTAAAAAAATCTGAATTTCAACTACAACTATTGGATTTATTTGAGTTTTGGGCCGATTTTAATCTTCTACCAAAAAAGCCCTCTCAATGACAACATTTATTTGAAATTTGTAATATTCGTCAGCTCTTTAAAGAATGAAATAAATATTAAAGAGATATTAAAATCACCCAAAACTGAAAATTCTGCCAACTTTTACTCATCCTTCACTTGTTTTCAAACCTGATTGATTTTTTTTTTCTTCTGCTGAACCCAAAACAAGATATTCTGAAGAATGTTGGTAAATCACAGCCATTGATTTCCATAGTACTTTTGTTCTTGCTATGGATGTCAATTGCTTCTTTTTTTCCCTGCATTCGTCTGAATATCCAATTTTGTGTACAACAAAATAGAGAAATTCATAAAAGTTTAGAAAGTGTGAGTAAATGGTGAGGACATATTTGTGTTTGGGTGAACTCTTCAACATTTTATCAAGTTAAGAATTTTAAAGTAGGGCTGTTACTAACAAAGACTCTAGAATACACAAGACGTGCCACTCGTATATTTTTGAATGGGGAAAAGTGTAACTGTTAAGGCCCGCCTACTAGTGTAGGAGCCAATCATCGATCGCTATACGGTGAATAAACCCCGCCTTCTAGTACAGGAGCCATATATTGATCGCTATAGTCTGAAGATACTCCGGGGTAGGGGCTCGGACCAGACGTGAGTTTCTGCAGATTTTGTCTGATTTAAACGTTTAGAAATGAAACTAAAGACACAGTTGTTGTTTGATTTTATTGGTGATTCCTAATATGAAATTCAATCGTAAGCTTGGCAAGCAATTTTAGAGACTTTAATGTTTCCCCCCATTCAGATAGAGTGCCCAAGCATAGTGCCCGAGAGACGTTTCAAAAATGGCCGCTGAGTGATATGACTTGCCTTAAAGAGACTGTGTGTTACTAATAATTAGACTAATTATGCAAAAACAATTGTGTGTTACAATTAAGACACATTGCCCTGCCCATCCCATTCTCTTATATCTCTCCACTAGCGGTGGTACAAATCACGTACTCATTTTAAAACCCTGTACTTTCGGTTTGAAGGACGAGTGCATTTGTATTGAATGCTTCTGAATGCAGTACTTTTTACATGCAGAAAAATCATCAAATCCAAGATCCTATAGACACAGACATATTAAGTGGCAGTCCATCTCTGTATCTCTCTTTTCTTCCTTTTTACATTCCCTCTTTTATTGAAGTGCAGCTCACATTGCATTTCTCTAGCCTATAGCCACTGCTTACTCTTTATAACTGAAGTCATGGAGGACTTTAAACTGTTATGACATTATATTACTGAGTCTTTGAGTGCATCATACACATAGTCATGTATCACAGCTTGAGATCGCAGCCACCATTATTATAGTAAAATCAATCTGAGCCAAATAAACAAACATAACTGGAAAAAGTGACATTGGCTGATGCTCAGTTCTTCATTCTGTAAGGGTCAGTGTGAATGACACATCACTGTAGTGACAAACACTACACATGAACACACAAGTGTGACGCCCTAATCAATACTTGGAATGCATTGTCATATTTAATATAATTTTTAAAACCTTTTTTTTTTTTTTCAAAACATAACTAGCAAAAATAATATGGAAATATAAGAAGAGATGGAAAAATATAAGATGACGATATTTATTGCAGAATTATTGTATCCATGGAGCAGATGTGTAATGAATAGCTTGAACTTTTTTCTTTCAAATGACTGCAATAGTATATGTATATTAATTAAAGGAGCATTCACTTTCAAATGTATTTTATTTAATTTATTTGAGAATTATTTAATTGAATGGAGAAATTCTATTGTAGAATTAAATTTTATATCTGATTTAAATAAATTTAATTAGTTAAACCAAGTAATTGTTCTCCCTGTGTTCGCGTGGGTTTCCTCCGGGTGCTTCTGTTTCCCCCACAAGTACAAAAACATGTGGTATAGGTGAATTGGGTAGCCTAAATTGTTCGTAGTGTATGTGTGTGAATGAGTGTGTATGGATGTTTCCCAGTGCTGGGTTGCAGCTGGAAGGGCATCTGCTGCGTAAAACATATGCTGGAGAAGTTGGCGGTTCATTCCGCTGTGGCGACCCCAGATTAATAAATGGACTAAGCCGAAAAGAAAATGAATACATGAATGAATAAACCGAGCAATGACTTTATTTAAAGAATGTTAAACTGTTAATATTCACAAATTATAATAATAATAATCATAATAATAATAATAATTATTATTATTATTATTGTTGTTGTTATTATTGTTATTATTATTATTATTATTATTATTGTTATTATTATTATTATTATTATTATTATTTTGAAAATGACGAGCAGTTTTTAACTTTGTATTTTAACTTTGAACTTCTCCCTTTATCTGTACCAAAAATGAACCAAACTGTGGCTTAACTAAATTTTGTTACACCCCTACTCTACACAGAGCTGTACATTAAGTTATAGGCTTATGGTAGTATACACAATTTTATTGAAATATAATTAGTCAGTCTTCATAAAACATCATTAAAATGTTATTTTGAGGGTACATTTCAATATTTATGTACTTATTAAATGTGATTAATTTGATCAATCAGCACATAATGCAATTAATTAGATGAAATAAATCCCATTCACTGCCTTATTTTAAATATGTTTCCTGTATGTTGTCATGACTTATTTAAAGACTTAGTTATTTATAGTGAAATGTTTCTAAGCACCAAATCAACACATTGTAATGATTACAAACAGTACTTACGCGTGCGGTCTTAAACTGATATAGTTTTTGGGTACGTAGCCCTTCCTGTTCACCAACTCTGCTGTGTACCAATTCGGATCATCTTCCATATTAGTAATCTAGCGGAAGAACAGCCAGCAGATCTGACTAAATCATATCATGCATGGAAAAAAAAAACTAAAATCTGTGAGAATAGACCAAAACCAAACACTCCTACCTTAAGAACATCCCCCTTCTGAAAGCTTAGCTCATCACTTTCTGTGGCACAAAAGTTATAAAGTGCTACTGCTTCCATCCTGAGCTGGAGGTAAAACCAGAACTCAGAAGAGCGACGTCCCACCACAGAATCCTGAACAGAGGAAAAGAGGAGTCCTCAGAGCATCCACACTGAAACGGAGCGTCCAGAGACACGCTCGCTGTCAAACACTTCACCCTGATAAATGAACCGAGAGAACAAGGATGTGTGTGGGTCTAAACCAGAGAGAGAGAGAGAGAGCATGTGGGAGGGAGGCAGGGGTGGCAGTTCCTGTCTCTGCGTGCTTTAATAGAAGGAAACGCAGCTATGTGAGAAACAGGAAAGTTGAAAAACGATGGGAGGACGACGAGAAGAATAGCCTCTCGAAAACTTCCCGTCATCAGAGAGCCGGACCTGCGTATGACGAGTGAAGAAACACACACGTGTGTTCGCCTGACTGCAGAGCCAGCTGATTGCTGTTTTTGTGGCCAAGTTTATCTGGTGAATCTGTGCGTTAGTGTGGGCTTGCATATACTGCTAGCGTGGCTGGAAATAGCTGGAGATGATTTTTTAATAGCCGAGGAGATCATCTGAAAGAATTCGTGATTCAAAGAACATATGTGTGTTTTCGAGATGAGAAAACATCCCCATAGAGCCGCATGAGTCACCGAACACCTCTTATGTTCTTAAATGGAGGTGCTGTGAGGAAATGCATTGCACACAGGCTGCATCTCTCACACAAAGTGGTATTTTTTTACTCTGAGCAGGGGTGGTGTTGCTAGACATAAAGCTCTACTGGGGTAAATATATATATATATATATATATATATATATATATATATATATATATATATATATATATATATATATATATATATATATTTATTTTATTATTTTTTTTTAATAAATATTTATTATAAATAAAAGTATTCTTGTTATCATACAATTATTGTTTTAAATAATCTTAAATGTAACTGGAAAACAATGTTTAGACACAACTGTGATATGCTAAGATCATTTAAGAAATCTTTTGCATAAATATTAATATGAAGTAAATCATATCTCAATACATTTACTGGGGCACTGGAGATATTTACTGGGGCACGTGCCCCAGTAAATTGGGTCTAGTGACTCCCCTGCTCTGAGGTGTCTTTGGGGTTTGTTTTTTGCTTGCTCTCTTAAAATTAAAGGTTGCAAAAAGAAACATTTGTAGTTCCTCAAAAAGTTCTTGCAGTCCTTCAAAGAACATTCAGTGTTAAAGAACTTTTTTTTTACACCATAAACAACATTTCTGTGGAGTTGAAATGGTTTTTGGATGTTAGATTTGCTTCACATAAACATTCACACACAATTCTTTAGCTTAGTTCCTGATTTATCAGAGGTCGCCGCAGCTGAATGAACTGCCAATTACTCTGGCATATGTTTTTATGTAATGTAATGTGTATATATATATTGCGCTTTTTTATTGTGTGTGACCATACACCCAAAGCGCTTCACAATCATGAGGGGGGTCTCTCCACACCACCACCAGTGTGCAGCATCCACTTGGATGATGCAACGGCAGTCAAAGGACAACGGCACCAGTGTGCTCCCCACTCACCAGCTATTGGTTGAGTGGAGAGACGGTGATAAAGCCAATTTGGTGGATGGGGATGCTTGGGAGGCCATGATGGGTAAGGGCCGATGGAGGGAATTTAGCCAGGACACCGGGGCTACACCCCTACTCTTCACGAGAAGTGCCATAGGATTTTTAATGACCACAGAGAGTCAGGACCTCAGTTTAACGTCTCATCTGAAAGATGGCGCTCACTGACAGTAGTGTCCCCTTTACTTTCCCGGGGCATTAGGACTCACAAAGACTGCAGGTTGAGCATCCCCTGCTGGCCTCACTAACGCCACTTCCAACAGCAACCCCCTTAGCTCAAATTTAAACTCATACTACAACTATCACACTATCAATAAGCAGTAGTTAGTCGTATGTTAATGGGAATATTTGTTATTGTTCATTCCTTCATTTTCTTTTCAGCTTAGTCCCTTTATTAATCAGGGGTTGCCCCAGCGGAATGAACTGCCAACTTCTCCAGCATAGGTTTTACGCAGCAGATGCCGTTCTAGCTGCAACCCATCATTGGGAAACACCCATACACACTCATTCACACACACTATGGCCAATTTAGCTTATTCAATTCACCAATAGTGCATGTCTTTGGACTTGTGGGGGAAAACAGAGCACCCGTAGGAAACCTACGGGAACACAGAGAGAACATGCAAACTCCACACAGAAATGCCAACTGACCTAGCCGGGACTCAAACCGAACTCCAACCTTCTTGCTGAGAGGTGACATCGCTAACCACTGAGCCACCGCACCGCACCGCCCCTTATTGTTATTGTTGAATATCTGTTATTTGATCTGAAGTGTAACCTAAAAGCTTTCATATATGTTCTAAAAAAAAAAAGAAGATCAAACTGAGCATCAGAAAAGGGAAGAAATGCAAAACAAATAGTTTGACCCAAACAGGCTAGTCTGAGCATTTCAGAAACTGCTGATCTGCTCACACTTTTACACACAGAACCATCGGTTAACAGAGAATGTTCTGGAAAGAAAAGGTCTGAACACGTGTCAGCTAACAACAACAAACTGAGGTTGCAGTTCATATAGGGTCAACAAACCTACATTAGTCGTGATTTCTGCTGTGACATTCAGACGGTATAGGGTCAGAATTTGTCAGAAACTACATGAAAGCATGGATCTATCCTCCCTTGCGTTAGCGGTTCATGCTATTGGATGTTGATATTTCCTTTGCATATTTTGGGCCACTTAATGCCAACTGAAAAACATACTCACACATAAAATTAAAGTAATTAATTCACCCAAAATGAAAAATGTTATTAATTACTCATGCTCATGTTGTTCCAAACCTCATGAGACATTCATTCATCTTCAAAACACAAATTAAGGTACTTTAGGTGAAATCTGATAGCTCTTTCACCTGCATAGACAAGGTTACTGACTTGTTCCATATCCAAACAATGGCCAGAAGTCATTCAAGATACAGAAAAAAGCCTGAAAATCCTCCTCAAATCAGATCAAACAGTATGCTTTCAGTGGTTTAATCAGAATGCTATCAAGCTATGGGATCATTTTTGTGCACATAATGACTGAGTAATGACTTTATTCATTAACAGTTTATGTTAAACAGTTTCTTCAATGTGCAGTGAAGTATACATTGGAGGTTTAAAACAAAGCACAGACACATTTGAAGAAATACTGATATGCGGCCAAACAAACACATGAATGTGCACCCTATACTGACACTGAGCAGAACAAACTGCTCAATTAAGCCTATTTTGTTTGTTTTATGTGTGCACAAAAGTATTCGCCTAGCTTTTTAATATTCTCATTGAAGCACAAAAGACAAATGATCTGTTTTGAAGATGTTTTTCTTACATTTCTGGACCATTGTTGTCTGTGGAGGAGGAGGGAACTCTCAGATTTCACCTAAAGATCTTAAGTTCCATTCTATATACAGGTTTGAAATGACAGACGGGTGCACATTTAATAATATAATTCTAATTTTTTGGTGAACTAACCTTTAAATATTTAAAATGTGTTCTCCTTGACTATGCACAGTTTTAATGCGAGCATATAATTGTTTCTGTCATGTTCTAGAGTCGAGTACTGACAGAATGGATATTAACAAATGATAAAACACACTAGAAATCTGTAAAATTCAAAGAGCTGTGTGATAAAAGAAGACAGAAATAGGACTTATTATATATGCAGACAGTCATTATTACTGTTTGAGATGTTATGAAGTTCCCCATGAGGAGAGGAGCTCTTTTCAAATTCCCTTTCAGAGCATTAAAAATGTAGCCCAATAAAGAAAGAAGGCTTCTTCAGTGAAACGTGATAAACCTATACTCCATGCTAGGAAGTGAACAACGCTGAGCAAAACATTTCCCATAGCTTCAAGTGTTTCTTCAGATTGAAAATATTTTGCACCACAAAATGCAATTTGAGAATGTCACACCTGCACTGCAAACTGCATCTGCAAAACTGCTGGTGTGCAGATGATCACAGGCAATCAAGATGCTACTTAGACACTTTACTGCAGGAAACTTCTATAGCATAGCATTGTCCTCTAAAATGCTTTAATGTGTTGTAATATACAGTGAAAAACAAAACTGGAGAGCAATACATTTACAAAGTTTTAAATTTTAAGGTCTGCTTAGTCCTATTTGAAGATAATCTACTGCAAAAGGCAAGTAAGGAGTAATTAATAACCTTAAAGTTACAAGTGACTTGTAGAGCTGCGCATTGATGGACTACTCTTCAGTGTTTGGACTCTCAACAGTGAATATTAAACTCTGAAAACTGAACTGACACCATTTCAATTCACTATAATCTTCTATGTGAAGCTGCTTTGACTTCTACACTGTAAAGCGCTATCCAAATAAAGATGAATTGAATTGAACATATAATCTAAACAGTATATACCTTTTTATAGTCATTGAAGTACACAAAGACTCTTTATAATGGCTCACCATCTTGCAGAATCAGTGAGATCTGAAAATTGAATAAATTGTCAAAATCAAAACGATCTATATTTGCCAAGTGTGTGAAACACAATTTTTTGTGGTGTACAACAGTTCAGGGTATGTGCATATCGACACAAAAGGACTGAAAGGACAATTTAAATAAGTGAGAAATAAAGTAATAAAATATGTACACATATACACACGTGACATCTAGATCAGTGTTTCTCAACCACGTTCCTGGAGGTCCACCAGCTCTGCACATTTTCCATATCTCCTTAAATAAACACACCTGATTCAGATTATCAGCTCATTGACACAGACCGAAAGACCTGTAGTGGGTGTGACTGACAAAGGAGACATACAAAACATGCAGTGCCGGTGGACCTTCAGAAATGTGGCTGAGAAACACTGATCTAGAGAATTTATGTGCTATATATATATATATATATATATATATATATATATATATATATATATATATATGGTTCATCGCCACACTGGAATAAAGCACCAACTTATCCAGCATATGTTTTACGCAGCGGATGCCCTTCCAGCAGCGACCCATCACTGGGAAACTCCCATACACACCCATTCACACACACTCATATACTAAGGTCAATTTTAGCATACCCAATTCACCTGTACCACATGTCTTTGGACTTGTGAGGGAAACCGGAGCACCTGGAGAAAACCCACGTGAACACGGGGAGAACATGCAAACTCCACACAGAAACGCCAACTGACCTAGCCGAGGCTCAAACCAGCAACCTTCTTGCTGTGAGGCGATCATGCTACCTACTGCGCCACCGCGTCACCCCTATATATACAAAGATATGAATTTACTTTTGGCTTTTTAGGTTACCGAAATCATAAATACAATAATAATACACTACCTGACAAATGTCTTGTCGTTGATTCCAGTTGTAAGAGCAACAAATTACTTAACTTCTAGTTCTTCATTTGGAAAAGTGGCAGGAGGTAGATTTTTCAGATGAATCATCTGTTGAACTGCATCCCAATCATCACAAATACTGCAGAAGACCTATTGGAACCCTTCACCTATTGGTGAAGCAAAAATCATGGTTTGGAGTTACATTCAGTATTGAGGCGTGTGAGAGATCTGCAGAGTGGATGACAAAATCAACAGCCTGAGAGATGAAGACATTTGTGCTGCCTAATACATTACAAACCACAGGAGATGGCAAATTCTTTAGCAGGATAGCGCTCCTTCTCATAAATCAGCCTACGCATCAAAGTTCCTGAAAGCAAAGAAGGTCAAGGTGCTCCAGGATTGGCCAGCCCAGTCACCAGACATGAACATTTTTGAGCATGTCTGGGGTAAGATGGAGGAGGAGGTATTGAAGAGGAATCCAAAGGATCTTGATGAACTCTAGGAGTCCTGCATGAATGCTTCCTTTGCCATTCACTTTATTAAAAAGTTATTTGAGTCATTGCAGAGATGTGTGGATGCAGTTGTCTAAGCTCATGGCAGTCATACACAATATTAAATCTTTTTCCACTACACCATGACTTTATATTCTATACTGTACTTTATTTCTGTTAAGTGACAAGACTTTTGTCAAAGCAAAGTCAGACCTTACTGTCCTATTTAAATAATTATAATGGCATGATCATATTTTATTTTGGTAAAATAAGCGTAATCTAGAGGCCTTTGTCTTTCCTATAAGCCACTTCTGAAACCAAATAATCAACTAGAAGTCAAGTTATTATTTGTTGTTCCTAAAACTTGAATAGGCGACAAGACTTCTGTTATAGTGTACAATAATAGTACCGTATTGTTTATTACCATGACAAAAACAGGTAGCAACTAATGATGTGCTAGCTACTCAAGTTGGATATTGTAGGTTGTTCTCTAAATAGTATCTATAAAGTGTACTGTAACTTTAATATATTGAAATATATGAATTAATTATATATTTAATTATATTGAATACGTTCAATATATGAAGGCAGTGTGAAACAAGGAGGTTGGCAGGTATGGATGAAAAGGTATGAACCACAATATTTACATCCTTGTTAAAAAGAGGTCATGCATGGAGTTCTTTGTCATCAAAACAGGCTGGAGGGAAACATCACCCCTGGAACCCCCGCAGAATTTTTTTTAAATTGTAATTGTTTAAATGTATAGTTCATTTTATGAGGGATTTAGTCACAGTCAAGTTGTTTTAAACCTGACTTGCTTTTTTTCTGTTGAGCACAAAAGAAGATATTTTGGGAAATGTCTCAGTGTTTTTTGTCTATTCAGGAGGAGCAGCTACAACTGTTGCCGGCATTCTTCTTAATGTCTTCTATTGTGTTCACTGAAGAAATAAAGTCATGCTCGTGTTGAATAATATGTATGAGGGTGAGTGAGTACATGATGACAGACTTTTCAGTTACAAATAAGTCTTAGACTCTGATTGAGTTTTAAAACTTCCCTTTTCACTAGATACTAAAAATCCAGTTTACTTGCCAAACGGAAAAACAAAACTGAAGATTGGGACAAATTTCTGCATCACTAAGTGGAAACTTCTCTTTGGTTTCTCAGGAAGATGTCACATGCAGGCGTCATGAAAGTGACCACACAGCTTAACCACAAGACAAGATCATAGACAGGGCCTGTTTACTTTTAGCAGGTAAAATAAGTTGAGTGAGTGAGTGATTTTATTTTATATCTGGGGTAAAACGGTAGTAAATATTGGTAGATTTGTCCTACAAAAAAAAAAGAAAAAAGATTTATTGTTGCTCGCGCCTTTTCAAAATTTTTACTATGCTGCCCCTTACTGGACAACTCACGCCATTACTATCAAAAACTTGTATTATGTCTGAAAATTATATTCGTTAACATTTTCAATTGCATCTAACATTTGCATTTTTCAACATTTGAGAGCACTCGATTTGCATTGCAACAAGTCTGTTAGCAATAAAAAATACTGCATAGGTACAATACTAAACAAACAATTAAACAAATAAATAAATTAATAAATGTATACATCTATAATTAAGAGTAAAAAAATTATAATTAATCTATTTATTATAATTACAGTCTTTTGGGATTTTGTACTGCTACATATGGGTTTATAAAGCTAAAATGTCATAGATTTGTCTGTATTCTGTTATACTTTATTATAATTTTATTATATCTATCAGTGGTGTAGTCCTAAAAAAAAGGTGGTATACTATTACCCACCCAATCCAAATTTTAAAAGTATAGGCAAAGAAACGATAATTGTCAATGTTTCTTTGATTCATTAGCTATATATATATATATATATATATATATATATATATATATATATATATATATATATATATATATATATATATATATATATATATATATATATATATATATATACTAAAGATCAGTTACCTGTAACTATTAACTTTTCCAGCTTTCTTTGAAATTTCTTCTTTTGTGTTCAACAGAATAAAAAAGACAAACCAGTTTGGAACAAGTAAAGACTGAGTAAATGATGACAATTTAAATTTTTTTTAGTGAACTATTCATTTAAAAGGGGCAAATATTTAAACAAATTTATTAATTATAATCCCAATTCAATGATTTATGCGTAGGTAATAGTGACCCCAGCAGAGCCGGACATTGTAATTAAATGTATATGAGCCTATATATATATATATATATATATATATATATATATATATATATATATATATATATATATATATATATATATATATATATATATATATATATATATATATATATATATATCATTCAGCTGATTTGTTGAGATATTCGAAAAACTCATGAATTGCTCTCACGGTTGCTGCAGTAGTCAGGGGGCAGGGAATGGCGCAAGTTAAACAAAAATGCACCAACTGCAACAAATTAAGATGCGAGTTAAAAAACATTTGGTATACGGTTAAAGGAGATGCGAATACACTCAAATTAGGAACGTTTATTCAACAAAACAAGTGAGTATACCGAGGGTATGATCCTCAGAAGTCGTAAACCCAAACAGCTCGTGGAAAAAAGTAGGCATACTAAGCATACATGAGTATAGCAAGGACTACACCATTGATATCTATATTATATACAAAATAATGGATAGCTTTCAAATAAGCAATGCTACTGTAAAAAATAACAAAAGAAAAGGAAATAAAATAGAAAAAAGGACAAAAAAGATGAACACAGTTGAAATGAGGCCAAAATATTTTTTAAAATAATTATTGAATAACTTATTGTAGACATTTGTGAGCATTCAATTTCCATAGTAACATGCAAGTCTGTAAGCAATAAAATTACTCATTAGATACAAATCAAACAATAAAAAACAACAAAAAATTATAATTAAGAAGAATTTATTTATACATAATTATATATTTATAGAATTTATTTATACATAATTAAAAGTTAAAAATAAATCTGTTTATTATAATTACAGTTTTTGGGGATTTTGTACTGTTATATCTGGGTTTATAAACCTAAAATGTCATAGATTTGTCTGTGTTTTGTTGTACTTTATTATACTTTTATTATACCTATATTGCTTTAAATTACAAATTAATGTATAGCTTTCAAAAGAGGAATGTTATTGTAAAAAAGAACAAAAAATAGGAAATAAAATGGAAAAAAAGAACTAAAAAAGATGAACACAGTTGAAATGAGGCAAAAATATATATTTTTAAATATTTTTAAAATAATTATTAAATAAAAAAAAATGTCTAAAATAATAGTAATTATTGTAGACATTTGAGAGCATTCGATTTGCATTGTAAAACGCAATCTGTAAGCAATAAAAAACACTCCATAGAATACAAAACAAACAAACAAAACAAAATAAAATGTTATTATTTAATTAATACTTTTATTTATACATAATTAAAAGTAAAAAACCAAAACTATTTATTATAATTACAGTCTTTTGGGCTTTAGTACTGTTAGATCTGGGGTTATAAAGCTAATATTTCATAGATGTGTCTGTATTTTGTTATACTTTGTTTTGTGATATTCTCCGGCTTAGTCTCTATATTGATCAGGGGTCGCCACAGCAGAATAAACTGGGTTGCAACCCATACACACTCATACACTACAGCCAATTTTAGTTTATTCAATTCACCTATAGTGTAGGTTTAGACTGTTGGGCAAACCGGAGCACCTGGACGAAACCCATGCGAACACAGGAAGAACATGCAAACTCCACACAGAAATGCCAACTAGCCCAGCCGGGACTCGAACCAGCGACCTTCTTGCTGTGAAGCTATAGTGCTAACCACTGATCCACTGTGTTGCCCTATGATATTGATTATGTTAAAGGATAAATTAATTTATAGCTGTGAAAAGAGGAGTGTTATTGTAACTAAAAATATGAACAGTTTAAATGAGCTGAAAATATTTGTAAAAAAATTTTATTAAATAACTTATTGTAGACTTTTTTTAAAAGGAAGAATGATAAGATAAAATAAAATAAACTCAATGAGACTAAGATCACGAAGGCCTATGTCTTTCAAGTATTACCATAGTATTTTGGTGGAAAATTGGGGAAATTGTAGTTGGCCTACATTTAATAAGAATAAGGTTTTTATTATTATAAATTAAAATAAAATACTAAATTACATGAAAATATGCAATAATTTCTTAACATTTTAAATAAGATGTTTTTGCATAAACTATTGCCTGTTTGTAAAAGGGAATGGTGCTAGACCTAGGCTAAAGGTTTACTGTTATTATATTTGTCCACTCTGCATATCTTCTGAGACATTTATTCAAACAAGATGAGAATACTTCGTTTATTTCCTAGAAACATTCCACCTCGGGGTCACAGTCACATTTCTCCAGTATTAGCCCACATGGGGGGCACATTCCGCCGGTTTTATCGCTTTCAGTAATTCAGCAGCACACGTAATCTCAAAATGACTGAAATACACGCTTAATTCTGCTCCACGTTGCCTAATGGCTGTCTAGATAGACTTTCACGGCCACGAAGAGGCGATGTTTGTGAAATAAACAGTTTTAAGAATGAAGACCAGTGAGTTTGGTCACACCCTTTGGCTTGTCTCGCCCCTCCTGAGCAGGATGAATGTGCAGACGGAGCGCCATGTTGAACGCTGTGGGAGTCACACACACATACGCGCGCGCACACACATACACAAAACACTAACGCGCACATCCACACACCGCCTCGACCGTTTACTACTAAATAAAGTTTATAGCTCTCTCGCACGACTAGTTTGTACCTATGCCGGGTGTCACCCCCGGTCGTCAGTGGCCCTAGAGCTTTGGTAAGTTACTGTTTTTGTCTTCTAGTCGCTTCTCTGTCTCACTGTGGCGATATCTCCAGCGAGCACCGCACATCCATTTCGGATTTAAGTTTAACTAATTATGGAGGTTTTTACATAATCACACTTGCGAAAGTGATTGAGTGTGATGAAGCCTGGATTTTGGGGGCGTTTTAGATGAATTGGAAAGATATTTGGTTAAACTAGCAAGTTATTAGTCGGAGCATAGCCACAGTTAGCTAGCCTAAGCGGCTAATACATAAACTCACTTTATAGCTTTTAAAGAACCGGGCTATCTAAAAATAAATACCAAACCAGCACAATTTGTCTGCGCCAAGTCGTGCAATGTTTTTGACCATGTTATATTATGTGCATGCAATAGTTTAGTTTCTAAAAAGTTCCCTAAGTTAATGAAACTTTCGTCGCGGTTTTAGTAGCTTGCTAGTTAGCAATTAAAGGTTAGAGGGAGACCGTCGAAAGTCGTACATTTTTATCTGTTAAAGTTTTAAAACACACACAGGTGTTTAATCAAACGTTTAACTAACAATTTTGATCAATAAACCAATGTTTTATTACTTTAAATGTCAGTGTTGAAGTTAGCATAATACTTCAATAACGTTTGTAATCGGCCTTGTTTGGTTAAACCAATGGTAACAGGTCCTCTTTGGGATTTTGCTGGTATAACATTACTATAAATATATACTTAAAATAGTTGTGAACACTGATTTTCTATTAATCTCTGTAAACTTAGTCTATAAGCTGAATGTGTAATTACCTTGTCTTATGTTGGTATCTTATATAAATATTTTCTTATGACTTAACTTGAGTTTATTCAGTCCTTTCTTTAAGTATTCAACAAACACTTTCTTCTGTAGATTTACGTACAGTGTTCTTGGTTTAGTTTTGCTATAGGTGTGTTTGTGAGAGTACTGTTATAGCCACAAATCCTTTGCTTAAGTTTTTGTAAAGGCGGATTTGTGGTTTGACCAGTTTGTTTTGTGGACAGTGTGACCGGACAGAACAGTATTATCATTGTAACACTGACATTCACACAGTTCCTTCGTTTATCTCCTGCCGGACACACCCGAGATTGAGGAGCATCTGTGTCTGTTGTTTCTATGATCCGTTTCTGCAGCATATGCATCTTTATCTTGTAGTGTTTTGCTTCCTGTAATTAGACAAACCGAGTCTCTAGAGGACAACCGAGCAAGAGGCGATCATCTGCCTTAATTTAGAAACTAAAGTGGAGTTCATAATTTGTCAGGTCCTTTCTTACTTGTTTAGAGATTGAATGTACTATAATAGTGATACCTAACCCTAAATTTTAAGGGCTATGACTGAGAGGTTTTATATATAACAGAGTTGACTTGAAGTGGTAGAACCGGCTTGATTACCTGTATGTGGTAATCATGCGCTGGCTTATATAACATTTAGCCTTTTTTTCAGTTTGACCCCGCAGGGTTGATCCTATGGAGTAACTCAAGATGTGGGTATCCCTCCAAATTTCCGCTTCTAAACTTCTTTTACCATGCAAAGTGCTTTTTTTTTACTGCTGGATTGGCTGTACCAAAGCAAAGCTTTCTGTAGCGCTTCCACAATGGTTTCTTGAAGACGTGAGACATGCTGGCACTTGCTGTGTATGCTATCTTTTGTTTGAATTGAGTCATATCTGGGCAACCTGTCCTTCACAGCAGTGCTAGCTCTTGGCGTGTTTTTTTTATGCACGATTAGTATTCTTTTGTGGATGTCACAAGCATTGGCATGACCTGTACATGTGAAATGATGGAGGAGTAGGTCACATCAATTGCTGTGTGCAGAAAGGTCAAATTATTATCATGTCCTACGTAGGGCCTGCTGGTTTTCATTTTGGTTTCTGTATGCCTGGATGTTATTTGCATTGGGTATTTACAATAGCTCGTTTTTACCATGTGAAACCAACAGTAACCTTTAACATCTAGTAAAATGAACCAAAAATATTGAAATCCCTGAGCTTGAAAGATTGTTGTTTGAGTCAGATGAACTCTAATGGCCCGTTTCCACTGATTGGTAGTACTGTACAGGTCCCATTTATCAGGCTTGTGTTTCCACGGTCTAAAGAGTACCAAGGGTACCCTTTTGATGGGCGTGGTGTATGACAGAAAGTTTCAGTCGCCGTCATTCTCGCTCGAGGAAATGTCAAAGTAAAGCTGTATGGGTCGCTCGCTTATCATACGAGAAGCACTTCTCACAAAACAGATGCTTTGTACACATAAATACTTGTGTAAAAATGTTTATTACTAACTTTTCTATGAACATAATTTGATTATAACTGCAGATCAATGGTGGTGCGAAATGGCCTACTGTAACATCTGCAATTATATAAATAAATACAACATATATGAACACATACAGCCCCTTACAATCTCCGATATGTTACCAATTACAGAAAGACTGCACACAACTTACATTTAGTCTTTATTGGGGTTCAAAAACAACATGCAACATAGCGAGTGAGAAGGATGGAGAAATTGGGCCAAATGTCTTCAAAAGAGATCATTTCTAATTTAACAAAACCTTTTTTTGTTTGTTTGTTTTATTGCTGAGCTACAAAAAAAGCAAACTGAAATGAATTAAATGTTGTAAATAAATCAGATTTTATAAAATGTTAGTAACATCACTCGACTATGCAGAAGACATCTGTGCGCAAATCAAGGCAAAAACTAGTGTAACTCCATTCTGTTAGAAATTAGATTGTTTTTGACTAATAAATTTATTATAAAATGTAAAAACAAAATGCTGTATTAATAATAAATAAATTAAGAAATTACCCATGGCAACTATATTTACTTTCAGCCCACTACCCTCAATCAAGTTTGATTTTTGGCCCTTCATAAGAAAAAGTTTAGGCACGCTGGTTTACACTTTTTGTTCAGTCAGGTCACAAGTATTTGAGGGAGACACTCCTTTTTTTGTGATCAACTTTTCATTAGTTTTCGCATATAGACAAAAAGGAGACGCATTCCTTTCTACACACCTTCTTTCAGTCCATATCTTTTGTCCTCCTCTGACCATTTTACTGATTTCTTTGAGGAGCGAGGTATTTTCATGTCTTTGGATGTAATCCTGCAAAGTAAGCTCACAGTTTACACTGGAGACCGTGGAAAATGATTCAGAGAGCTGTCATTTCTGCTGCAGAACTATGCCAAACATGGGCTTGTGTTAAAATCAGAGCTAGTTGGATAATATTGTGCTTTTTATATTGTTTCATCTACAACCCAGTTAAAATTGTACATAGCAAAGTGCTTTCTGTCTAGAGAACTTCAATAATGTTTAAAAATTAGGTGGAGAGTAGGTGATCTTTTGTGGCCTCAATTAACCACATGAGCATGTGCAGTGTGAAAGTAGTTTAATCAAATGTGTTTTTGAATGCCTCTTGAAGTAGATACGCTCTGTGTGCTAAGTGTTTTAGACCCCATTTAAACCTGTATTTATGCAGGTGAGATGCGAGTAAATCACATCAAAGAAGGCGGAGTTCCAGGACACACCCACTGCTTGCTTATTCATCATGAGCCAATGATAGATCAAATGCGTTTAGGAGCCTAAATGTGCTCTGCCAGTAGTTTACATCATTTCAGTTCATTCTTTGATTTGTTTGAAGTATTCCAGGGCCTTTAGTGTGATCCACTTGTGATTGTATTTGATAAACTGTGTTTACTGAACCATGTGTAAACAGATATTATTCAGACTTTCAAAAGTTGATGCACATTCCAAGACATGTGAATGGCCCCGAAACAAAAATGGGGAACATAAATCAGATCTTGTTCTTGCTTGTTGGCATGTGGCTGTTTGTCACAAGAAGATGATGAGCCTTGTTGAGGTCTACTGTGGTTCATTGCTGGATGCCATGATAATGTTACAGTGTTGTGTTTTGGCTGTATATTTAAAATGAGTGCTTCCAGTGATGACGTTCATCTGGCTTGTTGCAGACGCAAGTGACTATTTTCTGTAAACCAATTTTTTGCAGTAAGACTAGCTCCACCCTTTTGGTACCATGGTATTTTGCTAGATAGGCTTACCGAAGGGCCCCAAAAAGTGTTTTGGTTCAGTTTGCTATTTTGGTACTTTTGACAGTGGAAATGAGATTAATCGTGGACTATACTGTACTGTAATGTACTGCTCAGTGGGAACGAGCCATATGGGTTCATTCATATAAACTTGTTTCTGCAACCTTTTTTTTAATTTTTTTTTTAAGAGAACAGGCTAGAGAAACTCCCTTGGCTATTTTTCATATACACTCGTCAGCCACTTTATTAGGTACACCTTTCCAACTGCTCGTTAACGCAAATTTCTAATCAGCCAATCACATGGCAACAATTCAATGCATTCAGGCATGTAGACATGGTCAAGACGATCTGATGTAGTTCAAACCAAGCATCAGAATTGGGAAGAAAGGTGATTTAAGTGACTTTGAACATGGCATGGTTGTTGGTGCCAGACGAGCTGGTCTAAGTATTTCAGAAACTGCTGATCTACTGGCATTTTCACACGCAACAAACTCTAGGGCTTATAGAGAATGGTCAGTAAAAGAGAAAATATTAATTGAGCGGCAGTTCTGTGGGTGCAAATGAGGCAGATGGGCTACAGCAGCTGAAGACTACATCGGGCGCCACTCCTGTCAGCTAAGAACAGGTAACTGAGGCTACAATTCGTGCATGCTCACCAAAATTGGACAATAGAAGATTGGAAAAATGTTGTCTGGTCTGATGAGTCTCGATTTCTGCTGCAACATTTAGATGGTAGGGTCAGAATTTGATTTGAACAAAAGTAAAGCATGGATCCACCATGCCTTGTATGAATAGTTCAGGCGGGTGGTGGTGGTGTAGTAGTGGGGAGATATTTTCTTGGCACACTTTGGGCCCATTAGTACCAATTGCGCATTGTCAATGCCACAGCCTACCTGAGTATCGCTCAGCATTGCTGACCATGTCCATCTCTTTATGACCACAGTATACCCATCTTCTTATGGCTACTTCCAGCAGGATAACGCACCATGTCATAAAGCGCGAATCGTCCCAGACTAGTTTCTTGAACATGTCAATAAGTTCACTGTACTTAAATGGCCTCCACAGTCACCAGAACACAATCCAATAAACCTTTGAGATGTGGTGGAACAGGAGATTCGCATCATGGATGTGCAGCCGACAAATCTGCAGCCACTGCTACATCTTCTAAATTTTTCAGTTGCTATTAGGTCAACATCAGTTGTATTTCCATGAAGGAAAACATGCCAAAAGCCAATTTATTGGTTAAAAATTGTGTTGTGTGTGTGTGTGTGTGTGTGTGTGTGTATGACCATTTATTGTGCTGAATACACTTTTTGCTCTTTCAGCAACATTGAGGAAAAGCTTGTTCTAAAGTTTCATTGTAGTAAAAGAGGATGTTCACTGAGCAACATTTGATCAACTTCTATAATAAATAGTCAACAGAAAATTATTCAAATAAGCTTAAATGTACAAAACTGCTCCATTCAATAAAAGAAAAATAGAGGTCATTTCCAAGAGGTATTCAACAGTTTTTAGAATAAAAAAAGATTGTGTAATGATCTAGTGTTGATAAAACACTACTGCGATTTCCCCAAAATATGTTTAGCCTCAGTTCCATGTACTGTGTGAAAACTGTTGTCAAAACTGAATATTGTAGATCAGATCTGACTCTGCGGCTGTCCTTTATTAGGACTGTCAGTGTCAAGTCTCAATTTGTGTGCTTTAAAGAGTCCTAAAATATTGATTCAGTCAATTTCCTGGACCACTTTCGTGTCTTCTCGGAGAGATAAAACAGAGCCTGCTGGCTCACAGGACTTGCTATGCTCTGCCTCTGGCTGTGCTTCAACACCGATCACTGAGACTCCTTGATATTGACAGGGCTTTGCCAGACCTGTTCTTTTAGTATGGAGGAGGCCACCACTTACCCTGGATCCTCACACAGACCCGGGCCTGTGTACTTGCTTCCTGGGCCCCCGTCACAGTGAGGGCTACTGGAGCTTTGTTCCGGTAGTGATACAGTTGCCCCTCTCTTCCTCTGATGTGCTGGGTCTGAATTGGTCATTAAAGCAGCAGATGTTTCATTAGGCCGTGGCTGTATTCATGTGTATGCGGGCTTGGTGAGAGTGGGGGTTGCTCGTAAGGCAGCGCTCTATTGGCTCCTCCACAGGAGAGCAGGAGTCACATTTCAGTAGCTTTTAATGAATTTATGGGATGGGTTGAGACGTTTTGTTGGCGAATGAAGTATCCCGGAGTGCTCATGACAGGAATCTACTATTTAGTATGACTTGACTGATCTGCTAGCACAAATGAAGTGATAAAGTGTTAAGTTCTGATTTTTACATGTGCTACTGTAATCGAGAGCACAGTATGGTGCAATTACTCTTGGGAAATGAGATGTCTTCCCACATGAGTGTGGTGTTACCGTAAAGATGAGTAATAGGAAACACTTTTCACAATACTCCGTCTTTCCGTGTGTATGCAGTTATCTTTTACTCCACACGTTTCTGGGTGGTAAACTGCTCGGGCTTAGTTTAAAGAGTGAACAGCTGTAATCCATTTCTCTTTATCTGTGGTATTAAGAGGAGGAGCTGCAAGTGCAGTTTGGAAGTTAAACTTCTGTTCTGTATGTGCAAGTGATCACTTTCTTTTTGTTGCATATGAATGGAAAGGAAACCATCAGGATAATTGTGTTTACTGATTCAAGTGCTCTAGATTTTATTGTGTGGCCTAATTGTGCTTGGCAACTATTACAAGCTGCTCATTGGGACCCTTTCCGTTTCTGTCTGACATTTTGGTTTTGTGTTTCAGGTAATGGAGGAATTCATCGAGCTGCCTTCCTTCACTCTGTGGAAATGGTTTTAACAGACACAGAGTAACACAGAGAAACCGTTTCAAACGGAGAACGTGTGCTCAAACTATTGCACAACACACCTTTTTTGTTTTTAAGCAAAACTGAGTTTATTATTTTTGATTCTCAAGGATTTTAACACTACACGCCATCATGCCAAGCTCAACAATTCGGAGACAAATGAAAAATGTTGTAAATAACTATTCAGAGCCGGAGAAAAAGGTCAGGGAAGCAACTTCCAATGACCCATGGGGGCCCTCCAGTTCTCTGATGTCAGAGATCGCTGACCTCACTTACAATGTGGTGGCCTTTTCAGAGATAATGAGCATGATTTGGAAGAGGCTGAACGATCACGGAAAGAACTGGCGACATGTGTACAAGGCCCTGACGTTGCTGGACTACCTGATCAAAACGGGCTCAGAGAGAGTGGCCCTGCAGTGCAAAGAGAACATCTTTGCCATACAGACTCTCAAAGATTTCCAGTACATCGATCGGGATGGAAAAGACCAGGGCATCAACGTCAGAGAAAAGTCCAAGCAGCTTGTTGTGCTGCTGAAGGATGATGACCGTCTGAAAGGGGAGCGGTCTCAGGCCCTCAAGACTAAAGAGCGCATGGCACAGGTTGCCACCAGTGTGGGCAGCAACAATCAGATCGGCTTTGGCCGTGGCTCCAGCCAACCCAACCTCTCCACCAGCTACTCTGAGGAGTACGGCAAGTCTGAGGGGTCACCTGCGTCATATCATGGATGTAAGTGTCTTTAGCTTGTTAACTTGCCAAACGGAATTGTTTTCAAGTTGCCATATTGCAGTTTAAACTGCTAGAGCAGGGATGGGCAATCTCGATCCTGGAGGACCGGTGTCCTGCAAAGTTTTGATGTAACCCCAATCAAACACACCTGCCTATAGCTTTCTAGTGGTCTTGAAAACATTGGCTGTGACCAAAATCACATACTTCAATACTATATAGTACGCAAAAAACAGTTCGAGCTGAGTAGTATGTATGAATTAATAGAATTCGAAAAACAGTATGTGAGAAGTACCCAGAAGACCTACTACTTCCGGCAAGATTCTGAAGTGTGCATCGATAGATTCGTTGCCATCCTATCATACAATGCGAGAGATTTCATGAATGGGATTGAAGTGACGCAACTGACACGGGTAAGTCATGTGACCAAGACAAAGTGGCGCAGGAAGTACTTCCCAGTTTTATTTAGACTACTCACAATTTATACTGTATAGAATGTACTTTTCTAACGGCCGAGTAGTACGTTTAAATTCAAATGCAGTACCTACTGAGTAGTAGACCGTTTTGGACGCAGCCACTGATTAGTGTGTTTAGGTGTGTTTGTTTGCTGTTGGATCAAAACTCTGCAGGACACCGGCCCTTGAGGATTGAGCTTGCCCATCGCTGTGCTAGAGCATAGCACATAGCCTTCTGGAGTAACTGACCTTTACATAGAATGGTTTTGCACAGATGCCATAAAATTTGGTTCAAGTCAGATTGATTAAGTTGATGGTTAGAATATATTTTATTTTTATGGGAGGAACATTTTGAAAAACTTGATTTACTATAAAGAACTTTCTGTGGCATTGAAGGTTTTGTGAATGTATTGGTTCTTCATGGATTTAAAATAATTTTATAAATATTTTCAAAGCAGTAAACTAGACATGGCATGATAACCGTTTTTAAGGTATACTGCGGTATGGAAAAGTCAAGGTTTTAAAACAGCAACATTTTCTGCTATACCGTTCCTAAGGTATATGTAAGGTTTTTTTTACGTGTAATTTTTTTAGGACAACAGTACCTCCTGCAGAAAAGATCTCCAAACACACCTTTTCAAGTTGAAAGAGATCTGTGTTTTTGAAACTAATGAATACAGCAGAAGTGAATGATTCATTTGAATCATTTACCCTGACATGTTTACTGCTTCAAAATATTTTAAAAGTTTCTAAAAATAAAATGGATTGTATTCAAAGGGGAAAAGTTTTATTTTTTTTACCCAGACATTTAAAAAGAATATATTTTAGAGCAGTGATCACAATACCGTGAAACCATGATATTTTTATCCAAGGTTATCATACCGTCAGAATCTTATACTGACCCATGCCTACTGTAAATGATCTAATATTTGCTGTTTTTTTTTTTTTTAAGTCATTGTAAACAGAAGTCCAGAGTCCCACCCAGACCTGCGGTGTGTTTGGTTCAGTTAAACCTAATTTGTCAAAGCATTTCTCAGTTAACACAGTTTGTTTGAATGAATGTGAATGCTACAGTCCAATCTACATTTTAGCAGTCTAATCCCACAACAGGTTCAACTGAGATAAACATTTGCCATTGAATGAACTGAAATCAGGGTGATGCCATAAACCAAAATGCATAAGCCTACCAGTTTTATTCTGTGTGCATAGGTTTTTAAATCTGCTGTGACTGTGATGCTAAAGGCTTTCTTCTTTGGTTCCTTAAATGCTACATGCTGCATTATTCTAGAGTACCAAATTATGCCCTTTACCAACAGTAAAAGGTTGGTAGCTTGCTGTTCTTTTCCCTTTATGTTTGAAATGCTGCTGTTAACGGCAACGACAAAAACTTTGTTCAAGCGATCGTAAAAGTCAACTTTGTTGAATTAATTTTGATAAACTCTGCACACCTGGAGCTCTGACTGCATGGGGCAAATTCTTTACGCTGCAGACCAGGAAACGGCTGGTGTGCTGTTACCCTGCAGGAGACACATCCTCCGTTGTGCCTCCCTGCAGCAGTGAGTGGCTGTGCTGGACAGCTGCGTGTGCTGTCCACGTCCAACCCCTTTCCATGAGCTCAATACAGGAAGACAGAATTCCTCAACTCCCAGAGGCCTTTTACTCTGCCCTGTGCTTAAAGGAGGAAGCTGCATATATTTCTCTCCTCCTTTACTACCCCCTGCCTCTTTTAATGCAGTTTAAAAAGAATTTGATGGCATGCTTGAAGAAAGTCAAGTAGTGTCTTTTTATCATTCATATGGTTAAATCTTAAATACCAATATGGTTTTGTGTCCTACATGCAAGTCTTTAGTAATCAGTTGCAGTGAATTGATGCATGTCTGGAAATGGATAATGTATGGGGAGCTTTATAGTTTGAAATGGTCTGTAAATGGCTGAGTCATAAATAAAAATAGAAAACCAGTAAAAGAAACGCTTGTATGTTTTGCATTCCGGTGCTAATTTCCGGGTATTGTTTCTCCTAAAAAATGTAAATGGGCTCTCAGTCTAATGTAATTCACACTGCATCTGATTGAAGAATTGGGCAAAGTGTGGTAAAATTAGAATGTAAGAGGTAATTTAATCACAAATGTGTTTCCATTTCCATTTGTTATTTCCAAACCCATGAGATTTACATGCTCAGAACAAAAATGGAGACATTTGTTACATCCTGATTCTTCTCATAACTGCCATTCATCCCTTTGAAAGTCTGCAATCAGAAAGTATTTAGTTCGCTAATGGCTCGTTTCCACTGACTGGTACGGTACGGTACGGTTCGGTTTGGTACGGGTCACCTTTATCAGGCTTGCGTTTCCACTAACAAGGGTACCCTTTTGGTGGGCGTGGTGTATGACAGAAAGTTTTAGTCGACGTCATTCTAGCTCGAGGAAATGTCTACAATAAGGTAACAATAACAAGCTGTATGGGTCGTTCACATATCATATGAAAAGCACTTCTCACAAAACAGATGCTTCATACACATAAATACTTGTGTAGAAATGTTTATTACTAACTTTTCAATGAACATGAGTTGATTATAACTGCAGATCAATGACAGTGCGAAACAGCCTACTGTAACGTCTGTAATTACATTTAATAACTAAATAAATGAACATATATAAACACACACAGCCCCTTACAGTCTCCGATATGTTCCCAACTACAGAAGAACTACATAAAGTAGACATTTCGCCCGTATTTAATGTGCTCCTTTTTTCCCGGCTTCTCCTTTGTTTCTTCGCGCTTCACTCTCGCGTTTGTCAGTGTCTGACAGGATCGGGTTTTAAAAGCACGTCAATGATCAAGCGCAGGTTATTATCATCAGCTCTAGAAGTTTGTTATTTCAGATATAATGTTAGACGCGCGCGAGCGCTAGCAAGAAAGCGAAACCGCTCGCGCCTCAGACTGGCTCGTAAAAAACTACGGGGCACAGAGTAAATCTGCTCTTCTTCTTGGATTTGTGGCTGTCCATCAAGACGACGACAAGGTTTGTTTGAGCCCAGATCGACCATGGCTCGTTATTATATGTATTTATAATTCCGCTAAAATCTCTCTCTGTGTTTTTCCAAACATGGCGTTTTTTTTGTTTTCATTCTGGCTTGTTGCGCAAGCGAATGACGTATCTCTGTAAACCAATAGCGTTCAGCTGCGCGTGTGGCTCCGCCTTTTGGTACCTTTTCTCGTGTTTGGTACCCTTTCGAAAGGGTGCCGAAAAAGTGGTACGGTAAGGTTCGGTTCGGTACGCTTTTTGACAGCGGAAACGGCCATAAAAGCGTACCAAACCAAACCGAACTGTATTGTACCACTCAGTGGAAACGGGCCATTAGGGTGCTTTCACACCTGTTTTGTTCCGAAAGGGGATTAAAATTGTAACTTTGTACTTGGTGCGGTTCGCTTTCACATGGCAAAGTTTCTTAACGGACCAAAAGAGCTAAAACAAGTCATGTGTGAGTAAACTCTCCTCACTTTGGTCAGTTTCACGATTTATTTTGCAGAGTCCCGCTTTGCTGTCATGCGTCCTTATTTTATTTTATGACGATGAGCAAGAAGACATTATAAGAGTAAAGCTGAGCTTTCATTTTAAATGGTGACACCCACAGATGTCGTCACCAAGTATAAATCAGAGGTGAAACTGTCATACATAGCCCTTGGCTAGAATTATGCATTATAGCCTTTACATTATAGAGAGAAGTAACTAATAAACCAAGACTGCAGTTTGGTCAGTTTTCCTAACGGATAAACGGCTCTCGTTAATAGTTCAGCATGCTTCCACTTTCGTATTTGACATGAAACACACATTTACCGGTAGGAATGCCATCGCCCCTACTCATAATTCTCTCTTCATGTAGCCGTATGCCTATTACATATCCATAATACTCTGTGATATAGCCGGACTCGGATCGCTTTGCTTTCTCACTACAATCAATCTGCTCCAGAGTTTGTTTCAATCGAGCTGAGACCACCTCATTCAGGCGATCTCAGACCGATGGCGTGGATCCGAGCGGGATTGCTTGTTTCACATATGCCAAACGAACCTTGCTAACTGGGGAAACAAGACAGGTTCTGAAACAAAAGTCTAGGTGTGAAAGCACCCTCAATTTAATTCAATTCAGAAAGTATTCAAGTGGTCAGAAAGTAAGTTTTTCTTTGCTATATTTTTATTGAGTGAATTAATTAATAATTTCTGAAGAGGCACAGCCCCTTTATATGATGAACAGGAAAGAACATACTATACAATTGTGAATATAAAACAATCCAGTTTTACCACCAATTAATAGGTCTGTTAAAATACAGCTTTTGCAGGTTTTTGACTTGTGATTTCCCTGCAGTAAGACATGCAAAACCTAGTTTTCTGTAAGTTTTTTTAAATTCTGTAAAGTATACTTGATTTATAATAATGGAGATGACACTTTACTGTATTTTTATTCATGTACTTTTATTCATGTCATTAAATGAACATAAATTAATAAGCTAACTGAATTGTTTATTTTATTAGCAGAAAATACATTTTAATACTTTAGGTGAAAAAAAAAATCATGTTCACTTCACTAAGCAGGAACTTGCATGCAGGTGTATTTCTGTTTTAGTCAAGTGAATTAAAATGAGACAGAACCGCTTAAGAAACACCGACAAAAACAAAACTCTAAAAAAAACCTTTGCGGTTTCTAAATTGGAAACCTCTTCACATGACGTCTTGTTCAGATGTCAAAACAAGCATTTTTCCTTTCGCTACACGGTAGAGCTTCTGTCAGTCTATCGGAATTATGATGTCATTGAAGGTATGCAGGACACGGTTTCAGCATTTGCTTGTACTGAAAACATCCCGATCATAGGTTTCACACAAAAATCAAATACTTTATTGATTAACTGTGCAAGAGCTCTTCATAACCAGAAGAAAGCATGCATAAAGCTGCATAACCATTAAATACTATGTTCAGAGCAGTGGATGAGACCCTTTTAGCTCGTGGTTGGATGCTGTGTCATAGTCAAGAAAAGATCTTGACCTTGTTTTAAATAGATTCTGAATGTGATCAGAATGTGTAATGCAGCCAAACATTCCGTTTATCGCCATACTGCATACTTCATAAATGTCTATTTAAAAGAAACATTTATTAACCATTTAATTGTATTAAATGTATTATACCTGATCTTGTCTGCATTCTGAAGTGTTTCACAATCTATATGTGAGCCTAGAAATAACTGAATATCCAGCTGTTTAAATGATACTGGCTGTAAGTTGGTTTCACATAGCCAAGATGTGAGCATGTCGGATGAATATAGCTAGAGACTTCTAGGCTTATTGACACAGATAGATAAATATATATAGCTATTTTTTAATTTATATTTTTAATAGGAAGCTATACGATATTATATTTGTGCATATACATTAGATTAGTCAGTACTGAAGCAAAATCTGGAGCTTATCTAACAAAATAACTTGCAATAATAGTCCAAAAACGAACACACCCAAATTTGTTATAGAAAAATATTAAATACAAAATTTAAAAAGAGGAAAAATCAAGAGATGCAAAAAAAAAAAAGGAAAAATGTAGTTGAAATTTTGTAGGTTGTAAGATTTTTTTTATTTTTATTTTTTGCAATATTGTGCTTTTAATGGTATTTCAATTTCTAAATATGTTTGGTGACTAAAATATTATTTTATTAACATCCGTTAAATAAATGTTTTGTTTAAATGCACCAAAATACATTGCCTATATTCACTGAGAAATAGAAAAAAAATCATTTTCAAAATGTGTATATATATATTTCGCTCACATTTGCGACTAAAAATATACGTGTGCGATCTGGAAAATTTATTTAGTCGCACGTGCGATTTTCTTTTGTAATCAGCTCGATTGATGACTTAATTCACTTGGCCACGGTAAAACAATATGCTCTTCACACTAACTTGTGGTGTATTACGTTGGAAATCTGTTGTGACTGTAGCACATGTTGACGTTATCAACAACGTCACATCTCTACTGGTTTATTTACTTCACCTGAGGCCCTACTTTATTTACTGCACCTTGTCATGAATAAATGACATCAAAACTGCCAGTATAGTGGCAGCAAGTTCTTAAATGATTCAATTCATTAAGAAGATTAATTAAAAATGTGGTTTAATTAGAAGTAACTTGCTTTATGAATAGATAATTAAATACATTATGAATGATCATTGATTCACTTATCTCACTTGATTTGTCTAGGGTTACTCCGAGGTGCACAAAAGCGTACTATTTTGACTTTTTAGGACCTTCTCCTTGACATTCTATTGTAAATGTTTTCTTGTAAATGTAAAAAATAAAACAGTGTTATTCTTTTTCTTCTATATCTAACTGCGTTTCTAATTGCATTTATATGATGGGTTATGAATGCTTTTAGACTCTCAAGACTTGTTTTTGCTCAATTAGTAGATGTTTTCTATCTAAATGCAGTTCTTAGCCAGAATAAGCAGTGAAAATGACTAATAATCAAATCTGCCTCAGTCAGCCTGTGAATAAAAATCAGCCATGCTGTTTTGATTGTTATGATTCAGAGAGACTGACATTGAACCACGCAGTTGGCTTATGAGTCATATTTCCATTTTAGCCCAGTAAGAGTGGCGTGGTGCAGACTGGAAGCATCTGTGACGTCATCTGTGATCTCACCAAAGCTCCACGCCCACGTCTCATCATTTCCCCCATTCGCCTCTTCTGCTTTTCCCACAGAATCAAGCCCTTTGGTCGTAATTTCTAATCCCTTGGGATCTAGAAACCGGGAAGCTTGTTTTTCTGAAGGGACTGGGAGTCTCTAGGTCCAGTGTTTCTGATCGTTACTGAAGCGATACATCAAGACTTGGCCTAATGGCTGTCAGAGATCTTATGGATTACAGACGAGCAGTCTATTGATTGATGCTCCTTACAACAAAATCGCCTGCACTAATGATCGCGACTTAAAACATCAGGGCCTCAGCACAGACATGCAGCTTTTTTATTTATTTATTTTTTTGTCAGACATCATCGTGGATGCTTTGAATGCAGTGATGATTCTGGCCTTGTGAACGGTTTTATTTGGTTTTCAATGGCTCAACTTGTCCTTGTCCAGTCAGTATCGAAGGAACGCTCTCATCACCTGCTTTAGCAACAGGCATATAATCAGAAGGCTGTTGTGACTTACCCACAATGCATTCTGACTGCTTCATTCTGCCATGTGAGACTCTCTAATGGTGGTTCATTTTAATGTACACGTCACCCCTTTTATCTTCACTGAATGACACGGAGTGATTTATAAGAGCATTACCAAGAACATTTATATTGTTCTTTAGGGCTGCACAACATATCGTATCGAATCGATATCGCATTGTGCGCATCCACAATAGTCACAATGCAAGATATGCAATGTTTAGTCTGAATTATAGTTGACCAGGACCTATAAAATTGTATTTATTTACTGTATTTATACAGAGTTTGTAAGATTTATGCAAAAAAAAAAAAATTCTTTCTTTGAATTTTTGTCTACGCGGCTGGGATGAGAATCCGTACCTCCAAGTCCATGGTGCTCCACTGGAAAAAGGTGGTTTGCCATCTCCAGGTTGAAGGAAACTCTTGGCTGACTTGGGAATGCCTCTGGATCCCTCTGGAAGAGCTGGAGGAAGTGTCTGGGTAGAGGGAAGTCTGGGGTTCTCTCCTAAGATTGCTGCCCCCAAGACCTGACACTGGAAATGCGGATGAAAACTAAATGAAATGAACTTGTCTTATTTCTAGTCTAAAAACCTACATTTCAAAGCGAAAACAAGATTGTTTCACTTACCCCACTGGCAGATATGCTTGCTTGTTTTAAGATAATACTCTTAACTTTGACTTGTTTCTTCTGAAGGTGAAAACAAAACTTTAAGAACTTTTTGATATTTGGACTAAAAATGAGACCGCAATGTCAGAAAAGCATTTTTTTTGCTTTGATTATTCAATTTCTGTACCTGAATACTGTTAGACTTCCCAGAAAATCAAATAGTCAAATAGTGCTACTGTTATCGCAGAAAATGAAATATTGCAATAACAGATTTATCCAATATCGTGGCGCACTAGTTCTTTTCTCACTTTGGGTCACGAGTAATCAATCTGTTCCACAGTAATTGTGTTTGACTAATAATGACATTGTATGTTTTGTCTGTTTCAGCTACATCTCCCAATGCGTCTTCAGAGTTGGAGCAAGCCAGGCCTCAGACAAGTGGAGAAGAGGAGCTACAGTTACAGCTGGCTCTTGCTATGAGCCGAGAGGCCGCAGAGCAGGTAAAGTACATTATTTCACCCAATATAAGCTCAAAACTACCATGTCTGTAGATAGTGTTTAGAGTTTTCTAAACATTACTGTAGTTATGAACAGGATTTTGGATTGAGATTTCATGGTGGACAGGGCTATCTAAAAATACAGATTTGCATTAGAGCTTTTATACAGTATCACTGTATTTTTCAGAAGTAAGCCTCACTCTGGTTTACTGGACAAAAAGCCGAGGTTTTTTTATTTATTGTTTTGGACGACTATATTTTTCTAATCACGATAAGCTTCACAATTTTTCTGATTATGAAAGAGATCCAGTCTCCTTTGGGAGGTTGGATGTGTCCATTTAAACACACTGATCCACACATAGATACAAAAGTTAGGAGAAAGAAGAGAGCAGCATATGGGTAAATTTGAAATAACTGAAGAAACCGATGCAATAATCTAAACAATGCGCTATTCTCTAAACTAGCCTAAAGTGTGCACACAGAATGTCACCTCTGAGATAGTTAATGAGCACTAAATTGAGTTCTCTTTCACCTCTTAGTATTTTTGTACTGATGAATGCACATAAACCTAGTTGATGATGTCATAGGTTAGCATAAACTGTTTTATGTTTTCATTTTTGTCTGGTAGCAGCCAAATAAACCTGCTCCATTCTGCATCATTAATGTTAATCAAACAAAACAGAGTCTGCGAGGTCTTAAAGTCTTAATGTCTTAAATCTCAAAAACAAAATTTTAGGCCATTAAAAAGTCTTAAATTTACTAACATATTGTGTTGTGGGTCTTTATTTTTCCTTTGTTCATGTTTAGCTACCTAATCTGGCCAACACCATCCAATCACCAACAATTCATCTCAATAAAACTGTTAACTTTTTATTTAAGAATGATTTTTTACCTATTTACCATAATGGTTTAATGTTTCGCTTTCATGCTTGTACTTAGTAATTTTAGCGAAAACCTCAGATACTTTTGGTTGGTTGGTTGCTGTTTGTTGTGCACCTTTTTCACCAACCAAGTTTGTCGACGCCATTATAACGACACAGGTCACTCTGCCTATTTTTGCTTGAGTCCCACGGAAAGTGATTGACAGGTAATATTTGTGTGTAACTTACTTTTATTTAATTATGATTTGGTTATGGGTAAAACTTAGACCATATGGGTCAGGTAGTTGAAACGGTAGGCTACAAATATTTAATTCGTTATGAATTAATTATTTATACATAATTAATTCATCGCTGCCTATGATGACGATGCCATCATCCATCGCAATGTTTCATATTAGACATCGTATGATGCCAAATTGGTCGACGTCGCCCAACTCTAGTGCATACATTTAGTTTATTATAGTTTCTGAAACCTTTAAAACATTTTTTTTGTTTTATGTTGGAAAAAGTGTATGTATACAACTAGAGCTTGCTTGTTTTGATGTTATAATTTTAATATTTTGCTCAATTAACTACTATATGTACATTTTAATTAATAAATTATTATTGTATTAAATTATAAAAAAGTTTGATAGGGCAAAAAAAATTATTTTCAACTGTGCCGTTCAAAAAACTGCTTAGCGTTTAGCCCTGTATGAGTCTAAAATTTCATTCTTAATGGTCTTAAAAAAATTTCTAAATTTAACTTGCTGAAATCTGCAGATACCTTGTACAAAATAAAGATTGTAGCAAACAATGCGCAACTTCATCATCACCACTATTATAACTCTCTTCTTGCTAGCAGTCAACTTTTTCAAGTCAAGTATAAGCTTTAAATATTCACTGGCAGGTTTCTTGGTGTGTTTTGTGTCATAGATTATCTCAAGCTTGTTAACAACAGACCTTTTTTCAGGCATTTTACCAAAACCCAACTGAAACTAGAAGTCCTAAAATGCTAACGCGGGTGTTGGCCTATAAAAATAACCTCATCTCTGAAGCACACAGAGT
Source organism: Danio aesculapii (assembly GCF_903798145.1). Classification (NCBI taxonomy): domain Eukaryota; kingdom Metazoa; phylum Chordata; class Actinopteri; order Cypriniformes; family Danionidae; genus Danio; species Danio aesculapii. The sequence continues at coordinate 41,164,380 of NC_079437.1, read as the reverse complement.
TGCAAATGCTTTGGACGTGGTGTGAGGTCTAGTCTAAATGTTTTGAAAAGATTATAATATAAAATCTTTGCAAGTTCCTCCACACTTTTGAGTTAATCTCCCTTGTGATTTTAGTCAACAAAGCGCAGCCATACGGTGGCACATGCTGTTTTGGGTTGACTTTTTTTTGCTGACTGAATTCTGTTATTAATTCTATTTATTGTCTTTCTTTGTTTTTAATTTGCCCTAATATGCATGAACACCACTCCACTGTTAAAACCGTATTGTTTTTCCACTCACACAATCAGCAAGCAATTTCAGAGAATGACTTGCTCTAATGGTCCTCCATTAGCAAAGGTCTAGCCACAGCGAACACAATCAAAAAGTAATTTGCTGTGTTAAATGTGAAAAATATTTGCGACGCTGGAGTGGAAATTGATCATGTTTCTATGTTTAATCTGTTATTTGGCACTGTATAATTTGGTTTTCTAAAAGTGTATTGCTTTCAGGATTGGACACAGTTGTATATTAGACACTGTGCTGTGCCTGTAGTAAAATAGGGATGCACCGATACCATTTTTTTGGATCCGATCTCGATGCCAAAATTCTAAGTATCGACCGATGCAGATCCAGTCTCGATATTGTGCCATTTTTTTAAAGGGCACATAGTTTACCTCTTTTTTATAATTTAATATTAATATTATGGTTCTGAGTGTGCCAGTTTAGGTTCAGTTTAAAACACAATTCAGATTTTTTTATTATAATGTGTTAAAAAGTGTCATGTTGTGGGCGTGTCCACAGTTCGCTGATTTAGGGGTGTGTTGCTTCACATGTAAATTAGTTTCGGTTTCCCGCTAATGTAACAAGGGCGCGGGGCCATGAGCTCACTCGCTCTGCGTTTGCAACAGAGTCTGACAGGCAGACTGCGAGAACGAGCTAGAGTGAGAGGTTGAGCATTCAGTCGTACATGTACGACGCGGACACAGACCAAGCAGAGAGTACAAAATCATTTGTGTCTTTTGTACAGTTTTACAGCCAACTGTGTGCTAGTTTAAAGTGCCGAGCTTGTACACAGAAACTAATAACCACGCACACTGAATTAACTTTGACTGAGGCACCGGATGCGCCGCTCAAAGCCGCGACACGGCACATCAGACACTGTAGTGCGGCAGAGACCTGAAGTGTCCCGAATCGTCGCGCCACCCGTTTTTGAATTCTAAACATAGGTTTCTGCAGCGGTCCACGGCGCCCAGCCGTCGACTTGAGTGTACCCTGATAGAAACCTATGTTTAGAATTCTAAAACGCATGCTAGTTAAGATCACAGGGAGCTTCTGGGATCGCGAGAAATGCAAACGGCTGAAGTATAAGGTAGACTCGATAAGAAGTACACATGTTTGCAAACCTACCAAAAGATACAACCAATTATTCTGATTAGAGCGATAATGTGGAGAATATTGCTCTTGTGTTGAGCCCAATGAGTCTTGCATCTAAAAATAGAGCTAGGGTGTTCCTTTAGTGATATCTCGTCGACTCACGCTGATAATGGCGAACGTGAATCAACAAACTGAGGATATGATGACGCGCCTGTCAATCAATATTGGTGGGCGGGGGTACCACTCTCCTACGTAAAGTTGCGGTCGGTTTGAAAACCGCTCCAATTGGTCCAATGTTTTTTATGTTGTTAAATTGAAAAAAAAGCACTGGGTGTGCTTATATCACCCAAATATGACAGTCTATACACCATACATGCACATATGTCTGTCCAAACAGCTTGAAAAGTAGATTTTTTACCATAGGTGCCCTTTAAAGCATAATACAGTTACTGTAGTTCTGGTGATTAAACTCCTATATCTTCTTTAGTAAAAATAACAGACCTATAGGCCTACTGTATATGACAGATCTCACAATCTAACTAGCTTGCTGTAAACTAGGCATTATTTGAGCATTCAATATGACATTGATCTGTTGTGCTCATGTTTCTTTTTTTAATATTAAGATGTTTCTTTGAAATCTGAAATAGGCTACCACTATTGACCCTAATCATTGCTAAAAGGCTGATTATTTTACCAAAACCTGATATCTTCCTCTAGGTTTGACGCAGACTAAACGGTCTGAGGACAGTTTTACTTAATCCCTCGTCAAATCTCGATGTGAGTGAGACTGAGAAGTTCTAAACAAGGTCGGCTTATATGCTTCAGCGCCAAAACACAAACTGATCTGTTAAATATAATATCAATATAATTAAAAATACAGGGAAATATTCACAGTTTCAGAGCCTATATTAGGCTGAATAATTTTCTGTTGATGACAATCCATATTGCGCCTATCAGTTTCACTTTTATTGATTTAATCAACTACTTTGACCACAATGAGCCAGGCTTTACAAACAGTTTGCAGCACTGAAAGTATTCCCCTTGGAAGAATAAACTCAGTCGAAAGGATGAGAGAACAGAAACTTTTAATATTACAGAATAATGTCATGGAGCAACGCACATCGCGTCTGCGCAGCTGATGCGTTAATGAAGCGCTTGATGCATCACTGAGACACATCGCTTTGGCTTTATAAATTACACAGAATACAGCGCACATGCAAGATGGGATTTGTATTGGTACCAGCTGGCCCATAACCGATCCAGCAAAAACATGCTGTATCGAACTGATATCCGATCCAAGTATCTGGATTGGTGCATCCCTTTAGTAAAGTCTTAGTTAGGCAGATGTGATACAGTTGGTATATATCTGAAAAAATATTTTTATTTTCATCACATGAAGGCCACATGTTCTTTTAATTCAAACACACACGGTCAACTAATAGTGAATAATGATCACTCTTTGTCTTACTTTCTTCCTAATTGTGGGTTATGTAAAGCCACCTCATTGTCTTTTTCTAGCCAAGTAGGGCCAGACCAGCGAGAGGATATTGTTTAGGAAGCTTACAAATTAGTATGGAAGCCATACAACCACACAGCTGTCTCACTGGGATTTAAAACCGCATCTTGCTTGTCTTATAAAAGTGATGAAGTGGGACAGCTGATACAGTAGGAAATATAATGTTCCTTCAAGCTCAGATTTTGCTTGTGGCCCGTCAGTGATTACTCCTCAAAGAATAGTGTTCAGGAATTGTGTGCGCGCTCAGACATCTGGGAAGAATTTCCGAATAAAAAAAAAAAAACAGGCATTTGGTGGTGAAGAGGAGGGGTTTCTATGAGAGAGAAGTGCACAGAAGAGATTTAATACAATTCTGTGTTGCACTATACTTGACCATTAAAGTATAAGTGTCAAGTGCCATTGCTTAAGAACGTGATTCGTTCATTGAGTAAATTTCCACAAGTCTTGATGTAAACTAGAGGTCATTTTATAAATGTGCATACTTGAGACGTTCAAATGCCCCAGATTTGTGGTCATTATGAGGTCGAGGGAACTGTTGAGTTTGAGTCATTCTTGTAATGAGGCTTGTTAAAAAATGTTGAAAAAGCATAAATTATTTTTGCCTTTTCTGATCTCTGCAGAATGTTCAGTCTTTTGCCTCCAACGTAATTAATTCTGCACCATCTTGGTCCATATTAAAGGCCAGTTTATACTTCTGCATAGAGTGCACATGGAAGGTCATGTGTAGCTTTTGTACAATCGCATAACCTTAGTTGTACCCTAACATGGACTTAATGCGCACTAAAAATGTAACTATACTTCACGACAACATATGTAGTGCAATATCTGTGATTGGTCAGCTTGGGATTTGTGTCAAGAGTGGGCAAATGTAAACAAGGTGAGGCCGGTGGCACGAATGTTTTGTCCTGTGGACGAGCTCCAGATGGATTGTTTGTTTTGTGTTGTGATTAAAGTTGTGGAACGTTTGCCAGTTCCTACCTCTTTCTGTTTCTGCAGTAATATTGCATGCAGTTCTGACATAACCTCAAAACTATGGCAAAGAAACTTAACAAAGTGTAACATAAGCTATGTTTCCATCCAAAGATGTGAATTTAGATTTGAGCGCAATACAGGAATATTGCATAGAAGACGTGCAAATAAAGCAGCGTTTCCATCTAATGAGTCAAAGAGGACAAAATAGTCACTTCATGATTAACTGGCGCCAAATATTAAAAGTAAAAACAGAATTTGCTGCGGTAGGAGAAGCTGCATGAATTTCTTTTTTCTTCATTCAATAAATTACTTGCACCTCAGAAGATAAATGCAGACATGCAATGAACATGTGTAATATAATAACACTAATACTAAAACAGTTAAGGCATTTTAGAATGACTAAAACAACATTTCAGATGCTTTATAATGTGCTCAGCCTGCTGTTTTTTTTATGCACATTTTCAAAACTTATGCGATTTCCATTACCTGAATTTTATGCGCATATCCAAAATGCACATAAAAATAGGTGGATGGAAACATAGCTATGGAAAAAACTGTTGGTTAACGTTTTGGTGTAGTACAAAATGGTATAAATCAGGGGTCCGTTTTTCATACTTCACTCAAATGATCTAAGATGATTTGGCAGATCCGGGATCTTTTATCCTTGATAACTGGTCTCTGGCTAATTTGGTTCTTCAAACAAGTTCGCAAATCAGATTAAAATGTCTGGATAAACTGATCTGAGATAGCTGCATGTGTTGTGAAGGATCTATTGATCCTCGAAATCATGCAACGATGCATCAATGCAACGATTGGCTGACGGCACAGCAGCGTAATGACCTCATCTGATCAATATTCAATTATCCATGTGAGCAAAATTACATAAACTTAGTAGTAAATGTTTTTTTGAATATGATACACAGTAATCTTACACCTCTGTTGTGGGTTGCAGACTTTACACTTTCATGTGTCAAGACTATTTAGCTATTTATTTACTTTTACAGTTAGAGTGGACTTTCAGTATTGTCTTTGCTTTAACTGACCCGATCTAATTCTGTTTACATAAAATAAACCTGCTCCCAAGCAGGTTTGAGCCACCAGAACTGTTGCTATGACAACAGTTTTGAAGAATGAAACGGTCCTGGATCATGTCAAATCATCAATAATCAAATCGAGCTAATTGAGTAATCCACTTATGAAGAACAGACCCCAGGTTTCAGACACCGTTATATTATGTCTACTATAACATTAGAAATCTTCACACATTACAGTTTAATATTTTAAGTTAACCTAACTTCAGCCATTGATGCTGCAGTTTTTGTCCATTGTATTTTTCAGTGATTGTTTGTCAAACCCTACAACAGATCTCTTTTCTTGGTCTTATAATTGTCATGCTTTAATTGTCATGACTATGGCTAACCAAATACAAAGCTGTTTACCACCACCAAATTAACATTGGTGCTAGATTAAAGCCTATCTTTGGTTGCTTCCCACTGACATGCTTCGTGTTTCTTTCTTCCTTCCTGTCTCCTTTGAAACAGTCCAGATGAAGAAACAAAATGCTGGGTGTGTCTCTTGGTTTGATAACACAATAACGAAATCAGCACAAGATTTTGTATTGATCTGCTGATTTTTACATGCCTCAGATTTTTGGTGCTGAATCATCATGAATTGCAACAGCAGGGTTTTTTTTGTCGTAGGATACAGGGCAGGCAGGTTCACACTATGATTCAGCAGACAATGTGCACTGCTTAATGCATGTGCTGTAACAGGAGATCTTTTGTGTCCGTGTGGTTGTTCAGGAGGAGAGGATGCGCCGTGGGGACGACCTACGGCTCCAGATGGCTCTGGAAGAAAGCCGTAAAGACACTTCCACAGGCAAAGTGTCCAAGAAGAAGAAAGAGGTAGGTACAGACCGAACTAAGCATTTCAGCTTATCAGTTGGCCTACATCTGTGGCCACGCAGCACCTTCTGCATGCTTGATTGCATGTTATGAGAATGAATGGAAATGAAAATTGAGTCATGTGTGACCTACTTACTGCAGAATCTTTTCTATATGAAGCATATGTTGACTAGGGCCAGTCAAGCTTCATAAACCTATTCATATTCAGAGATTTCAGAAGTGCAATGGTTCATTTGTTAATGCTAACTAATATGGAAGTAGAGAAGTATTTTGATTAATTTACATTTCCCTAACAGTCTAAGCAGAAAATGTGAAAGTGCACAGAATTCTGTAAAGTGGTAGAGAAGTATTATGTACACATTTGTAATTATTTAAAGTAAAATTTCTGAATGTATATCGAAATTAATGTTCCAAAAAAGTCTTCAAGACTACGTTTTTGTTCAGCGATACTGCAAAAACAAAAATATTGTTAAACCTTATTGGAATTTTGCAAGATTTTTATTGTAATACAATATAAAATGCAATTTATTCTAATGTTTATTTGCATTTCTCTTCTTGCTTACTGATTTACTCATCATGTGAGTATGTCTGTTCACATTGGCTGCAAAGTTCTTGTTTTCTCTAGCTGATGTGATCTCTTTGGAAGGTATCTGTAGGCACTAATGTCATTTGTTGTGTGTGTGCGCAGCCTCCCCAGTCTTCTCTGATGGATCTGATGGACGCTGTTCCTCAGGGCCCTACCAATCAAGGGAAGGACCCTTGGGGAGCAGGAGCCGCAGCAGGCCCTGCCTCAGACCCCTGGCAGTCCTATGGTAAACACAGAGTTGCACAAACTTGGCTTGGACAACAGAAACCCCTAGGAAAATTACTAGAATTATAAAAATGTGCTTTCAGTTGGCTGTTATGTTTCCTTAAGTGAGTTGCACATCAGACGTGCGTCGTGCCACATCTGTGAAATGCTTACTGATTGTTTTCTATAAATGTATGCACATTGGTGCTCACCTACACCCAACTACAACTCTTAGAATGCTTTCAGAATTTCTTGCCACATCACAGAGTGTCTCCTCAATAGTTTAAATATATATTTGATTTCCAGTTTTGGATGTGAATGGATAGTCATGCATGGTTTCCGCTACATTCATTGGTCGAAAAATAAACACCAAATGTTTTGAATGAGAAGCTGTAATGTAGCCGTGGTGGGAAGAATTTTGGTGTGGCACCCCACTACGGCTACATTACAGCTTCTCATTCAAAACATTTGGTGTTTATTTTTTTAAATAGCGGGTTATAATCGCACCAAAAACGTATTAAAAGGTAAGTGAATTATAACAGCGCAAACTTTTCTGTAGTCGTAGTAGTGCTGTGCATTCTTTGTTTAACCCTTTAAGGTGACGTGCTGACAGACTGACTGACATGCGTGAGGCCAGCAAACACAGCGTAGCTTTCAGTTATGATGAACACCGTTTCCGTAATTATATTTTATTTATAGATAAAGGTCTATGGTTCGGCATACAATGACTTCATCTTGCTGGAGTTTATAGCCGTTTCACTTTACTTCAGGATGCATTAATGCCGCTCTGTAGGTCTGTTGGAGACATTCATAAATATTCATAGCAAATCTAATATATGTTGGAGACATACTCGTCACATAAACGCGCTAAATCGCACTTCAGCAGCGTTTATTTGAGAGCGCACAAGAAAATCTGCACTTGAGCAGCATATATTTGAGGGAGCACAAGAAGTTTTGTGCACGAGCAGAGGAAATTGGCGCTCGAGCACAGAGATTGATATGCTCGTAGGCTATTACATGAATGCGATCTCGACATAATACTGCGCTCATGACATTTGTCAATTAAATAACGCCACATGTGGTTGGTAGATCTGTGTAAAATGCCCAACAGAGTCTGCCGCCACAGCTGGAAAAAAATCCTAGAGGAAACACTGGTCATGTATAGCTTATTGTCCTGAAAGATTTATTTTTCTTTCTAGTTAACAATCCTCTACCAGTTGAATTTATTCTAATACAGCAGGTAAACATATTTAACATCTTAGGAAGCAGAAAACATCTAAATCCATTGAACAAGCGAGAAAAATGCAACTAAATTAAATATATTCGCATAAAGGACATGTCTATTGTACAATACCCTGAACTGTCGTAGGTTACCACTTAAGTTGTGAACTTAAGTATTTCATCTTCTACTATTTATTTTTTTTTGACTGTTAAAAATAAAAAAAATCTTCAGCTGCCATGAAATTGATTCCTTTATGAGAATAAACTTGAACACTAATTTTAGTTTTATTAGTTTATAGATAAGCAAACACTCTTCTTGTACAGGATCATATTTGTCTATGGCTATTAATAGCACATTGACAACAGTTTGAATCAGCTTCCTGCTGTGCTGATCACATTAGGCTGTGTTCTAAAAAAACATCATCGTCATCATCATCGACAACAACAAAACCAAAACGAACCAAATGTGGTCTAGAAATGTTTACATAACAGAGATGATTCTGATCCCAATTTAACAAATAAAAACCACCTTCATTTCCAAAAGCCCATGGTTCTTTTAGAGTTTGTTGGGCCTGTAGCTCTTCATGGCAGCCGAGTAATGTAGCTGGGCTGGTAGTTGTGCATTCCAGAGTGCACAAAACAAAGAGACTCAGTATTCAGATCTGCACTCTGAGCTCTGAGTGTGCAAAGGGTTCTTCTTCCAACAGCCTATTTGTCTTCATTTTGAATTTAATGGACTGGAGTCATGAAATGCATAGAGGAAAGCGCTGAGGCAGGTGTACATGTTTTCTCAAAGACAAAAATGCAAGTCATGTTTGGGTTGCGTTTACTCCCATTTAACTTGTAATAACGACCACATTCATTTATAAAATTTTTTGTTGACCAAACTGTTTTAAAATTATTTTAGCATAATTAATGATGTTTTATTTAGTTTTTGATGCGATTGCTCTGAAATTTGTCCAGAATTTAGTCTCCCAGTTAATCGTTTGCAATTTCATAATGTGGATTATTCATATTTAATCATTAGGTTTTTATTTTAAGGTGCTCAGAAAATTGAAGTGCCAATTTTGTGGTTTACATTAGCATCATAATCATGTTTATGGTTTATATGATAATGCGAAATAAGAATAATGATATTATGTACTGCCACCATGACAAAGTCTAAAGAAATTCTGTTTTTTTAAACTATTGTTAAAAACTTTTTGACAAAAATCTGCTGTTAAAATTGGAAATATTTTAAAAAGAACTAAAATTTCACTGGAGAGTTTATAATTTTTACTTCGACTCTATATGTTTGTGTGTGTGTATTCACCACTTTGTTTTTTTTTTTTATAGCATACAACATACAAGGAGTGTCAAAATTAATTGTTACTTCTATGCACTGCAATGCAGACATGAGCAATTAGGTATCGGATCATTAATAGATCATCACCGGTTATTACGTACAGATGTCATTTATCTCATATGCACTATGTCGCAGTAGAATACTATTCGAAAGAGGCGAGGGCAAATAATTCAAATGCTCCAACTACCTAAAGCAGACAACTGTGCACAGTTCACTGCATACGAGTTTGCTGGACAGTCTTTTACTGACACTGAAGTACAGCAGAACCAGTAGACACTATTTCACTGCTAGGGAGAAAATAAAAGTCTCTCTGTCTCTTTCTTACTTTGGATCTTTAAATTGCTGGCATGTATGCAAAGTAACTTCCTCTCTATCGCAATTAAAGTGATTACCTGTGGATCCTGACATGAGTGTGTCTGTAAAGCGAGTTTTCTCCACTGCGTCTATTACAGATCAGCTGTGATAGCTGTGCAATGTATGCTTTATTAGTACAGACTGTTACCTCACATTTTTCAGTGTCTGCGCCACTCATCGGTGAACAGCGCTGACAATTTTAGAGCCAATCGCAGCCCTTTATGTTGAGCGCGAGAACACAATGAACAATCATAGCGATGCAAGTACTCGCTCGACATTGCTCAAAAAGCAGAATAATATTCACATTTGCTATAAATGCTCATGTTGTCTTGTGTGATGTATTTCAGTTTTGTTTTTAATGTACAAAAAGAGTTTTTTGAGCAGGTCAAATTAAATGTACAGTTCATATATTCAACTGCTTGTATTAAAGGACAAAATTGTATTACAAAATATACTGTATGCATATATTTAAAAAAAAATAATTCAGGAATTTAGATGGAACAATTGGAATAATTTCAGATGGAAAACTTCGTCAATGCACTGTGACTCATCAAGATTTTGAATTGAACCGAATCGATGACATAATAATCAAACCGAACCGTGAGACCAGTGTAGGGTTACACCCCTACAATATTGAGAGAGTTTCAGAATTGAGAATCATATTAAATCGTGATTTAAGTATCGTTACACCCCTAATATCTTGTGCTACATTTTATGAAAGAACCCCAGGTCAAAGACAAAAGTGACCGGTAAATGCTGATAGAATTAGATTTTTCTATATTTATGTACTTTAAGTTACTGGCCGGGTGGTTTGCATGGCATGTATTCAGTCAGTCAGCATAAACTTACATCACTGTAGTTGATGTTGTTCTGAGTTTGGTGTGAATCTGTCCTTCTGCCTTTAGTTCTAGAGAACTTTCCTTCTACGTGGAAGTTCCTTTTTCTGTGCATAACAGCACATCAAAACAGCACTACTCATTTGCCTACATTTAGCTTTTTCATGTTTGTGATGATGAAAACGAAAGCAGATACGTCCGGGTTTAATGGAATTGTATGCGTGTATGAAACCAGACCAACACTATGGGGGGCACCTGAAACCATCTGACTCAGACAACAGAAAAACTTGAAGTCCCTTTAAAGTCAATATGCAATGGAAATTCATCTATAATTTGTTACCTTAGTGGTCTTATGAATGATTCGTCTATGTATATTTTTTATTCATCTCAACCTTTTATTAAATGGCACTTATAATTAAATAATATTAATAATAATTAATAATATCAAACCAAGTTATTGCAGTCAATTGAAAGCTCACATGTACATGTGCCTCCATTCAGTAAACAACCAAATTTGTTTTCTTCCTTGTAGAATTTTTAGATCTTTTACATAAACATGTTAATATGTACTAATATAGCGTAAGATCACAATCTGAAGTGTTGCTTATGGAAATGCTTTTATTATGTTATTTAATCCATCCATCTTTGTGTATTTTGCAGGTGCAGCCCCTAAGCCAGCTGCTCCTGTGGATCCCTGGGGTCTTCCCAGTGCCTCTTCCTCAGCCACTCCCGTGAAGAGCACTGACCCCTGGGGGTCAAGCTCAGCTCCTGCAGCTGCTGATCCCTGGGGTCCAATGCCTGCTACCCGCCCTAAAGCCCCTGCCACAGGTGAGCACTGAACACTCAAGATTACTACTTCACATTCATAGTGTGTTCATGCTCTACACTAGAGTACTGTGCAGGACAGATTTTTTGAGACCGTCTTATGCTAGATTCTGTCCAGCTGCTGCCCTCTCCTTCAAAAAAAAAAGTCTTCTGCTCCTGCCTCGCAAAAGCTATTTTTTTTCTAAATGCATCGGCTGCTGCTTCAGTCTTTCTTTTGTTTCAGGCATTTCCTGTTAAATATAAATAAAAATGCAATGACTTTAAACTTGGTTCATCTTATTTGTGTTTAATTGGATAGAATGATGAATGGGGACACAACCAAGCATCTTTCAGAACATGGTCAGGACAGCCTGAATTAGGCTAATAAAAAATATATATATATTTTTCAAATCTAAATTAAGTGCAGGTCTCTACACTACTTTTTTTGATGTCTTGTTTGTTAAAATCCTAAGGCCTGTCTTGATTGTTAATCCCATCTCATCTTTCCCTCAGTTGGTAGCTTTGATCTTTTCTCCACACCAAATGGTAGTTCCAGGGAGGACTTCTCTGAGTTTGACAGCATTCGCTCCTCAGCACTGACAGGTAAACGATGACTACCACAACTTCGTTTTACTCGTTTGTTGTTGAAATTGATCATCCTGATGCACTGTTTTTTTTATAGGTGATGGAAGAGGAAGCTCTGCCTTACCATCGCAAGCCAGCTTGTCGATTGGCTCAGATCTGTTTGAAGTTCCGGGCGGCCCAACCAGAAAAACTCCAGAGTCTTTCCTGGGCCCCAACGCCGCTCTGGTCAATCTAGACTCACTGGTCAGCAAGCCTCTTCAGCAGGCTCCAGTCTCCAACCCCTTCCTTGCTGGAGGTACATGCTTACACCTGGTATTAGCATAACAAGTGATCAGTCCAGATGCATTTTCTGTTCATCTGGTGGTGTTAACATGCATTCATATGCATATCTTGTGGTCCCCTTTGTTTGGATTAATATTTGGATTAATAGTATTTTGGTACAGACCCAAAGCAAATGATTCTCACGCACATGATTGCTTGATTATTCTATGGTCTATTTGATCACAGGTCTAAAATAATGTTCTAATCCTAATTATTAGCAACCAAAGTACCTCCTTGACAGATCCTGGGGCCTTCCATTTGAATCTAATGGCCCGTTTCCACTGACTGGTACGCGTCACCTTTATCAGGCTTGCGTTTCCACTACCAAGGGTACCCTTTTGGTGGGCGTGTTGTACGACAAAGTTTCAGTCGATGTCATTCTTGCTCTAATAAATGTCTGTAGTAAAGCTGTGCAGGTCGCTCACATATCATATGAGAAGCACTTCTCACAAAATAGATGCTTTACACACATAAATACTTGTGTATAAATGTTTATTACTAACTTTTCTATGAACATGAGTTGATTATAACTGCAGATCAATGACGGTGCGAAATAGCCTGATGTAACGTCTGCAATTACATGAATTAAATGAATAAATGCAACATATATGAACAAATACAGACTCTTACAGTCTCCGATATGTTATCAATTACAGGAAAACTACACACAGCATACAATTGGTCCTTATTTGGGTTCAAAAACAACATGCAACGTAGCCCAGAGTCAGTGCAAACCTCTCATCTGTGTCTGTACTTTTCATCAGCACATGTAACCTCTGTTAGAGAGTAATTCTGTCATTCCGAGTTCATAATAGTCCAAAAGGCAATGATAAACATGGCAGTTTGTTCATGATTCAGGTTGCTGAAACAATTTGGTCCTGTGTTTTGTCGGGCTTCGCCTTTTTGTTTTTTCACGCTTCTCTCGTGTTTGTCCTTTTCTTTTCTGAAAGGATCAAATGTCGGAGACACTTCGATAATCACACACACGTTATTATCATCAGCTCAAGAAGTTCGTTATATCAAATATAGACACGATCACGAGCTCCCTGGAGAAAGTGAAACCCCTCACACTTGTAGTCGGCCTCATAAAACAACAGGACACTGCAGATTTTGTTCTTGGCTTTGTGGCTGTACATCATTACAACGACAAGGTTTGTTTGAGCTAGAATCATCAATGGCTCGTTATTATATGCAAATAGTATTACGATGTAATGTCTCGGCTGTGTATTTAAAGCATGGCGGTTTCTTTGTTTTCATTCTGGCTAGTTTCACAAGCTCGTGACGCATCTCTGTAATCAATCAATCAGCGTTCAGCTGCACGTGTAGCCATAAAAGCGTACCAAACCAAACCGTACCACTCAGTGGAAACGGTCCAAAAGACTCATTCCTTTGTAATCTTGAACACTGTTGTGTGCTTCTCCAGGAAGCTGATGGAACTCAACTGCCTCAGCAATATGCTCAGTAATATTAGCTAGAAGGTAGTTAACATTATTATTATTATTATTATTATTATTATTATTATTATTATTATCATCAGACCCCCTAGTTATTCGCGATTCCACGGTCGCTGAATCCAATGCAAAATCATCCGTGTTTTAGGTGTATTACGGTAGGGGAAGCTGTGTGACATGATGTCAGATGCTCCGGGGAGTGAAATGTGAGAGAATGTAAAATCATGGGTAAAAATAAGTTATACAACCTTTCTTTGGCCTAATCCTTACTGTTTTAGAGACCTAAATAAAGAAGCTTTATTTTTAGGATTTTGTCATCGTTTCAGATTGTACTTCTAACATACTAGGCTACCTAATATGGGTTTTACATTTATATTTATAGAATTTTTTTATTGCAAAATTGTCTGCAAATTTCAGTCATTTTTATCGCAAAAAAATCACAATTTTTGGGGGGAAAAACTAGGGGGGGTCTGTATTATCATTATCATCATTATTGGTTAATTAGATATGTGGTGGAATATTGCACAATCTCTTCTTTGTCTTGTTTCTGATTGAGTCAGACCAACATGTCAAATATTATGCTGCAAATTGCATTGCTGCTTTTAACTTGTCTAAAACTTAAATGACCATGGAATTTGTGGCATAATCGACAGCCCGCTGTGAATTGAAGGATTACAAAATTCACTTCATGTCAGGTTGTTATTTACCTCTGCGTTGTGCTTTTAAATGCACTGCCAGCCATTGATTAGTATTGGTAGTATTCGTTTGTTCTGAAGGGACAAGCAGTGATAATATTATTCATGCAAGTCTTAATTTTAAAATCTTCTCTCCTGCTTGTCATTTCAGCCTCAGGAGTGGCTTCTGCTCCTACTCCGGCTCCTGCGCCTGCACCTGCAGCTCAGGTAAACCCCTTCCAGGTGAACCAGCCCCAGCCGCCCACCCTCAACCAGATGAGAGTCAGTCCCATGATGGGCATGAGTGCTCAGGGCTTCAACAGCATGATCCAGAGGAGCAATGAGCCCTTGCCTCTTTCCTCACTGCCTCCAGGTGGCCCCGTCTCAATGGTACCCATGACCGGTATGGCTCCCCTTGGGCCCATGGGCCAGATGATACCAAGCATGGGCATCCCAGCCTCCATGCCTCAGCCGCTCATGAGCACAGGCCTGCCGCCCACAGGTGCAGCGGCACAAGCTGGCAGCACAACCAACCCCTTTTTATTGTGAGGAACAATGTAGGCTGTCACCCCGAAACCCACACAAAATCTCTCCAAATCCCCTTTCCCATGATATCAACACGCAGTCGGTTGTGTTCCCACAAACCAGTGTGCTATTTTAAGACACTTGGGAGTAGCAGTGGTGTTTACAGGCTTTCCACTGGCAGGCGATTCCCTTCCTCACCTGCCAGAGATTGGTACCACACAGCGATTTGGTATAGTTTTTTCTAAATTTCCAAGAAACCATCAGCGATACAATGTCTAGGAGTTTTTCCTCTCCCGTTTAAAAGGGGTCCTGTTTTTAACTTCTTTTTCAACTGCTTACTTTTCTTATCTGAGGCTTGAATCTAAGAGTACTGGTTTTGTCTTAATTTTTCTAATTTGTAGTCTTTCGAAGCGGCGCTCTAGATATAGCTAACACTTTTAATCAAAGCAGCCTGTATGTTCTACGCAGTGCATATACACTATGTGTATTTACAGTACGCTTGAGTAGAAAACTTGGAGCAGGGGTTCTCAATCTCAATCTGCTCTGCTCATTTTGTATGTCTCTCACATTTGACCGCTTGGTTCTTTGATTTCTAGGGCTGGGCGAGTATTTGAAGGCGATTTTTCATGTGCATTTTGTCACTAAGGATGGTTCTAGTAAACCTCCAGCACTTGCTTTCAGATGGAGCATCGTTTACTACAGATAGGTAGTCAAATTTCACTGTCAAGCTACGCAAAATCGCTTTCAAAACTGATGATCATTACATTGATATAGTCATGTTGCGATAACGACAGCTATTTCTCCATGAACTTCGACTATGTAGTATTTTCTGTCGAGTGTTTAAAATAAATCCTTTGGTGAGATTATGTAACCGCATGTTTATTAGTAACGCTGAGTCAATGAAAGCATTTGAATCAGTATTTACATGATGAGTTATGGGGATTTCCTTGGTTGTTTCTTAGTGGGCATTGGGAGTTTATACATGAGAGCACTGGCCTGATTTATTGCTGATCACACAACCGTGCTTTCCTATCGAGATGACAAAAGCAGCTTTGCTCAATCGTGTTTGTGATTTCAATCACAAGTAATCGCCCAGCCCTTTAGTGTTCTCTGCTAATGAGCTGATGATCTGAATTTAGTGTGTTAGACAAAGGAGACATGCAAATTGTGCAGTGCAGCGGGTCCCCAGGACCAGGATAGAGAACCACCGGCTTAGAGGACACTCTTGTCAGTTTACACGAAAATGATTTTGATGTTCCAAGCAGGGATTTTGCACATGCTCTGATTTCCTTTCTTTTGACTGTTGGCCCACCGTTAGTCCTTAGCGTGAGATGTGATTGGAAAACGTTCACAGAGACGTGAGTAAGGCTAAGGACTAGTAAGCGAGTCTGTGAAACTGCATGTGTAAACGGTTCCAAACCTGACGCATTGAAAGGTGAACTTCATACTGAAGTAGAGTTGTTCCTCCTTCCTTTTCTTTTGTAATGCATGATGGGAAGTTGGTTTGCATATCATAATACGGCTCCACTTTTGTACACCGAAGCCTGTTTTTTACTGCTTTACAATCCCGAGACGTTTATTGGGTGAATGGGTTCTTTTTCAGTTCAGTCCGGCTCACTATTTGCACAGCACAGCTCTGTATTTCGACAGCTAATCGATACTAATGAGTAGAATTAATCTGCTTCTCGGCAGTCTGAAATGTGATCATTTCAGTAATGTTTTTTACAATTATTATTTATGTACGTGTGCGTGTAGAAGGGGCAAAAGGGAAACGAGAGGATATTTGTGTTAATATATCTTCATCAGGTCCTAATGCGTCTTACTGTTATAACCGACAGCTGTATCACTAATCACTGCTTCCTAATGCAATCTGTTCATGTACGTCGGAGAAAAGCCAAGTGTGTGTCAGAGCTTACCATTAACAAAATCTTCAGTTCTGTATGATAAGCTTACTACCGCATAGAGAATGGTTATAGTGTGGAAGGGGTCCCGGTATGTGTGTTTTTATTTTATCTTTTTGTAATATGTGGTTTCAATTGAATGTTTGGGGTCATATGCATCTTAATGCAGCTAAAACCTGTGGTCGACTAGCATTGTTCTGTATACAATTGAGTCACGGTTTAATCATTATCTAAGACTTCAGCCCAAAGTGTATATTGTTTTCTAACACGTTAGCATACATGCTCAGCCTTTTAATATATACTTTAATAGTGTGTGCATTAACAGGCCATCGACACAAGCTGTAGATGAAAAAGGAGACCATTTTAAAAGCAAGGATGTGTTATGTATGGGTTCGAGCGAAATGTTCCTAATTGTTTTATTATTACTCTTAAAGTCAGCGTGAACAGAAAGTTGCTGCTACTTATATTACAGTATGTTGATGTACTGAGACAGAATATTGAGTAGGGGCTTTATTTTTGCGCAAACTAAGGGTAAGAGGGGCATGGTTAAGATTAAGGATGAAGGCATCAAACTGACATTAACAGAAGAACTGCTACTCCATATGCACAAGCAAATGGTCAGACTTTGATTGAAGATTACCAAACTTTTGTATGGATTAAATTGCTCACTTAAAGAGTGACAAGTTTGTCACATAAACTTTAAATGACCATATTTTTTAAATTTGAAATTTGGAAGAAATATTTGGAGGCTATGTTTTTTTTCTTTAGAAAGTGACTCAGAATAACAAATGTTTTCATTTGTTAGTTGTAAATTTGGGTTATTTCAACAGTGATCATTTTTCAAACCTCTGAAGTTAAAAGATTGGTCTAAAAATGATAAACATGGTTGTATTTTTAAAATTGCAGCAGCTCTAAATAGAAACATTAATTTACGTTTTAAAGAAATGTCATGGTTGTTTCCTGAATAAAGCCAAAAAAAGTAGTTTTCAAACACAAATATATGCAGTGAATCCACAGAAACTGAATTTTTTTTCCATTTGCAGTACTGCACATACTGTTCTTATGATAAAATTAATGCCACACGCCCTGTAAATGTGTAAAACTGAAGTATACTCTTGCCATTAGGATACAATTACACAACATTTTTCAAATATAGGCTATATGAGATTTGGCCATTTATTTACATATTTTGAAGCCCTGAACATGAAAACCTTTGTAAACATTTGATTTGAGAGTGTAAGTTTAGCAAAATCATGCCGTTATTGTCTCAAATGCTAGGTAGTGTAAATGATTTGGTCAAGCACATGAGGCGTTTAGTGATTCTTTACAAAGAACCACGGGCATAATACTTTGTTTTTAGTCGTTTTTAAGCATTCTTGTATGAACAGGGATAGTTTTAATAATGTTGTCATCTGTACATACAACTTTTAAAGAACACAAACACTTTTTGTTGTGTTAACGAACCCTTATGTCACGGAGGCTATGAATAGTTTCATATCACCGTTGGCAGTCAATGTAAAGTAAAAACAGCTATGGTTGTTTGCCTCGTGTGGTGTAATATCACTTTCATTCAAGCAGTTAAGCACAAAAAGGCAACATATGCCTCAAAAGTAGCTACCAAAGTGACTTAAAACACAGAGCTGCTGTCGATTTCTAACCGACTACACGTTTCTCTTTTCTCATTCTCCTCCCGCTTTTCTTTCTTGCTGGTTTCCGTCATCTGTGAGCTGGCGACCTCTGCTGGAAATACTGTGGTAGTTTTGCCCATGTGTAGCAGATCCTGTGTGTCTCGAGGTCAAATAAATCTGCAGGCAAACTTAGGCATTTTGGGGGTTGGGGTGGCCAAGACAGCTTTAAGATGTAATGCGCTTTTGATGGACGTGATGGTTTTAGCAGGCCCTAATCCTGCTAAACGAGACTCCCTGCTAGTGAACATCACTGTACTCGATCATGCAGACTAGTTCTTGCTCGACCATCTTGTTTTGCTGTTACTGTGTATCACTCGTTCTGTTATTGCGTACTCATTATGCATTTATTGTGGAGGACTAACCTTGTGAACACGCATAATTTTTTGTTGTTGTTTTCCCTCATGTTATTGTGTCTGTATTTACCAAACTGTCTCGTATTACTGGGAGCAGGCTGCTTGGATATGTGCTCAACTTGTTGGCATTATAACTGTATAATATAATTTATCATCTGTTCTATTGTAACATATTGTCGTGTACCTTATTTCTGTGTAATGGTTTTGTAGGAAAGTTGCAGGAAGAGTGTGATGTTTCATTGCCATCTAAAACCGCAGCAAGCGATAAAGGACCTGTAGCTGCAGTGGTAAAATAAATCAGTTGTATCAGTGACTTTTGATCGGTCTCATGTTGTCAAACACAGTAATATCATGTCCTCTTTTGGGTGTGAGGAATTATTTTAGTGTTATTGTGATATCTATAAGCTTTTATTCAGATTTTTAATTCGTTCAACTTTTAATTGGCATTTAATTTTTTTTATTTATTTGAAATATTCAAGTTATTCACTTTTACTTCCATTCATATTTCCCTTGTATTAAAGAGCACCTATGATGAAAATCAACTTTTGGAAGCTGTTTGGACAGGACTGTGTGTAGGGTATAGTGTCCACAGTCATATTGGAGTGATGGGAACAAAATAAGTCTCATTTTTAAATTTTGTTTGTGTTACTCTGCAATTACACCACCGAAACGCTAGCTGGCAGTGAGGTTTTTATGTTCCTCTGTGTCGAGTTTCTTCGCTGGTGTTTTTTTTTTTCGGTTACTAAATGTACATGTAGCTTAAACTCGCTCATTCAGAGACGGGAACCAGAAGACTTGCCACAACTTTCATCATGAGGTAAACCCAACAAGTTTCCATCTGGAACTCCTTCATGGGACTCATCATTTGTAAACACTCGCCCCAACAGGTTTGCACGGCTCTCTGTCCTGCCCACACTCATCAGAGCTACCAAGCCAACCTATCACAGAGCTTTTGTACACGTTGTTGTGATACATAGTTAAATTTTTTGAGAGGTATGTGTCAGCCACGGCGAGGGCTATGAGACCACGTGAAGGCTGCGCCGGAGCATACGCTTGATGCAGAAGTATAAATCAGACTGGAAATTGAGGCACACTCTGACAGGCACGTGGGAAAGGTGGGTGGGGAAAATCAGCATTAAAGGCAGAGGTAACCAAAACTGCTACCAGATGCTCAGAGCTGAAAATGACTAACTTCTGAAAGGTATGATAAATAATCTGACTGATGTTTTGAGCTGAAACTTTACAGACACATTCTGGAGACACAAAAGACTTATCTTAAATCTTGAAATAGGTAAAATAGGTGCCCTTTAAGTACAAGGTTAATTAAAATGAACAATTTTGCCCTTTTAATCAACTTTATTATCCATTTTTTAAATAATTTCAGCAGGTTAAAAGTGTAGTTTTATTTATTTTTTAACTTTGTGACATTTCTTTAGTTTTTTGTACATCAATTTTAAAAAGAAACGCTGCACCTATGTTCTTTTTGTCTGAACATTTATTGTAAATAACTGAATCATGTTTTCCAACCGTTTCCTCTTTCATTGGTTCATGATTTTTTTTTTTTATATAGTCTCTTTTTTTTCATTTAATACACGTAGTGTAGTACAAGTTATATGAAAATTACCAATGCACCCCTGGCTTATAGTGAAATAAATTCTCTTTTTCTACGGCCTATTTATTTAATAATTAAGCTAAAACTTCATTTCAAGTAATCATTTTTTCTAATTTTGGTTAGCTATAATCACCTTGACCAGAGGTTGTAGAGAAAATGGACAAACCTGCTGATCAGAATCATTCTTGATGAGCAAATGTTGTATGAGGCTAATTATTTAGAAATAAATGTAAGAATCTCAAGATCACTTTATTAGAAAATGAGCTCCCACTTTATATTAAGTATCCTTAACTAATATGTACTTGCATCTAAATATAAATACAATGTACCTAATGTGATCGTAATGTATTGCAGGACACTATTGAGGTGGGATATGGGTAGTGTTAGGGGCAGGTTTGTGGAAATGGGTAGTTTTAAGTCTGGGTTAAAGTGTAAGGGATGGTCAACAGCGTAATTACAGATGTAATGTAGGTATTTAATCAAGCATAAGTACAATGTAAAAACATGTATTTACACAATAAGTACAATTTAATGACCTACTAGTACATATTAAGGCCACTTAATATAAAGTGGGACTGAAAATTAATATCACAAAGATATAAAGAAGACTGACAACAAAAAAAGAATGGTGAAGGCGATTATCAGAGCTGTTGAGATGCTCTTGTGAGTCCTGCAGGTGAATGCTCTGTACATGTAGTGTCGTATCCCAGCTTTTTCATGTCCTTAGTTACAATGTTGAACTGTAGAGTCACAAAACCCTGAGAGCGTACCCTCGTCACTGCAAGAGGACCACACTGCTTCAGACTCATCATTACAGTTGATTGTGGATGAACACCAATTTAAAAAGGTTTCATCTTGAGGAAAAAAATGGAGGTTATTAAATCTTACCTTCTCTTCCCTCTCCCTGAGCAACAACCTTGGGATCTGTGAATTCTGGACGCCTTCCCATCAGCCAGCTGAGTACAGAATATAACACGTCAGAAGCAAAGACAGTCATCATTTTCAAGTTTTTGAGTTGTAATTGCATGTTTGAAATGATCAAATTGAACACGAACTGATGTCTTAAATTTCAGAAACACATTATAGGCTTTAAAGTCTAAAATTGACTGAAATATTGTTGTGTTTGTGTTTTTACAGGTCTTAATTTTCCTTTATGTAAAATATTAATAATAGTGTTTTTTGTAATATAATTTGGTTTTTTTTTCTACCATTCCTTAGTTTTTTTTAGTTCAGTTACATTAATATCTTTAAAATATGATTGTTGTAATTAACTAGTATAACAAATGCTTTATTATCCAACGTTTATAATAATAATAACTTATTGTTATTAGTTTACTTAATTTACATTAGCTACATTTGTGCATTAAAATACTTTATGTAAAGCTACTCAATCGATCCCATATATCCAATCTCCAACAATACAAAACTTTCAGCAAATTTCTATTTATAACTAATATTATTAGCTTATGTTTTTAAAGAGTTTTTTTGTTGTATGTGTAAAACTAGGGTCTGCTTGGTTTAACACATTATTTAAAATATGTGGCTAAGAAATCGTTAAAATTAATTTTTTATGGGGCCATTAAAAAATCCTTAGCATTTAGCCTTAGATAAGTCTGACATTTCATTCTTGATGGACATGAAAAGTCATAAATTTGACTTGTTTGAAACTTGTTTGAAACTTGTTTGAGATTCTTTTTTCAGTTGATCACGGAGGAAAATACACTAAAGAATCTTGGACAAAAAAACAGCAATTGACTTCCAGAGTATATTTTTGTTCTTGATATGGATGTCAATTTCTATATATTTCCATCCTTCTAATTTTATGCATATGTTGGATTATTGCATTAAAAATTACCTAATGGAAATATCTATTTGCACATTTTCAAAATTAATGTGTGTTAAAAAAAAAGAATGTGCACAACTAAGATGATAAACTTTTCATCTGATAAGAAAAAGTGCATAAACCGATGGAAACACATTTACTGAATAAACTCAAGCATACACATTATCAGTCATGTGATTTGTGATTTTGTTTTAACAGATCAGGTGCTAAAAGTTGCAATATGGTGGCATTATTGGACAAACCACTAACTAAAGGCAATGTAAAATACTGAAATGTTACTTTGGTCATTCTATGATGCCTTTGCCAAATTATTCTTGCCAAATAATAAATTATGCATTTGTGTTATCACAGTGGTTCAGTATTATTACTACCCAGAACTGTCTTGATCCCCCAAGGAGCAGTCTCATACCTCTCATACCGTATTGTGTATTCTCAGGCACAAGTAATTTATTACACAAGAAAAAAGAGCCACATTTTCTTTATATGCAGTGTCAGTTTAACAATGTGACTACTTTGGACATCTAACATGCATCTTTAGATGGAAACATAGCTGATGATATCTAGTTTTGTGTTCAACAGAAGAAACTCATAAGTGAGAGTGTAATGATGAAATTAAAGATTTTTGGTGTACTGTGCCTTTAATTCAGATCACAAGCCTAAACTAAAGCATCATTTGTCTAATTTAGACCAGTAAAGACTTTAAAGAAAGTATTCAAGGCCCATTCCTTTATATGTCTGTCCAGGAATGTCTGTGTAGTGCACATGTGAAATGCCACAAAGTTAAATGTGAATATTATTTGACAAAAAAAAAACCTGGTGAACTTCTGGAGTCTTGACGTAGACTCTGGAACAAACATGGCAATGGTCTTTGTGTGTCTGAAAGAAAGACAGCATTCACATGTAACTGATGATGTAACAAATTTCAAATCCTTCTCAGGTTATGATACCACAATCAAAATGACTCACTTTCCAGGTGTAAACGGGATGTGCACGGCTCCATAACCTCTCACAACATCATTTCCAAATGTGTCAGGGCCATACACACTCACTACAATCTGAGGCCCTGGAAGAGAAGGTAAACTCGTTGATTGACATTAAAAACACAAACATTCATCAGCCACTTTAAGTACATCTTACTAGTAAATCAAATGATTGGACACTGTTCATTTCAGAATTGCCTTAAAGGGACAGTTCTAACGAGACTATGGTTGCAATCCTTTATGAATTTCTTTCCTCTGTTGAACACTAAAGATATTTTGATGAAAGCTGAAAACCTGTAATTTTAGGACAAAACAATAATAAGGAAGTCAATGGTTACAAGTTTCCAGCTTTCTTCTGAAGCATAGGTCTCAACCCCATTTCCTGGAGGCAGCAGCTCTGCTCAGTTTTGCTCAAACCTTATCAAACACAGCTGATCCAGTTGATCGAGGTGTTTAAAAGAGTCATGAACACCTTGATTAGTGGGATTAGCGGTGTTTGATCAGGGTTGGAGCAAAACTGCAGAGATGTGGCACTCGAGGAATTGAATTTGAGACCTATGTTCTGGAGGGTGAGTAAATGATGACAGAATTTTCAGTTTTGGGTGAACTATCCCTTTAAATTACCATTCATCCACATTGCAAGACTTGGTTTGAACTTTAGCTGTTCATCTTGAGCATCGAGTTGCTGCAATTTAAGTGACTGAGTAACGTTAAATGTGTTAACAAGCTGTTGGACATAATATGTGGTAAGTGCATAAATAATGTTAATTTAGCTGCAGTACAACATCGAGTCAGATTTGACGCACATTTTTAAAACTAATATTCCTCCGTAAAATTCCCGCCTCAAACAAAACGAGGTTCACTTACAGCCAAACGGGTTGGTGCTTTTAAATGTGATGTCCAATGGGAAATTCCACACCAAACTCTGAGATACTCGACCTTTTGATGTTATTTGAGAAATCCCTTCTTCCAAGCCCTTCAGAATGTGGAGGAAAGAGGAAAGTTAGTTCTGTGAGAGATATTAAAAACAATCTTCGTCCCCCAAAAAGAGAAAGAAAGCCAATAGCAACCGAAACACGTTTAAAGACCGAGTATAAATGACTGTTAACGTTATTTGGGGAAAAAACATGTGTATATAACGTAAAAATAGTAGTTTTCGTAGTTGGGGAGAGAAAATGCAAGCTGACGTCACTCACTGATGTGGGCGCCCAGTCGTGTCCATAAACAAAACAATACTTGCAGTACAGATCGTCATATTCTGGAAACTTCAAACAAAATACGATGTGTGAGTAGTTACATTAACCTCATCAATTACAGGCTTTGCACACAGCTCTAAAAATCGATGTTAACTCACATCGGCTGATTCGATTTGTCCATTAACCATGAGGAGAAATACAGCTGGATTGTTAGAGGTCATTTTCGCACCATTACCGGACAGGAAAACATTCAAGTCACAGCAAACGATCCGCGCTGTGCTTAAATATCTGTCATTTAATGGATTCCCGTTGTCAACAGCTCCCTGGCTGCTATGGACGCTTTCAGTACGGCAGACGACAAGGGACAAAATGGCAGACGCTAACATGCGCTTCTAAAATGCTACTCCACTAGGTGGTTGTCGTGGACATGAAATTAAAAACATTCAGCAGCTTTCGAGTCTCATGGATGAAACTATATGTACATAACAATACATTTTGTTATTTTCCAGGCAAACATAGGCATTCGGTTTATATA
Source organism: Danio aesculapii (assembly GCF_903798145.1). Lineage (NCBI taxonomy): Eukaryota > Metazoa > Chordata > Actinopteri > Cypriniformes > Danionidae > Danio > Danio aesculapii. The sequence goes on along the minus strand of NC_079437.1, from coordinate 41,139,621 downwards.
ATAATTTCAGTGTTTTTTAAGTATGTATGTGAGACTGTGGTTCCTGGGCGTCCACTGGTCCCATTTTTCTTGTGGCAGAGAGAGGCTATATTACATCCAATCTGGCAATGTGTGATTGCATTGAATGATAAATGAACCTCTTTTTTTTGTGTGGCGGGATTTTATATTGACCTCATTTCCTGTATAGAGCTGCATCTTCCTTTAGCTGTCAAATCTATGTATTTCGGTACATAGGCTATTGTAGGTGTCTAGCATTATGCACAATACATAAACTCTGCTTATTTTGGTGAACAACAGTCTGTGAACACTTGACAGGAAATATTGAGTTAATATTTATAAACACAAACCAACATATTCACACCTGTGAAAGGCTGCAATTTATTCAAGACTCCCTAGATGCTATGAAAGGATGACATTTCCTCTAGATTTTGTGTGTGTGTGTATATATGTATATATATATATATGTATATATATATATATATATATATATATATATATATATATATATATATATATATATATATATATATATATATATATATATATATATATATATATATATATATATATATATATATGTGTGTATAGATAGATAGATAGATAGATAGATAGATAGATAGATAGATAGAGGGATGCTTTACATTGTTGGGGAATGTTAAGCTATGTTCAGTTTTGTGTGTCCTGATTATGTCTAGATGTGTTTGAACAGCACACTAACACTTTTTTTATTTAAACCTGAACTGTTTTGGTGTCACAGTGTGGAAGATCTGGCTGCTCAAAATTGAATATCTATTAGTCTGTTTGTGTCACTATTAATGCAACACAATAATAATGTCAGACATTGCTCAAGAAATTCTCATTCTCAATTTTGCACTGTGACTTGGCAGGAACTTTATTTGGACAGCATTTCATCTCCTTTTTCCCTGTGTCTATTTCTAAAGCCTCATCACATAAGTGCGCATATTTATGGCTTTTAAGAAAGCAACCGATGCAAATTTGATTGGCTATGTCTGGACACACAAGTCCGATATGATCACTAGTATTAGTGTGGATGGTCTGCCTGAAGATCTGATTTGGGGGAAAAATTGGTCTGAACATATAGTCTGGGAAATATTTAAATGACAAATTGCTGACTGTTCCAAGATGGCAGATGCATTGATGTCTGGAGCAACTGAAAGTGGTACTGTACATATATGCAGGGGCGGATTTAATGATTTGGGGGCCATGAGGCCCAAAATTTTTAAAATACACCTTTTGTACTTTTATTTTTATATATTTATATAAATTATAGTTCTTTATATAATTTATACTTGTATCACTCGATCTGCTTTTCTACATTTATCTAATCATTTATCTACATTTATATTTGAAATGATTTGTTTTCTTAAAATTCATTCACAACTAAAAGTAGTAAATGAATTATTTCTTTTTTAAACTAAATCTTTATTGAATCTTTACTGAACTACTCTTTACTGATTTGACTGCTGGACTGGTCCAAGATTGAAGATGAAGGATACAAATTAAAATGTTTAGACCCTCACCATACAAAATATGATAGAAAACAATGTTATATATGTAATTTATAGGTATAATTTACACTTCTAGGTTTTTATGTGGGGGCCCTCAGATTTCCTGGGGCCCGAAGCGGCCGCTTACCTTGCTTATTGGTGAAATCCACCCCTGCATATATGTATCTATGTTCAGGTTTACCTGTGTCTGCTTTGGATTTTTTTAAAAGGAGGCTAGACACTAAACCCCACCCCTAAACCCAACCCTCATTGGAGAATGAACATTTATCATACTAAATTGTTCAACTGAGCTGGTACACATTCATACAAATTAGTGACACCTAAAATGCAGTATGATTAAACAGCACTGCTTCCTCCACACGTGATAAAAAAGTGGTCAACTGTGGCATAATAAAAGCTCTGCTGTTTTCACATCACACTCGTCTCTCATCAGCAATAACCTCAGCGCTCTCATTTTGCTTTGACAGCTTTTAGCCTGACTCTGTTTCATACTACCATGATGATCAGTTTTGAATAATTTAGCTCATCCATAAACATGATTTCCATTGTACCGGGGTCCGTTCTGTGTACCTCGCTTAAATGACCTAAGATGATTTAGCAGATCCTGGATCTGTTTATCTTGATAACTGATCTCTGGCTAATTTGGATCTTCAAACAAGTTTGCGAATCAGATTGAAATGTCAGGATAAACTGATCTGACATTGCTGCATGTGTTGTGAAGGACTGATCTATCGATACTCAAAATCATGATCAGCAATGCAATGGTTGGCTGACGGCACATCAGTGTAATGACATCATCTAATAATATTCAATTGTGACAATATTCATTTATGAGCAAAATGACATAAAATTCTCAGTAAACCGTTTGTTAAATATGATATAATAACTTTCCACCTTTGTTGTGGGCTGGAGGCTTTGCACTTTCATGTGTCAAGAGTATTTAGCAATTTATTTAATTTTATACTTGGAGGGGATTAATCTGCGTAATAACTGGCTACTTAAATTTAAAAAAAAAAACATGCGTAACCATATTCTTTTGTTTGTTGTGAATATGCGCCCTTTAGTGGTAACAATTACACATTGTTCCTTAATAAAAGGCTTTTTTCATTTCAAGGCGATTGTTATAAACAAATTACCACACCATTAGGTGTCAGCAGGGTGCGAATTACGGGGGTGGGGGGATGGGTTGGGTTAGGGGGGACACCCTAATTAACACTTGATCACCCCCCTGAAGGATGTTAAAACAAGATGTATGGGGGTCAGCCTTTTAATACTGAGAAATATTTCACTCTGATCTGTTTTTAACTAATATTGTTAATAATTAAAATAATAGATTATATAAATATACATTTGACCACCCCTATAACGAGTCATACCATTGTGAATGCAAAATCACACCAGTCTATGCAAGGAAAAATTCATTCAACATTCTGAGCCATCAGAAGTGTACACATGACCCTTTTCCCATGAAATAGGTTATTGTATCTACATACAGCCTGAAAGTAAAGTCAAATTAGATAGAGTTTGTATAGTTTGACCTACAGAAATAGCTGAAAGAGCTAATCAGAGGATACTGAATACAATAAATATCCCTAAAAATATGAAAAGTTATGTTATATGTTATATTAATAATTAATTATATAAATTATATTTATATAATTTATATAATATATTATATAAACTAGATCTCATACATTCATTTTATTTTCGGCTTACTCCCTTTATTATTCTGGGGTCGCCACAGCAGAATGAACCGCCAACTTATCCAGCATGTTTTACGCAGCGGATGCCCTTCCAGCCGCAACCCATCACTGGGAAACATCCATAAACTCTCCTTCACACACATACACTATAGAAAATTTTTAGCTTACCCAATTCACCTATGCCCACATGTCTTTGGACTTGTGGGGAAAACCGGAGCACCCGGAGGAAACCCACGCAAACATGGGGAGAACATGCAAACTCCACACAGAAATAAACTAGATTTAATTAACAATAAATGTATAAATGATTAAAGCATCTATTACACTAGCTAATTGAAAAAGTTGACCCCCCCCTGATCGTCAATGTATAATTTGCACACTGGGTGTCAGTATTAAGTCCAACAGCAGCTAAAATAACAACACCTAAACCAACTCTTTTCTCACCTGAGCAGAATGGATAAACACGCTGAGCACTTAAATTTTTGTCCTAACGTGAACTGCGTAAGCAAGTGCTAAATGACTCTCTCACCCTGTCTGTTTGATTGAAACTTCACGCTGCACTCTGTTTGATTGTTTCTGGAGACATTTTCCTTTGTGTAAAGCTCTGAGCTTTGGGTAAGCTGACATGAGGCTTCAATACAAACACCAAGACCTTGACGCTGGAATAAAGAGCATAAAATAGAGCAAAACTGAAAGAACTCCTGAGAGACAGCATGTTGCTTTGAGAATCAATATATAAATCCATGGATTGAATTTAGAGCTGGATTTTGCCTATAACTCTGCTTCAAGGTTTTTTTTTAACCTAGAGGAGGACCTGCCTGTCACTTTTTGGCCAAATGATGTCCCAGTTTGAGCTGTCCTCATCTGTTGCCAATTTTTCCTCTCTGGGACCAGGTCTGTGACTTACAGTCACTATTTATAGCAACAGACGTCTGTACTACTTACAAGTCCTCTACGGGACATGTGTCTCCTTTTTAGGCCTAAAATAAAGTCTCATTCAGTCATTTCCCTGGGGCATGTGTTTTTTTTTTTGTCTTCTTAATGCCCAAGCAATGTGGCTTTTAGGTTGAGAGTATTGTTTTTGCCCTCCATTGTCATCACAGAACATGAATGCTAAGTTCATTCATTCATTCATTTTGCTTTGGCTTATAGTCGCTTATTTGTCAGGGGTTGCCTGAGAGGAATGAACTGCTAACTTATCCATCATGTGTTTTACACAGCAGATGTCCTTCCAGCTGCAACCCAGTTCTGGGAAACACCCATACACTACGGCCAATTTAGTTTATACAATTTAGAACTGTGTGAGGGAAACCGGAGCACCGAAAGGAAACCCACGCCAACACGGGGAGAACATGCAAACTCCACACAGAAATGCCAAACGACCTAGCCGGGGCTCGAACCAGCAACATTCTTGCTGTGAGGTGACAGTGCTAATCACTGAGCCACCGTGTCGCCCTAAATGCTAAGTTGTGAAATCTATTTCTGTACCTCAGATCTCAACAGTATGTGAACAGGTTTGTCCTTCTGATTTACTTTTTTTTTGTTGTTGTTGTTGGTCTGGTTGACATTTGTTAGTGCCGCCAAAACATTCACCAACTGTCCACACCCAAGCAAATGTCAGGGAAATGCCATGTGCCCTGGGCTGTAGTTTGTGGGGATTTGGTTGGTGGTCTGAAAGATGATCTTGTGTTTTCCTTAGAACAAGTGTTCCCCATTGTTTAGTCTTGAAGATTCAAGGAGGTTATAATAACATGGCTTCATCCCAGACTCATTATGGATCAGTGACTTGGCACTTTAAAAATGTGCTGAAATACGTTCAAAACGCAGTTCACTTGTATATACTGACTCAAATTCACCTCAACAGTAAAAATACTGACAGTTAATTATTATGGTGGCTTAAGAAAGCCAACATATTTTTATACTACGTAAACTGAATATTCTTCTTCTTTTTTTTCCCTAGACTATATTAAGAATGCATCTCCTCCTAGACCGTTCATACTACAACCACCAAACTAACTCCAAATTGGTCTGACTCAGGTTGCTATATCTTTTCCAACTCATCCGACTTGCGATTTTCTAAAAACTGGCCTGGAAAATTTGGAAAAGTCCCATTGACTTAACATTTGACCGAACTTTGTGACCTCATAACTTTGCACCAGACTGTCATACAGAGTTAAGGCTAGGCTCATTTAACTCAGACTACCAATCTTCCAATCACTGATAACCTTTTAATTTACTAGCCACACCCTAGCAACCAATTATGGTACCCTAGCAACTGTCTCATGGACTTCCATTTATATAAAACTGCCATTGACTTTACATTGAACATAGGAATAACATGCCAAACCATTCTAGCAATATACTAATCCATACTAGAAACATACTAACAAACATACTAATCATATTAGCTAATTCAATGCTAATTCATACTTTAAACTTACTAGCAACATACTAATTCATACTAAATTAATGCTAACAACATGCTAATTCATACTAGAACCATTCTATTTTATGTTAGTAACTGCCTAGAAACTACTTGGAACACATTAGCAACCACCTAGCAACGCTTTAGCAACCACCTAGCAACACCTTAGCAACCACCTACCCACGTCTTAGCAACTGCCTAGCAACCACACAGAACCCCCTATCAACTGCTAGAAACTAGAAGCATGCCAATCCATACTGGAAGCATGCTAACATATAAGTAGTTATCTATCTATGCCAGCTGTTTCAAACTTCTTAAACTATACTTCAAGCTTTCAGACGAGGCTTTCTCAAGCCACCATAAAGTTTGTCTGCTGTAATTTACATGACAGAAACTCAGACAATATAATCAATAAATGCCTTTTTTTCATCTAAAGCTTCCTTTATGCACTTCTAAAAGTCTTTTTTAAGCTCTTGAACGCCGTTGACCTTCACATCTGCTTTGTCCACAATATATAGTCTGCATTTGATCTGTTTATTTTTCTTTATTTATTCACTCAACATGTAAAGCGAAGACATTATGACCAAAGCGGAGTGAAAGATACATCCACTTGATGCCTTTTATGGCTCTGCTTCATAAAAGCCTAAAAGCTCATAAATATATAATACTGTTAAATAGAATGACTCCTGGATTTTTATGTACTGTACTCATCGTCCCGTAAATCAGCCAGTCTCTGACCTGCATCCGAAAACACCAGGTTACTGTATCTTGCATCTTGAAAAAGCTCAGCTCAGATAAAACTTGAATGTACGTCATGTAAAATTGCTATCGATTTATGTCCTTTCCTCCAAACTCCAATCATGGTCAAAAGCAGAGTGGCATTTATTACGAGGGCGAATGATTAATATAGGCTCTCCATTAGCTGGAGTGCAGCTCTGTGACAGCATAATGGTGGTCTCAGACAGATGAGAGGGTCACTGTGGATCCGCACGTGTCACATTACAGCAGCGCCACTTTTGTGGCAGAGATCAGCGCACTTTTATTTGTCGCCACTCCCTTACTCTGCATGCCAGATAAATCTCGTTCCCACCCAAGCTTTCAGGATTTTCTCCATTTGATAAATAATGAAGGAATGGATTTTCTTTTGGGAGCACCCAAATGTGTTTTTGTCTCTGGCATTACCGTAACTGATGTTTACTGGTTTTCCGGGATTGATGTGATGTGACTGGAAATGATGGACATAAGTCGATTGTAAAATGACAGTGTTCATAAATTTGGATTGTACACTACCTGACAAAAGTCTTGTCGCCTATCCAAGTTTTAGGAACAACAAATAATAACTTGACTTCTAGTAGATCATTTGGAATCACAAGTGGCTTATATGAAAGGAAAAGGCCTCTAGATAACGCTTATTTTACCAATGTTTTGACCTTCCATTGGTCTCACACAATCATGTGATGCGATTTCGCTGGTCAGAGTTCACCAAGCTTAACCTTGCATGCGTATGAATGGAAGTCCATGGGGTAAAAAGTGCAGTGTGACTGCAGCTTATTAAAAAAATGACATGAAAGTTACTTTTTAGCTTAATTAATTAGCTTTTTAAAAAAAATAAATTTCTAAATTAAAATTAACATAGCAATGTTGAATCACACACTCAGTAAGAGAAAACAGACTTTGCTCTAGTAACTGAATAACTCAGAATATTGGTTTATTTCAAGTCAAAGGGGCTGTCAGTAATTTGTAAGTAAATTGTGGATAAGGGAATTAGTTACTTGTTGGGGAGTAACTCCGTATTGTAATGCATTACTTTCATTATAACTTTCCCCAATGGGCATCACTGTGAAAATCCCTTTTTGGACTTGGAGTTATCTTTGTTTTTAAGAGAAAAAAAAAACATGGATCCTTGTGCACTGTTCCTTTTTTGTTATGTTTTGTATGGATTTCTGTACAGTTGCCTTTGAACATTATAATACAGAACTCTTATTTTTTTTTGTGAATTTTGTTCAGCATTTTGAAACGTATGCATTTTTATTTCCAAATGAGAAAAATATAAATAAAAATGAAAAAGGTTAACTGATATTTTCAGGACTCTAAAATCTAAACTTGTCAAATTGACCAATAACAGGACATTTAAATTAAAAAGAGCAGACATTTAGAAGACGGAAGTCTTATATTTGAATGTGTCTTTGTAAAGAGTTCACTGATAATTGTTAGAAATGTTTCTTGCACAGAAAAACATTATTTTAGTATTATTCTTAAAAGATTGTGTGATATCAATATCTAATGACATGACAACAACAAACGAATTCGGCAAAAAATATTGAACTCACAGGGTTAAATTACAGCTTTAACCATTGTAGAGCATAAAAACCTCGGTGGGCTTTTTGCACCTTTTCCCAGTTGTAAGTTGCATATACAATATTCTTATAAATTTATTGCACACAATGACCATTTAAACCAAAGGATTAAAGACATTTAATGTAAAAACACACATACAGTAAATATGTTCTTCCATTTACAGGTCTTGTTTACTGCTATAGAAATAGATAATATTAAATATGTTCTTTTTTTCCTGTTGTGTACTCCACTTTTATTGTATCGACGGAACAATATTATTGATGCGACAACAGAGAAACTGCAATTTAATGAATTATTCTTTTCAGTATTTATAAATCAGCCACTGAATTTGCATCTGTGAACCACGGTTTGACTGATTTAGACTAAATCGATTAATCAAAGAGTTTAGAAACTTATGAAGCTCTTTATTACTTGATTTATGTGATTTAGTTTTATTTACACGCTACCAGACTTCTAACCCACTAAGAAGAAAATATGAGTCTGCTCTCAGGCGCAGTTTGGTGTCATTAATGATGACATTTGCAACTGCTGCTAAACATGCAGGAGATACAGATTAATTTTGTAATTACTTTGTTTGCTTTGCAGAAACGCTCCACAATGAGAAAATGAGCTGTCTGCCATTAAATGAAGTGAAGGGAAATGTGGAGTAATATTAAGGTGAGGACGAGGCCTGTGACTCTACTACTGAACGACACATTTCTGACCTCATTTAACTGGACTGTACATTTATGGTCATTCCTGATGACATTTATGTTTAGTTTACTGCACCACTGCCCTGAAGACTTCAACTTAATTGGATAATTTCCAGGAACAATTAGCCTCAGGTTACTGAAGTAGCCTCAGACCTCACAGCATTGATTTATGACAATTACATATTTTTATTAGACTAATTAATTCTCAATTTAAACTAATTATAATGGTCACTGAATGGAAAAGTTTGTTGTGTCCTAAATACAAACTGTTGTTAATTGAAGGATTTATTAATTATTAGTAAGTAATTTTGAGTTAACTAAATAAATGCTGCTAACATGTATGTATGTATGAATGTATGTATGTATGTATGTATGTATGTATGTATGTATGTATGTATGTATGTATGTATGTATGTATGTATGTATGTATGTATGTAAAAATCACACCTGAGCAATGCATGCGACTTCATTCTACACACGAGAGTCATCTTCAAAAAAAGCAGTTCACAAGGTTGTGCAAACAAATGTACCAATAATCACTTGACAGTATTGAATATTAACAATATCTCAAAATAAACATTGTACTGCAGACAATAATCTGACCGAAAGTTGCTGAAACAACCAAGGCCATGCTTCAGAGAAGTGTATAATGTGAAAAATGGTAGGCAGGATCCCATAGGCGATGAAATCTATATTTCAGGAACTGCAGAGCCTGCACTGAACTCGGCCTGTGGACTTTGAAGCCTGCTTTCAGAGAGCGAACGTCCGCTTTGAGGCTGTTTTTGCTGGATTTCTCTGAGCTCTCAGACAGGTCTCTGCTTTTGAACACTGTATTCACTGCACTGCAGCCGTCAGATGCTATTAAATAACTACACTCAAGTGCTGCCTTGCATAAGACTCGGTCCTGCAGTATTTCGCATTTGTAGAGAAACTGAATCGCTGTTGCTTTTGTTGAATACTGTGGTAAACTTTGGACATTTCTTTGACTTTCAAACACACCTAATATATTATGTTATTTTAAAATATGTTAACGCCAAACCATCTTTGAAATGTATGAATGGGTTGTCTGCAGCACAAAGTGTTTTAATATATTTTTTTTATTAGCCCTATAATTACATTAGACAATTTAAACATTTCCAATTATGAGTATGATCTATTATTCAAAGTGTTGTATATTTGTGCAATGTTTCATTAATTTACATTCTATTAGTTTTAACATTAAAATATATCTAAGGTGCATACTAAGTGCAGTTCAAAAACATTTTGGAGCCAGGCCTGGGGTTGGGGCTCGTATGCGAGCACCTGGTGGTCCCCTGGTTTATCCCACGGAACCCGGCCAGGCCCAGCTCAAAGGAGCGTAGTGGGACCATCCTCCTGCAGGCCCACCACCTGCTGTAAGAGGCCGGTGCATTGTGAAACAGGTGGTGGTCAAAGGTTAGGACCACGACAACCCGATCATCAGGCACAGAAACTAGCTCTTGGGACATGGAATGTCACCTCACTGGGAGGGAAGGAGCCCAAGCTTGTGCAGTAGGTGGAACGGTACCGACTAGAGATAATTGGGCTCTTCTACTCTGGAGTTGCCCTAATGTAGTTATAGCCCCTACGGGCCAAACACCAGTGCAGAGTACGCAGCCTTCTTGGAGTCCATGGGAGGGTTGCTGGAAGGTGCTCAGACTGAGGACTCTTTTGTTCCACTGGGGGACTTCAATGCCCACGTGGGTAATAACAGGGATACCTGGAGAGGCGTGATTGGAAGAAACGGCCTCCCTGATCTGAATCCGAGTGGTGTTCTGTCATTGGACTTCTGTGCTAATCACAGTTTGTCCATAACAAACACCATATTCGAGCATAAGAGTGTCCATCTGTGCACATGGCACCAGGACACCCTAGGGCGGAGGTCAATGATCAACTTTGTGGTTGTATCATCTGATCTCCGATTTATATGTCTTGGACACATGGGTAAAGAGAGGGGCAGAACTGTCAACTGATCACCACCTGGTCATGAGTTGCATCGGCCGGCAGGGGAGAAAGCTGGACAGACCTGGATGGCCCAAACGTATTGTAAGGGTCCTCTGGGAACGTCTGGCTGAACCTCAAGTCAAAGGGATCTTCAACTCTCACCTCCAGAAGAGCTTTGACCAGATCCCGAGGGAGGCTGGAGACATTGAGACTGAGTGGTCCATGTTCTCCGACTCCATTGCTGACGTGGCTGTGAGAAGCTGTGGCCATAAGGTCTGTGGTGCCTGGCGAAGCAGCAATCCACGAACCCGGTGATAAACACAAAGTAAGGGATGCCGTCAAGCTGAAGAAGGATTCCTACAGGGCTTGGTTGGCTTGTAGGACTCCCGAGGTAGCTGATGGGTACCGACAGGCCAAGCATGCTTCAGTCCGGGCGGTTGCAGAAGCAGAAACTCAGGCCTGCCAAGAGTTCAGGGAGACCATGGAGAAAGACTACTGAGGGCCCCAAAGAGATTCTGGCAGTTCCACACCGACACTGTTTACAGCGGACATGGGGAGCTGTTGACCTCGACTAGGGATGTTGTCGGACAGTGGAAAGAATATTTTAAAGATCTCCCCAACCTCACTGGCATGTCTTTCATTGAGAAAGTAGAGACCGGGATACAGCGGTGCACTTACCCATTACCCAAGCTGAGGTCACTGAAGTAGTTTGCAAGCTCCACAGTGGCAAAGCAGCGGGGGTGTATGAGATTCACCCTGTGTATCTTAGGTGTCTGGTTATTGAAGGTCTGTCTTGGCTGACATGTCTCTACAATATTGCATAGAGGTCAGGGACAGTACCACTGGGGTGGTGGTTCCCATTTTTAAGAAGGGGGACCAGAGGGTGTGCTCCAACTATTGGGGGATCACACTCCTCAGCCTCCCTGGGAAAGTCTATGCCAGGCTACTGGAGAGGAGGGTCCGGCCAATGGTTGAACCTAGGATCCAGGAGAAACAATATGGTTTTTGTCCAGGCTGTAGTACACTGGACCAGCTCTATAACCTAACTAGGGTGCTTGAGGGTTCATGGGAGTATACCCAACCAGTCCACATGTGTTTTGTAGACTTGAAGAAGGCATTCGACTGTGTCCCTCATGGCATTCTGTGGAGGGTGCTCTGGGAGTATGGGGTCAGAGGTGCTCTGTTAAGGGCTGTCTCATCCCTGTATGAACGGAGTAGGTTCGCATTGCCTATAAGTCAGACTTGTTTTCAGTGCATCTTGGCCTCTGGCAGGGCTGCTCTGTCATCAATTTATGGACAGAATTTCAAAGTGCAGCCTTGGGGGGGAAGGGGTCAGGTTCCGCGACCACAGGATTTCATCTCTGTTATTCGCAGATGATGTTGTTCTGTTGGCTTCATTGAACATGGACTTTCAGCATGCACTGGGGTGGTTTACTGCTGAGTGTGACACTGCTGGGATGAGAATCAGAACCCCCAAGTGCGAGACCATGGTGCTCCACCGAAAAAAGGTGGTTTGCCATCTCCAGGTTGGAGGAAAGTCCTTACTCCAGGAGGATGAGTTCAAGTATCTTGGGGTTTTGTTTACGAGTGAGGGAAGGATGGAACGTGAGATTGACAGGCGGATTGGTGGTGCGGCAGCCGTAATGCGGTCGATGTATCGGTCCGTTGTGGTAAAAAAGGAGCTAAGCCAAAGGCAATCTCTCGATTTACCGGTCAATCTACATTCCTACTCTCACCTATGGGTCATGACCAAATGGATAAGATCTCGGATGCAAGTGGCCAAGATGAGTTTCCTTCACAGGGTTGCAGGGCGCACCCTTATAAATAGGGTGAGGAGCTCTGTCACCCAGGAGGAGCTCGGAGTAGAGCCGCTGCTCCTCCACATCGAGAGAAGTCAGCTGAGGTGGCTCGGGCATCTTGCTGACTGTCCCACTAGGAGGATGCCTCCAGGAACACCCAGGACACGCTGGAGGGACTATGTCTTTCGGCTGGTCTGGAAACGCCTCTGGATAATAGTGTTTTACAGTTGGATTGAGGTCTTTTTAAGTCAATAGATAGTGCTCAGCATATATAAGTACCCCCCTCACAAATCTATATTTTAAATTAATATTTTTAATAGGAAGCTATGCAGTGGTATATTTGTGCATATATATTAGATTAGTCAGTACTAAAGCCAAATCTGGAGCTTTCTAACAAAATAACTTGCGTCCAAAAACTAGTACACCCAAATTTATATGTTATAGAAAAATATTAGATACACCATTTTAAAAAAAGAGTAAAAATCAGGAGAAACAAAAAAAATTTAGTTGAAAATTTTGTAGGTTGTATTTTTTTTATTTTTAGCAATATTTTGCTTGAATTTAATTGTATTTTTCAATTTCTAAATATGTTCGGTGACTAAAATACCATTATAATAAATATATCTGTTTAATACATTTGTTTTGTCTAAATGCACCAAAACACATTGCCTATATTTACTGAGAAATAGGTAAAATATTCATTTTCAAAACGGGCTGAGCATTGTATATTAAAATACCTATTTTGCTATATATTATACCTATATTGTTCTGTCTTATGTAAAAGTACTTGTACAGTCTGTCTTGCGTTATGTGTGGGGCCAGAAATGAAATGAAATAAAATCAATCAATCAATGCATTTCCATGTTGGTTTGGCTTGAATGTGTGATGAAGCAATAGAATATATTAAGTGTTTCTTGAACGCAAACAAATGTCCAATATAAAACTATTCACATTTCACATGCTGTATATATTTTTTTCATACCATAGTGGTGGTTTTTGTGCACACTCTATATGTTTGTATGTCTCTGCAATAATGCTTTCAGCTCGGTCTTTGTTAAAAACAAACCCTGTCAGAATCAACCCCTCTTCTCTTTTCCACATCACATGCTGTTACTGTACAGCCACCGCAAACAAATCCATCTCTCCGTCAGTGTTTATCTCCTCCACAGTACCTGGACTCAGTGGCGCTTCATTCATTTCGGTTTACAACACTGGCTTTAATGTGTTTTTCTTTTATTGCTGAAGCAGAGTTAAACAATCCTATTGAAGATCCATGAAAAAGGGTGTAGTGCTATTATTGTAATAGAAGCAGCATGAAAACCGCATTGAATGAAGATCAAATACGAACAACGGGGGGAGTAAATATTACTCTGATTGCTTTTCTGGATCCACATAAATGATTGCATCTCAATTTTTACAGAACACAATCCAGCTTGAAATACAACAATCGTTGGCTGTCCTGAAATGGACCCATTATATGTGTGAAATGTTTCAAAAGATTTTGATGGCTTTCATTCCAGGGCCAAAAAGATATGTATCTGTTTTATTGTAATAATAATAATAATAATAATAATAATAATGCTACTCTGAAAAAAAAATCCATACAATTTATGTGAGAAAATGGCAGCTCTGGATGCCAGAATATTATTATAAAAATATGATAGAAAACTTAAAAGGGCATTTCCACATTTTTTTCCCCCAAAATATATTGGGTTTTGTTTGAACTACGGAACAAAATACATAAAATACATAAAATACATAAACAAAAATAAAAAATTAAATAAAATGAAAAGACATATGGTTAAAATGTGAAAATAAATATGTAAATAAATGACATAAATTCAAACAGCACATAATTTAAAAAATAAATAAATATCTATATCTATATATTATATTAATATAATATAAAATATCCATCGTTTGAACCACGTTAGTTATAACATAAAATGCCTATAATGATGCTCGAAAAGGGGTGGTAACATCTTCTTTTGAGAAGAACCCGATAATTTCTTTGTGCAAATTATATTGCTTTACACGCACATGCATTAAAAAAAATCAAGCATTATTTTTGGTAAAAACATGCACCCACTTACCATATTAATTGAAATATATGTAAATGGAACATATAGCTCATTTTTCCTTTACAAATATTATTGAGAACATAACATATTCTATTCTAAAATCACTTACAAAAGCTAACACGTATTCTAATATCATATATGAATCATATAAATAAATAATGAGGCTATTTATTAAGAAATTAAATGTAGTAATAATAATTATGAGGAAATGAAAAAAATCCTACTTTGATGATGATGATGATGATGATGATTATTATTATTATTACTAGGTAGGATATTGTTTATTTATTTTTAATTTCTTTTGAAAAGTCTACTTCTACAATTTGACACATGCAAACCAGCAGGCCCATGTCATATACAGTACAGATACTTCATAAATAACCTACTATAACTTAAAAGCATTAAGATATGCTGTTTTTTGTTTCTACAAGCTTTGGAGACGTAACATAAATTCCTCTTTTAAATAATAGGTCACCTATAGCTTTCATAATGAGCCACGGCTGTGTTCAAAATGACATCAATGTCTTCAAAGTGCACTGCAAAGGGAGCAATTACAAACATGAAGATTGCTAAAACTGAACTGTAAAAATACTTTAAAAGCAAGGTACACTTAAGAGTGATTACTTTAACATTCTAAATGAATAGGGCATAGGGGGAAAACTGGGAATAGAATACAGTCAGGAACTATGTTTCTAACTACAGCTAGAAACATAGCATAGCATAGATGCAGTTTGCGATTGTTCGTTGGAACGATGGATTTGTAACAACAGAACTTGCGACCTTAGTTGGCTAACAATGGTTTTCGGAAACGCACCCCAGATTTGTTGATTGTTGCTGAAATGTACAGTAAGACATTACTGTAGACATCCAGTAAGACACCAACAAGAGTTTGAAAGCTCAAACATCAAACATTTTTGCATGGTCCACCTAGTTCAAAAAGTGTTGAAAGAGGGTCCATATTTTATAAAAAAATCTTGTAATTTTCCTTTAACAGTGCATGTCAGCTTCTCCAGAGCAAGATTGCTAGTCATTTCTTTAATCCACTGGCCACAGGATGGCCTTTGAGTTTTTTTCCAATTGAAAGCATTAACACGCTTCGCTTGGAGTAAACTAAAATCCAGTAGTTTGCGTTTGCTTGTGTTCAGATCCAGGTTTACAGGGTATATATGAAATAAACATAATTTGGGAACCAAATGTATATTTTATTCAGTTAATTTACCAATTGGGCTGCAAGATGGCGCAGTGGGTAGCACAATCGCCTCACATCAAGAAGGTTGCTGGTTCGAGCCTCGGCTGGGTCAATTGGCATTTCTGTATGGAGTTTGTAAGTTCTTCCCGTGTTCACGGGGTGCTCCGGTTTCCCCCACAAGTCCAAAGACATGCGCTATACTGTAGGTGGATTGGGTAAGCTAAATTGGCCTTCACGAGTTCACACTTGCAATCGTTTCAGAATAAAGCGTATTTGGCGTGCTGTCCGGGGAGAGGGCTCTGAGCTCGGGGAAGACACCCAAACTCGAGTTATTCCTCTTATCAGGAAACAGAGAGGAATAGGGATTCGAGCGAAGTATCTAGCCCGGCCCCAGAACGCTCCCCCCGGGATTGTAATGCTTAAGAGGTGAGGTGACGGGGTGGTGGAGGGATTCTAAAGTCGTAAGATGCTGCAGGTAAGACAGCTTTGGTATATATAGGAGTTTGGTCAAGAACTGATTGGATAATAGAATAACTGTCAATGACGTATTTGATACTGAAACTTCTGTGCGTGCTCCTCCCGAAATTTGTTTATAAAACATCACATATTGTATGTGTGTGTATGGATGTTTTCCAGTGATGGGTTGCAGCTGGAAGGGCATCCGCTGCGTAAAACATATGTTGGATAAGTTGGCGGTTAATTCCGCTGTGGCAATCCCTGATTAATAAAGGGACTAAGGTGAAATGAAAATGAATGAATGAATAATTTACCAATCGTGATAAGAATCTCTTTCCCAAATGTTTGGATCTCATTGCTTTCCCATACACAATGATAAAGGGTACCCACTTCTTCATTGCATTTTGTACAACTATCAGAAATATTTGGTTTAAATCTATGCAGCTTAGCTGGTGTAACATTAGTTCGTAGGAGCCATTTATATTGCAGTAATTTATTCTACATTACTCTAGAAATCAGTTTTTAATCTCTTAAATTGATCTTGGAGTATATTTGCTATACTCTATCCATTGCTATGACTGAAAGAGTTCGTCCCTATGGTCTCCACCTAGACAATATGCTGTTTTATATGGGTTTTAATCACTTTAGAATGGCTCTCCATCATACAAAGTAACATTGCTGTTGACAATATTCAGATCTGAAGTTGCTGAAACACTCCAAGGCCTCTTCTTGAGAGGTGCATAATCTGTAAGAAATACAATAAATACAAGTTCGTAATACAACAATCGCCTCTGAAGGGACATCTTATTGGCGCTGGAATGAAAGACATCCACTTGCAAATTCAGTGTCTCAAAAGAACCTGGATTTCTTACATAACTTGTGCGTTTCAGACAGCCGGTAACAGGGTCAATGCTTTGACACGTCCACATCCCAGCAGAAAAGAGCGTGGAGGGAGGTGAGTCTAGAGGAAGGGGTGGGAGTTTGGATTGAAGTCTGCCATGTGACTCATGTGACTGTTATTTCAAAGATTTCATTCACGGTTGTATATTCGCTGCGTATGATGAAGAGAGTCGGAGGCTGCCAAGCTGCAGTGTCTAAGTCGTGTGAAAAGGTATTGCGGTTGACAAAGGAAATCAATCTCTGTCCCTTGTAGATGCCTTAACACTCACATGGAATGAAATGCCTGATTTTTTTTTGTTTCTTCTTCCAGTTGAATTTGGCGACCTTGGTAATCTCTTAAAGGCATAGATGAAAATTTAATCAGCCATTTAGTCACACTCGTGCTGTTCTAAACCTGGATGACTATCTGTGTTCAGTTTAACATTGAAATACTTTAATAATACAATGAAGCATGCAATTAAAATCATTTTCAGTTTTCAGATTTTCTGATCTTGCAAGCTAGATCTGACTGTGAGTTTGAAAATCTGTAATGAGATAAATTTGCATACAAAGGTGGCATGTTTTTATATATTATGGCTAAGAATGCTGTATAGTGCATGCCAGCTCAGTAGTTGGCAATGTCTCTTTGTTGAGAACCACACATCCTGTGGTTTACCATTGTTGCTTTGATTGTCAAGTAAGCCTACTAGCTTATGAATATAAGCTAATCACATAATACACTTGCAAGTGGTTAATTATGGTTAGGGTAACACTTTTCAATAACATTACATGAATAATGATGTATTAATATGTAAACTAAACATTACTTATTATGAATTAATGATGAGTTAATGTATGCGCTAAACATGAACTAACTTTAACAACAACACGGGTCACATGAGTTTATGTGTAAATAACGGCTACCTTAATTACTTGTTAGTACATGATTGTTTGTCAATAAGTGTGTTAACTACCACATTAGTTTATGCTTAATTTAACCATCATGAACTCATGATATGTTAATGTATAAGTATATCATGACTTTACTTGGAGGGGCACATCTTCATTAACCCATTCCTAACAACTCATGAACTCCTTTTATACACCTGTCTAGTTTGTTTACACTGAATAACAATATAAATGTTCTTTCAAAGTCAACATGAAACATTTAAACACAGGAGTTGATGAGTAGTTAAGGATGAGTTAATGGGGATGTTCCCCTCCAAGTAAAGTCATGTCATAATTACACATTACAGCTCATAAGTTTATGTTGGTTACATTTAGCTTAAACTTGAATGTTAAGTAATACATTAATTAACTACATGTACTACCAAGTAATTAAGGTAGTCATTATTTACTCATGAACTTCTGTGACTCGTGTTGTAGTTAAAGTTCATGATTAGCGCACATTTCATAATAACGTAATGTTTAGTTTACATATTAATACATCATTATGCATTGACACTATTATTGAGAAATGTATTAAATGGATACAGCCTCATCAACTGACAATCAATGGTGCAGTCACTTGCTGAACAGATGACTCGAAATATGAGGACTCAAGGACTGATATTTTCAGTTATTAAAGCATGCATAAGATTAGGTTATGCATATGTGATTTGTGACATGGCAAAAGATTTATCTGAGGTTTCAGAAGATCTAGTGAGCAGCATAGTTAACTGCATAGCCTGGAGAACCAGTTAAACAACGAATGCATCATTACTATCCCTTATAAATTCATAGATGCAGTATAGTTTGGTCTTGTTTGAGATGCCACTGAACTTACTTAACCCTTTAAGGTGCACTTTTTGAACATTTGGTTTGAACATGTTTTTGGCCCATACTTACATTGAATAATATAATGACAACTCTCTGATAAATAGTGATAAGCAATTAAAATAATAATGATATCCTATGGATAAAAGGTCAACCAGGTGGTTACGATCCCTATCTACATGTAACATTTTAATTATATTCTCATCACTAGACTGTAGGCTATTGACTTCATTCTTTATGTACAAGCAGGTGCAGTCATTGGAATCTTTTTGGCTTAAGACTTCCGGTCTCATTCACTTCTATTGATTTTTAGATGTTAAAAACAGCTTGTTATGCGGCTTCATGCTGCAAACTGATATTTTCTTATTGTGTTATTCTACTTTTTTGTCTAGTCATGAACACACTTGTTTGTAGAGCAAGTAGTTTGAGTCATTCTCCCATAGACAACTGCATAACCGCAGAATAAGGTCAATAGCTTCAATCTTTTTAATTTCCAGTTACACTTTACATCCTTAATATATTCCTCACATACATGCCATTTTTCTAGAAAGTATTCGCTATTTTCCTGAGGAGAGCACAAATTGACAGAGGAGTACTGGTTGATACTGATAGCAATCAATTGCTCAATTAATAATAATCACCTAATTATCTAATTGACATTGATGAGCTAAGCTAATAAAGTTTATTACATCACCTCCCACACTCTTTTACTTCCTCTACCAGTTCAGTGAATTTGCCTCTAAGGCTTTTTTCCTGTCTTCATGCATCATAAGTTTAAGTGAAGCGAAAACTCGCCATTGATTCGCATCTGTTAATGTTGTGATTTGGGAGGCTGCAAGCAGAAAAACATGCCTGATGTGGATGTCTTTGTTAGTTCTTAAGGTTCTCTCATAGGAAGAGCGAATAACTGTGACAAACCTTTCTTGCCTGCTGTCTTTGTCACTTTCTCTGATGCCTATTTCAGAAGGGATTTGAGCAACACGTCCAATATTCGTTTTTTTATGTGGATCTGTTCGTGATTCATATAATCGCTAATCTTAGGGGTATAGAAATTCAAAACGGGTGTGTGATCGCCGATCTAGAGCACCAGTGTTTTCATAGCACCAGGTTCCATTACAGAGAGGATGTTAATGCTTTCATACAGAACCGTCTTGTTGCATAGCAACTAACTTATCAGACTACCCCAACCTCCCCCTCCCATGCAGTTCAACTACAACCTGACCAAAAAAACAAAAAATCTTTACCAATAGCTTTTCCTTAAAGAGAAGAACTGAATTTTGCTACACAAATTTCAGTGCTAAAAAAATGTCGGTTCAAATCGACAATGGCTTTTCCCTACTGAATTCATCAAACCCACTTCAAAGCATTCCATGAGAAATGCCAATAAGCATCTACGCAGGCTGTCTTTGCGCACGCACACACACACACAAACAAGAATTTTAAAATCCGAGGTTTTTTTTTGCAGCTAATAAGAAACACTTCTCAGAAGAACACTTCTCTATTTACCGTGACCTGAAGCTAAGCTGATATTTAAACCTTCCAGATATTTATTCACTTTGCTTAGCTGAGATTCTCAGTGGAACATCGGCGTTATGAATTCTGCATGTTGGGATAATCAGCGTTGCTCTGTCATACTCCTTTCCTCCCCCTCCATGGCCTAATTTGGAAATGTATCCTCTGCTCTCTACCTTCATTTTCTGAGCAACCGCAGTACAGCAGCACATCATATGTAAATACACTTGGCGTTGAGCTTCGGGTCTTCAGGGGTTACGCTTCTCTTATTTGTATAGTGTGCTGCAACCCTGCACCACTATAATTGCCATTTTAAATCAGCTGAAGCATGTGTACTGTTCACCTTGTTTTTGGCAGAGCAGATTTGTTACTCAATCAGGCATGTTCTAGAACAGAGATGAGGGAAGATTCCTCTCTGCCAAGTGAAACAGAGCAGTGTGATCTTGCACACGGCTTGCTTTAAACCTCCAAGTACGATTTCAGAGATGGAGTGCTTTGCTGGAGTTGTGTGTTACTTCATGGGCACGCTGTTGTTTAGTGGTTCAAGAAGCAATCCATGAAATTATCATCATGTGCCATTGAGCAAGACACCCAGGTTGCTCCAGGGCAATTTTCCTTGTGACTCAGGATAATTTGTCAAGCCAAGTTCTTCGTTGTTCAGGTTCACTGCTTTATTGGTCAGCGCAGTTCTTACTTTGGGCTTCTCAGTCATTGAAGGATGTACAGAAGAGAAATAGATGACAAAAAGAGGATACTTTCACTGTATATGGCATCTATACATGGTTCCATATATACATACCACTAAATAATTGTCAGGCTGAAACATCTTCAATATCTAAAAAGATTTAATTCAATTCAATAATCTTTATGGAAAGAAATACTGATCATATTGTAAACTTTTCAACTGGTAGATAAATGCTGTATTGCCTACATTGTAAAGTGTGTGTTTATTTACATCATCTATCATTGGAGGAAATTATATTTGCATTTTTTAATGTCAAAATAAATTCTTAATACCTAGTTTATTTACTGTTATAAATATGATTTTCAGTTATGCCTTACAGTCCCCTACTAACAAATACCAGTCAACTATTTTGATGACATCACTTTGCATTTCGTCAAGTTAAGCTATAATATAAACCAATTCTGCTAAGTGACACTAGTAGCACATAAATGGTGGATGGTGCATTTAAACCAAAGGGTTTAAACCTAATGCTACTTTAATTTGACTTGTATTAAATGCGTAGGATTTTAATGTAAACACAAACATGCATGCATGCCTAAACCCTACATTTTCAGAAAACCAACCCAGGCTCATTCTGAAAATGTACCACTATATACACTTCTGGAGAGCAGCAAATACGTCCCAGGAGCTTTTTTTTGTTTTTTTTTTTTTTTGTTTTTTTTTTGTAGTTTTGGTTTTTGAGAATCCATCAGAGGTTGCTGTTGACAGACTAACTTACTGACTAAATGACTGACTGACTGATTAACTGACCCAGCCATCTACTTTCTAAACCTAACTGACGGTTTTTAAAAACAATCTAAAAAAAAAAAAAAGAAAAGCCCTCACCTGATTTTTACCATGTTTTTAGATTTTACCACATTCTCATCCTCTTATTTACTTGTTTATTTTAGATTTTTGAATTCTGTTTTTGTCTCACCCACTTTCTGGAACCATTCTTCACCAGACTCAAACGCAGTTGTTGTGATTAACTCCTCTCAGTGTCTCAAGTCCGCAGAAGTACATGGTGAGCTAACTGGACAAACTGGTAACAGAAAGAAAGCCGTCCATACAGAGGTAAGCGGTCAGCCGGTAAGCACGAAAAGGAATGGCATCATACCGCTGGCTACATAATTTGCAATCTATATATGTACAGTTGAAGTCAGAATTTTTAGCCCCCCTTTGAATTTTTTATTCTTTTTAAATATTTCCTAAATGATGTTTAACAGAACAAAGAAAGTTTCACAGTGTGTCTGATAATATTTTTTTCTTCTGGAGAAAGTCTTATTTGTTTTATTTCGACTAGAATAAATGCAGTTTTTAATTTTTATGAACCATTTTAAGGTCAAATTTATTAGCCCCTTTAAGCTAATTTTTTTCTGATAGTCTGCAGAACAAACCATCGTTATACAATAACTTGCCTAATTACCCTATCCTGCCTAGTTAACATAATTAACCTACTTAAGCCTTTAATGTCACTTTAAGCTGTATAGAAGTGTCTTAAAAAATATCTGGTCAAATATGTTTTACTGTCATCATGGCAAAGATAAAATAAATCAGTTATTAGAAATGAGTTATTAAAACAATATATAAGAAATGTGTTGAAAAAAATCTTCTCTCCGTTAAACAGAAATTGGGGGAAAAAATACACAGGAGGGCCAATAATTCAGGGGGGCTAATAATTTTGACTTCAACTGTATATAGCTGATAATCTCCCCCCAAAACGGATAAAGCTATTGGTAATTGGATAATCTCAATCCAATTATATTTTATAACAGGCAAGTGACAGTGCCAAAATATTTCCATCAATATATTAAGGATATTTTTTCCTCAAACAATTACATGCTTCAAACAAATACATTTCGCAGTTCTGAACACAACTGAAATAGTATAAAGTAGTAACAGTATAATTACACTAAGCATGTCACAAAGAATTTCATCTTATCCCACCCCAGCTTTCTTCTCAATTTAATTTTCCTCACTAAATGATTATAGCACCTTGACATGCCTTGCTTTTTGTACTTTTTGTCAAAACAAAATGATAGATATGGGAGTTCTAAATGGCAAAAGAACTTAAATGCAATCACTTCTCACATGTGAGGTGTAAAGTCTGTCTTTGCATGAGCAATTGAATGAAACTGCTATTACACCTCTCACAAAGTGAAATAAAAAAGACAATAATCAGAAATGTTTAGTGTAAAAAATAAACAAACATATAGACAAACTGTTTTATCAAAATTTTATATGCAAACTTTTCAAAAAAAGTCACCAAAGGCCTGATGTATCAATATGATACATAATAAATTTATAAAAACTGAACAAATGACTATTTGTTCATGTGTCAGTTTTAACAGGGTTAAGAATCATTATAATGAAGTATATACAATCTTTTTAATAGGGTAATATAGGGGAATTTTTTTAAATCCAGATATTATTTTCTATTTTATCTGAAATATATTCAGATCTGTACTTACATAAACATACATTTTGTGTGATCCCTCTTATTTTGGCAAAAACAATTAATTAATAATAAATAATAATAAATAAAGAACATTTTTTTCAGATTATTCTTACAACTTTTGAATCTCTCTTATTATCCATTTTAAGGCATTGTTTGTTCTTTTTTTCGTTTTTTATTTAGTGCTCCATGTTTCTTCATTCTTCTCTCTAATTTGAACATGAGTATAACTGAGCAAAAGATCAATCAAATTGTCAACAAAGGGGGAGGGGTGGTATAATTTTGTATTTAATAAAATTCAATGGTTTACTCATATCAAATGCAAAATAAACATTTTAACAAAACAATTTATTTGTATTATTTGAAACTTATAATAAGGACAATTTCAAAAATAGTTTTGGTACAATAGCGCCCCTCATGTGTGGCACCTCTATGCGCCGCATATACTGCATATACCCCCTTTTTGCACCCCTGCTGATAATAATGTTTGTTAGCAACCTCTTCACAAATATTTTTGAGCATATCTGTAAGTTGGTTGATCTCCATTGTCTGCTGGTGAAGCACATGTCAGTGTCCTTGAGATTACAAAGAAGAATGAAGACTGAATTACTATGGTTGCTACTAATGTTTGGGGGAAGCAGATTTATCTCAAACTGTGATCAAACCTGACTGACCAATGCATTAAACTATGCACACCTTCCGACCAATCAGAGTCAAGAATTTCAACAGACCATACAGTAATCCAAATATAAATTATATAAATGGTTGACGTATTAAAAATGCACAATGTGCTAGAGCATGCACAGTCCAACAATAAGAAACAACATGCACTCAGTCTCTGTAGTGCAACAATAAAAAGGGCTGCATGATAAATTAATGATTAGTGCAGAATTAGATCTGTGTATGGCTTGAGAGCTACTTGTGGACTAAAGCTGATCGGTAATAGACTTAATTATGGTGAACTATAGTGCAAGGTCACACATCAGAGCTAAAATGGACATTTACAGTCTATCAAACCCTCCCCCTTTACAAACACACAGCCTCCACAGCACAGATTCAACTGAGCATGACAAGTACATTCTAGTGATGGTGAATCCGAGCCTCTCATACTATCAGTTATTAATACCCGTCTGTAATTTTGCAGGTGTTGTCTCATTTCCTCCTTCCTTAGTTAAACGATCTTCTAATCCAGATGGAAGTGATGTTGCGTAATAGACCGCTCGCATGTGATCCCATTCATTTGCATTATTTATTTGCGAATAAGTGAGAGGTGTGATAACAGTGTACTAGCACTCTAGTTTGAGTGCGCCGTACCCAGGATTCTCACCGTCTGGCTTGCAGCCTTTGGCCGGATCCGAGCACCACTGACTGTGCGTGTCATATTATGTAAGGTCACAGCACTGAACAGAGCGCGGTGGCACCGGCTCCAGCGTGTAATCTTTTTTACGTTTGGCTTTTTATAATGTCTGCAGGTCGATAAAACGATGCTGTATTTTTGTCTGACAGGTGTTCAGTTTGAGTGATTTATGTATACAGGAGCGAGAGCTACTCAGACGTGCTCAGAGTGGCAGCTTCACCTTGAGTGCATACAGGTTCATGAATAAAAGACAGCTTGTTGATGGGATACTAACCCAGGGTTTTTATGTGACCTTTACTAACTCGGTTTAAAGCAGAAAATCCTCAAAACAACCTCTCGATAGCGTCGATTGGTTTAGGTAGGTAATGCATATTATAATGTTGATGCTCATTCTCAGGAGACGGATATGTTGTTATTGATGTAATATTTTTATTGGAAAGCGGATGATGGTGAAGTTGTTGTTGTTGTTGTTGTTGATGATGATGATGATGATGATGATGATGATGATATGTCTGTCACCTATTATCTTCTGTGGTGATGATAATTTGATTATTTGTATTTAAAGAGAAGGTTCACCCCAACAGTTAAAATTCTTTCGTTGTCATATTTTTCCATATTTTTACTGTGAGACACAAGAAATCATTTTGAATTGGCTTTTAAGCTTCAGAGAGCTTCTATATCAATAATATTTCCATAATAATTATGTCAAAAGTAATTTACATAGTAATTCTCTGACAATCTTGGCATCCCCTGTGGTTGCTCTAGTGGGGTAAAATCTGATTTATGACAGATTTTGCTAATATTATTTTCTCAATCATTTGATCAACCAAATTTGTAGCAAAAACTTATTTAAATAATTTGCTCCAGTGTTAATTACCTATTCTTTATATGCTATTATAGTGTTTACTCTTTTTTTCAGTATTAATTTAAGTAATTTGGTTACTTTTAAATATTTCCATCCATCCATCCATCCATGTCCGTCCTTCCATCCATTCATCCATCCATCCATCCATCCATACATCCATTCATCCAATCATCCATCCACCCGCCCATTCATCTATTCACCCACCCAACCAACTCTATTCATCCATCCATCCATACATCATTCATCCAATCATCCATCCACCCGCCCATTCATCTATTCACCCACCCAACTAACTCTATTCATCCATCCATCTATCCATCCACCCACCCAACCAACTCTATCCATCCATCCATCCATCCATCTCTGTCTGTCTGTCTGGCTGTCTATCCGTCCATCCATCCATCCATCCATCCATCCATCCATCCATCCATCCATCCATCCATCCATCCATCCATCCATCCATCTCTGTCTGTCTGTCTGTCCATCCATCCATCCATCCATCTCTGTCTGTGTCTCTGTCTGTCTGTCCGTCTGTCTATCCATCCATCCATCCATCCATCCATCCATCCATCCATCCATTCATCCATCTCTGTCTGTCAGTCTGTCCGTCCATCCATCCATTTGCCCATCCATCCATCTATCCATCCATCCATCCATCCATCTCTGTCTGTCTGTCCATCTGTCAGTCCGTCCATCCGTCCATCCGTCCATCCATCCATCCACCTCTGTCAGTCCATCCGTCCCTCCATTCATTCATCTATCCATCCACCCATACATCCATTCATCCATCCACCCGCCCATCCATCTATCCATCCATCCAACCAACTCTATCCATCCATCCATCTCTGTCTGTCCATCCATCCTTTTATCCATCCATCCATCCATCTCTCCTTCAGTCCGTCCATCTATCCATCTGCCCATCTATCCAAATGTCTGTCCGTCCGTCCATCCATCCATCCATCCATCTCTGTCTGTCTGTCCATCCGTCCGTCTGTCCGTCCGTCCATTCATCCATTTGCCCATCCATCCATCCATCTCTGTCTGTCTGTTCGTTCGTCCGTCCATCCGTCCGTCTGTCCATCCATCCATCTCTGTCCGTCCGTCCGTCCATCCATCCACCCATACATCCATTCATCCATCCACCCGCCCATCCATCTATCCATCCGTCCATCCATCCATCCAACCAACTCTATCCATCCAACTCTATCCATCCATCCGTTGATCCATCCATCCATCTGTCTGTCCATCCATCCCTCCGTCCATCCGTCCATACATCTGTCCTTCCGTCCATCCATCCATCTGCACATCTATCCAAATGTCTGTCCGTCCATCCATCCATCCGCCCATCCATTACCTTTTTAACTATATTTGTGCTTCAGGAATAGGAATAGAAAGGGATAATTTGTCAAAATTAAAATTTGCTGTTGATTCATTCGCCTTTAGGATTTCAAGATTTTATTTGCACAATAAAAAAAAATGCTGTAAAATTTATTACTGGAAATGTTGGTTGTAATTGTTCATTTACAGTGTGCTTGTTAAAATGGCCAGTAATACTGTAAAAATTGCCAGTAATACTGTAAAATTTACAAGCACATTATAAATTTGTAATAACAATTATGCTATAAAACTATGTACATTTTACAGCTATTTTTAAAACTGTGCTTTTTTCGATTCTCCTTATCAGCGCCTTTGCTGTGTTGACCATCAGAACTCTACTTGATTTGAAAACGACTCTCCAATCGATTATCGCTCCATTGACAACAGAGAACAGACTTTTGGGTTTTTTTTCTGTGGCATCTTAAGAAGCACTTCTACATTTCCTCCATTTCCTTCCTCCACCGCTGATATAGACATCCATTCATGAGGTCATATAGAAGCAGTAGTTACTGGAAATGGGCTAATATTGATGTTTGGTCTCTGCAGAGATTGCCAGCATGTTTTCACTGTAATGCTCCACAGGGAGAAAGATGACAGTGCGTCCATCAGCTCTTATCATCTCTGCTGATGGGGAAATGTAATTAAGGTCTTCTGAACACCATCTGCTCCTGTGAGGTTTGGTAGCGTCAGAGATCCTCCAGTGAAGGGAAGGAGGGGTGCTGTTAACAGAGCCCTGTAACCCCAGCACACCCACGCTCTGTCTCTTCATATCTGACAGGCAATGGCTTCTCTCACAGCCATATACCAGTCCTGCTCTCCTGCTGCTGCTGCTGCAAGCACAGACTATGGAGACACTGCAAATAAATGCAGACTGTGCTCCTCATATAACATCATGAATCTGCGTGCATTGAGTTATTCTTATAAAAGCATTACACACTTTGCGGTAGCCTTTTTAATTCAATAATATTGTATAATTGTAGTTGTGTTGTTGCTGTCTTATTGACCTTTTTGCTGTTTGCCTGAGAGTGATGTGCATGCATTTGTGAATTTTTTTTTCGCAAATATATTTAAAAAACATATTTACATAAGTATATTTTTAAACATTTTAAAAATATTTTTGAAATTACAAACAAACAAAAATATGTACACGCACTGGCCACTTTATTAGGTACCGGGCTGGACCCCCTTTTGCCTTCAGAACTGCCTTAATTCTTCATGAAATAGATTCAACAAGGTTTTGGAAATATTCCTCAGAGATTTTGGTCCATATTGACATGATGACATCACGCAGTTGCTGCAGATTTGTCAGCTGCACATCCATGATGCAAATCTCCCGTTCCACCA
Source organism: Danio aesculapii (assembly GCF_903798145.1). Classification (NCBI taxonomy): domain Eukaryota; kingdom Metazoa; phylum Chordata; class Actinopteri; order Cypriniformes; family Danionidae; genus Danio; species Danio aesculapii. Next base: position 41,111,138 of record NC_079437.1, on the reverse strand, counting down.
CGTCCCAAAGGAGCTCTATTTGATTGAGTTCTGGGGACTGTAGAGGCCATTTGAGTACAGTGAACTCATTGTCATGTTCCACGTTATCCTGCTGAAAGTAGCCATCAAAAGATGGGTACACTGTGGTCATAAGGGGATGGACATGGTCAGCAGCAATACTCAGGTAGGCTGTGACATGATGCTCAATTGGTACTAATGGGCCCAAAGTGTGCCGAGAAAATATCCCATTACACCACCACCACCAGCCTGAACCGTTGATACAAGGCAAGATGGATCCATGCTTTCATGTTGTTGATGCCAAATCCTGACCCTACCATCCAAATGTCGCAGCACAAATTGAGACTCATCAGACCAGGCAGCATTTTTCCAATCTTCTATTGTGCAATTTTAGTGAGCCGGTGTGAATTGTAACCTCAGTTTCCTGTTTTTAGCTGACAGGAGTGGCACGCGGTGGTGTCTTCTACTGCTGTAGCCCATCTGCCTCAAGGTTGGACAGGTTGTGGGTTCAGAGATGCTCTTTTGCATACCTCGGTTGTAACGAGTGGTTATTTGAGTTACTGTTGCCTTTCTATCAGCCTATACCAGTCTGGCCATTCTCCTCTAATCTCTGGCATCAACAAGGCATTTGGCCCACTGAACTTAGCTCACTGGCTACGGGCCTGAATACTGTAAATTTATCAGAACTTAATTTTTGATTAGTAATGTGAATTGTTAAGTGCTTCATTTAAGCCTCTTTAATGTGATTTTTACAGTATTTACATTTTTGTGAACCTTCAGATTCCAGATGTTAAAATAGATGTATCTCGGCCAATATTTTTATATACTAACAAACCATACAACAATACAAAGCTTATCTATTCATCTTCTATGTTATTCCATGTTATGTATAAATCGCAGCAGTAAATAGTAAAAACACTTATGACTAGTTTTGTTTCGCCTTAGTCCCTTTATTAATCCGGGGTCGCCACAGCGGAATGAACCACCAACTTATCCAGCACATGTTTTACGCAGCGGATTCCCTTCAGCTGCAACCCATCACTGGGAAACCATACACTATAGCCAATTTAGCTTATTCAATTCACTTGTACCGCATGTCTGTGGACTGTGGGGGAAACCGGAGCACCTGAAGGAAACCCACGTGAACACAGAGACAACATGCAAACTCCACAGAGAAATGCCAACTGGCCCATCTGGGGCTCAAACCAGCGACCTTTTTGCTGCGAGGCGATCGTGCTACCCACTGTGCCACTGTGACGCCAGTGTCAAGGATAAATATTAATATTTTTGTGTATGTTGGTTGAAATTAAATAGATTTTTTTCATTTATACATTTTCAAATGAACCTCAACGTCACAGTATCAAAAAATATCTTTAAAATACAGCATATCTTAAAATATTTGAGTGTTTTTTTTACAGTGCATATGTAAATAGTTGCGGTAATGATGAGGAAGCAGTCTAAATGGATTCACATCTTCATTCTTAGCTGTAGTTTAAATAAAAGATGAATCTTCACATGGAAATCGGGAGGGAAGGAACAGTCTTTAAGCATTCAGTGATTGCTGTGCTCACGTGCTGCTGGATCTGCAGGGGTGGAAATGACCCATATTGGGTTTGATTGGTGTACAACAAAATCCTATAAAAAAAAAAAAGGAGGCAGGGGCAGCGTTGCGCTCAGAAGAGAGGAATATTTTGCTGTGTAAATGCGCAAACTCATACTTACTGCTGTCATCAGAACCTGATGAAATATTTAATCTGCGCCTTTTTTTCTGCTGCATTTGATGGCGTCTTGTTGTTTGTGCATTGGCTGTATGCTGAAGGGAGGCTGGCAGCAGATGTCACGTGTGTAAGCGTGTAGGTGGTTTGGTGACTGATGCTCTTTGTATTGCCTGTGACATTTCCCACGTCACTGTGTGTGTTATCCAGCTCTAAATGTAAAGGAAACAGGATGGTTGTAATTGTAACTTGCTCAATTGTGCCCACAGAGATTCATCATTGACTTTTGTTTTACTCTGTATACTGTGGAAATCTTCTTCAAAAATACTACACTAAATATATGAAACTTTAATATATGTTATTATTACATATTTTTAAAATATAGCTTTATAATTTATGTTTAAATAAAGGAAATGTGACTGTGATATATTTCAGTATATTCAATTTAATTGGCTATCTAAGAATTAGATATTAAATGAATGTTATATTAGGAATATTACGACTATTGTTAGATAAAAGATATATACATTAATAAAAATGTTATAATAAATGTATTATTAACAGCAAAACACACACACACACATACACACACCCAAATGTATCTATTTAATCTTAAACAATAAATATGTTTAACATTCAATTATTTTCATGTAAATAAAAAATATAGAATTTTTTAATGCTCATATTTGTTCGTTTTTTTGCATTTAAAACATATCATGCTATAAACGTGGAAATACATAAAATAAAAGACTACAAAAACCTAATAATAACAACTAATGTAAATAAAATATCTAATATATAAAAGCAGAATGGTTCTCTACAGCAAAAAATTCTGTAAATCAGTATTAATTAATTAGATAGATAGATAGATAGATAGATAGATAGATAGATAGATAGATAGATAGATAGATAGATAGATAGATAGATAGATAGATAGATAGATAGATAGATAGATAGATAGATAGATAGATAGATAGATAGATAGATAGAGTATATTTAAGGTAAATAATAGAAATAATTAAAAATAATAAAATTATATATATATATTTGAATTAAATTTTCTTTTTAAAATATTTCCCAAATGATGTTTAACAGAGCAAGGAAATTTTCACAGTATGTCTGATAATATTTTTTCTTCTGGAGAAAGTCTTATTTGTTTTATTTCAGCTACAATAAAATCAGTTTTTAATATTTTAAAAAACATTTTAAGGTCAAAATTATTAGCCCCTTTAAGCTTTATATGTTTTTATAGTCTACAGAACAAACCATCATTATACATTAACTAACCTAATTACCTTAACCTGCCTAGTTTACTTAATTAACCTAGTTAAGCCTTTAAATGTCACTAAGCTGTATAGAAGTGTCTTGAAAAATATCTAGTCAAATATAATTTACTCTCATCATGGCAAAGATATTTATTCCATACTACTAGAGTAAAAAGCAAGTGAGCGCTGACAAATATCATAAATATTTCATCAGAACGTGATGAAATGTCCACGAGAGACAGCTATATATAACTTGCATATCAAAATGTTAATATCTGTGTCTAAATACGCACATGTGAAATATTATATACATTTATACAATTATTTTCCCAAATGTTTTAACATGAAACATATTTAAATAAGTCATAAATTCCCCTAAATGTAAATCAGTGTGGGATGAAGCACTATATGCAAGCTCCTGTTTTCAGAGCACTTCACTATTTGTGTGTATCCTGGATACCTCAGTCCTGATAAATATTGATTTCCCTTCTCCACAGTATTCAATACACTCATCTATTCCATGAAATGCACATTTACTAAAGAGCATATCTACATGTCTACATACGCGTCTGTATGCCTAAACATAATAATACTGGAAAAAAGGAAAGATATATCAAGGACAAAGGTTGCTAAGCAACTTTGCTTTCACCTGTCCTGCTTCACTGTAGTGCAGTTCGAGTTTCACAGCAGTCTGACAGAGTGTTCGTGTAGCTTTATCTTCCCCAAACTAAAGCTCTCGCTGCTGCTAAACTCTCAACAACATTCATCACACACAGCACTCATGAGCACAGCAGAGCAGAGGACACACGGACAAATCCACTCCCTACTTAAGGTCCAAACACTGCTTTTTCATGCAACTGTCAGTTTTGGGATTTTGGGCTTTTTGGCTTTTCATGGAGTGTTTTTTAATGTAATGAAAACCAATTTGTGCCTGCAAATTTAAATAATTAATTAATTAAATTATATATTTTTTAAAGGCAGCTCTTATTACAATATAATTACAACATAATATAACAATGTCATACAATATAAAAGTATTAAATATATGTAATCATAGAATATCTATTATGTGCTATACAGCAGCAAAATAATATGGTCATTCTTACTTACATTTTTCAGCATTTTTACATTCAACAAAATATACAGCATTACTCATATCTGTATTTTTAATTCTTTTTCATATCTATTTCTGATTTTTATACATAATCTTCCTGATTTTATATATATATATATATATATATATATATTATCCTGCAAAATAATTTAATCAATAAATCATTAAATCAAATTTATTTATTTATTTATTCATTTGTCTATTTATTCATCTTATCTATTTACAGTATTTATTTAATCATTCATTCATTCATTCATTATATATATATATATATATATATATATATATATATATATATATATATATATATATATATATATATATATATATATATATATATATATATATATATTGTCATGGATTGGTCAGGCTCTCACGACCCCCACTCACGAAGATCACCATCACCTGACTTCTAATGAGCACACAGCTGCATCACATTCACGAGCACCAGATAAAAGCACAGCACTCCAGTCGCTCATTGTCCGGGCTCGTCTCGACGAAAGCGGACAACTGAGCGACCACTCAGCGTAGTCATCCTCAGCTAAAACAAACGATTTACTTACCTGTTCTCTTTGTATTCCTCCTAGTCTTCCTGGTCCTCCCGAATCGTCCTGTCTTCCAGTCCTTCCAAGTCTGTGTCATCCTCTGTCAGCTGTATCTGGTGTGTGCTGTCCATCCTCGTGTATTCCTGTTACCCAGCCACGGAGGAAAAGACCCCAACATCATTCCTGATCCTCCTGGCTATCCTTCATGTGCTCCTTGTTGTCATTTAATAAACACCCTAACGTTTCCTTACCTCTGTCTCCTGTCCGCTTCATAACAGAAGCCCGGACCCATAACGACGACAACATGAGCACCCCCGATCACCTTCAAGAGCTGGTGGACCAGTTGAAGCGGATTCTACAGCCACCAGCTCCACTTTCCAACGCACCACCAGCACCGAGCACTTCCGCCTCCACAGTTTCTTCTTCGGCCCTTCCTTCCAGTCCCATGGCCCGACCAGCGCCCTACTCAGGCGGAGCGGGGGAGTGCAATGGTTTTCTGTTACAATGTTCCCTCATATTCGAAATGCAACCTTCTCTATATCCCACAGATAAGTCGAAGATCGCCTACATCGTATCTCTACTCTCTGGACCTGCACTTAAATGGGCTGAGACGATCTGGAACCAAGCCGGGCCGGTCATGAATTCCATCACTACCTTCACGGAGTATTTCAAAGAGGTGTTTGGACGTTCTGATGGGGAAGTAGCCGCTGGAGAGCAGCTGTATCATCTAAAGCAAGGTACTCTATCTACACAGGAATATGCTCTCCGGTTTCGCACTCTAGCAGCTGCAAGTGGATGGAATGAGAGATCGTTGTTGACCACGTACCGGCTCGGCTTGGAACCCACTCTCCGAATCCAACTGGCCACATTAGATGATACAATGGGTCTGGAGAGATTCATCCAACATTCTCTCCGATGTTCCGATCGTCTCCGTTCCTATCAACAGGACACCATCACCCCCTCGTCTGCACTCCTCCAATCGCCTGAGTCAACAGCCTCTCCAGAACCAGAACCCATGATAATAGAGTCTGGAAGACTGACATCAGCGGAACGACAGAGGAGGCTGACCCGGGGTCTGTGTCTATACTGCGGTGTCAGTGGACACACCCGTATGGAGTGTCCCCTTCGTCCCATTCGGACTTCAGTGAGTGTATTCAGTACGAATATTGAACAATGTAAACCACTTACTACCACCGTACAAATAACTACTGCCTCTATTTCTCTCCTTGTCACAGCCCTCATCGACTCCGGGTCAGCAGGGAACTTCATCTCCCAATCCCTCTGTCGTCAACTCCACCTCCGTACTGAGGCGTCCTCGCATATATACCAGATACAACCGATAACCCAGTGCACTCGATCTTCGACCCGTATCCATCGACAATGCGAAGACATCCTTCTTCAAGTGGGGTTGTTACATCAAGAGAGCTTCCCAGCTACCGCCGCATCGGCCATGGGACTGCGCGATCGACCTAGTTCCAGATGCCCAGTTGCCAAGAGGTAGGATCTACCCGCTCTCGCTTCCAGAGAATCAGGCAATGGAAGATTACATAAGGGAGGCTCTGAGTCAGGGGTACATACGTCACTCAAAATCACCAGCCGCCTCAAGCTTCTTCTTTGTGGCCAAGAAGGACGGAGGGCTGCGTCCATGCATCGACTACAGGGTCCTAAATAACGGTACAGTAAAATACCGATATCCCCTTCCTCTGGTACCAGCCGCTTTGGAACAGCTCCGAGAAGCTAAAGTCTTCACTAAATTGGACCTCCGCAGCGCGTATAATCTGATAAGAATACGTGAGGGGGACCAATGGAAGACAGCATTCGTGACCCCTACTGGCCACTATGAATATGAGGTCATGCCTTACGGTCTGGTCAACGCCCCCTCCGTATTCCAAAACTTCATTCATGAAGTCCTCCGGGAGTTTCTTCACCACTGTGTAATAGTGTACATAGATGACATCCTCATTTACTCCCGGAGTGAGGCCGAACATCGCCAACACGTTGCGGAGGTCCTACACACATTGAGAGAACATCACCTCTACCTCAAAGCGGAGAAATGCTCATTCCACCAGAAGTCGATTCATTTCTTGGGATACATCATTGACCAAACCGGTATACGTATGGATGGAAAGAAAATTGAGGCTGTTCTATCCTGGTCAGAACCCACTTCCATTAAGGAGCTCCAGAGGTTTCTTGGGTTTGCTAACTTTTATAGACGGTTTATCAAGGACTACAGCAGGATTACATCACCTCTCACTAATCTCCTCAAGGGTAAACCCAAAGGACTGGAGTGGACCAAAGAAGCAGCCGCAGCCTTCCGCCTTCTTAAGAAGGAGTTCACAAGGGCCCCACTCCTGACTCATCCTGACCCAAATCTTCCTTTCGTGGTGGAAGTGGACGCATCCACCACCGGCGTCGGGGCAGTATTATCTCAACATCATGATACACCGCCCCGACTGCATCCCTGTGCCTATTTCTCTCGGAAGTTGAGCCCGGCGGAGCAGAATTACAGCATAGGAGACAGGGAGCTTCTAGCAATCAAGCTAGCCTTGGAGGAGTGGCGTCACTGGTTGGAGGGAGCCAAACATCCGTTCCAGGTGATCACAGATCACAAAAACCTCCAATACATCAAAGAGGCCAAGAGACTATGTCCACGTCAAGCCAGATGGTCACTTTTCTTCTCACGTTTTGATTTCTCCATTTCCTATCGTCCAGGACCCAAGAATCTAAGAGCAGACGCTCTCTCTCGTTTACACGAGCATCACGATCATGAAGAACTCCCAACGAAGATTCTTCCCGAACACATCTCCATTTGTCCGATCACCTGGAACGCTCCTCCAGTCGTTGCCACTCCGGAAGCCCCTGCTCCGCCGGGATGCCCTCCTCATCGGCAGTTCATACCACCTGAACACCGGGTAGATCTGATCCACTCCTTACATACCTCGCTAGGCACTGGACATCCAGGGATCAACAATACTCTCTCGCTAGTATCCCAACGATTCTGGTGGCCAAACATGGCAAGGGATGTGAGGCAATATGTTCAGGGCTGTAAGGACTGTGCCCAATCCAAGAGCCCACGTCATCTACCCGCTGGAAAGCTCCATCCCTTGCCGATTCCGAACCGTCCCTGGTCACACCTAGGAGTGGACTTTATCACTGACCTCCCTTCGTCAGAAGGTAATACCTGTATTCTAGTCATAGTAGATAGATTCTCAAAGTTTGTCAAACTAATCCCTCTGAAAGGTCTTCCCACAGCCTTTGAAACTGCCGACAATATCTTTAATCAAGTCTTCAGGTCATTTGGTATTCCAGAAGATATTGTGTCGGACAGAGGTCCACAGTTCATCTCACGTCTATGGAAAGCCTTCTTCAAGCTCCTAGGTGTGGCCGTCAGCCTCTCTTCTGGATATCATCCCCAAACCAACGGGCAGACAGAGAGGAAGATTCAGGAGGTGGGACGGTTCCTGAGGACCTTCTGCAGTGGTCACCAGAACTCCTGGAGCCAGTATTTGGGCTGGGCAGAATATGCCCAAAATTCACTGCGGCAACCCTCCACCGGACTCACGCCATTCCAGTGCGTCCTGGGCTTCCAACCACCGCTCTTTCCCTGGGATGGCGAACCATCTGATGTCCCCGCAGTGGATCACTGGTTCCGGGAGAGCGAGAGAGTCTGGGACGAGGCTCATCAACATCTGCAGAGGGCAGTCCGTCGAAGCAAGGTAACCGCCGATAGGAGAAGGTCTGAAGAACCCAGATACACACCCGGACAAAAGGTGTGGCTATCCACCCGGGACATACGCATGCGACTGCCCTCTCGCAAGTTAAGTCCCCGATTTGTTGGTCCCTTCACCATCGTGGAACAGGTTAACCCCGTCACCTACAAACTACAATTACCCTCTCACTACCGTATTCACCCTACATTCCACGTATCACTCCTGAAACCCTATCACGATCCTGTTCTTCCCTCCACAGAGCCTGACCACGAAGAGGAACCCCCTCCTCCACTGCTCCTAGAAGAAGGAGCCGTCTACGCAGTGAAGGAGATCTTGCGTTCCCGACGTCGTGGTGGCCAGTTGGAGTACCTGGTGGACTGGGAAGGGTACGGCCCCGAAGAAAGGACATGGGTTCCCAGAGCTGATATTCTCGATCCTAGTCTCATGGTGGAGTTTCATGAGAGCCACCCTGAGTTCCCAGCGCCTAGAGGCAGAGGGAGACCACCACGGCGTCGGAGGTGTCGGCCCTCAGGAGCGGGCCCTGGGGAGGGGGGTACTGTCATGGATTGGTCAGGCTCTCACGACCCCCACTCACGAAGATCACCATCACCTGACTTCTAATGAGCACACAGCTGCATCACATTCACGAGCACCAGATAAAAGCACAGCACTCCAGTCGCTCATTGTCCGGGCTCGTCTCGACGAAAGCGGACAACTGAGCGACCACTCAGCGTAGTCATCCTCAGCTAAAACAAACGATTTACTTACCTGTTCTCTTTGTATTCCTCCTAGTCTTCCTGGTCCTCCCGAATCGTCCTGTCTTCCAGTCCTTCCAAGCCTGTGTCATCCTCTGTCAGCTGTATCTGGTGTGTGCTGTCCATCCTCGTGTATTCCTGTTACCCAGCCACGGAGGAAAAGACCCCAACATCATTCCTGATCCTCCTGGCTATCCTTCATGTGCTCCTTGTTGTCATTTAATAAACACCCTAACGTTTCCTTACCTCTGTCTCCTGTCCGCTTCATAACATATATATTCATATATATATATATATATATATATATATATATATATATATATATATATATATATATATATATATATATATATATATTCATTTATTTATGTATTTATTTATCTGTCTATTTACAGTATTTATTTAATCATTTATTCCTTATTTATATTTATCTATTTATTTATTTATCTGTCTATTTACAGTATTTATTAAATTATTCATTCATTTATTTATTATTTATGTATTTATTTATCTGTCTATTTACAGTATTTATTTATTCTTTATTTATTTATTTATGTATTCATTCATTCATTCATTCATTCATTCATTTATCTGTCTATTTACAGTATTGATTTAATTATTCATTCATTATGTTTTTATTCATTCATTCATTCTTTCATTTATTTGTTTATTTAATAATTATTTATTTATTTATTTATTTATTTATTTATTTAGCAGACTGTTTGGAGTATTTTTATCACTATAAATATATAGTGATAAAAACGGATTTACAAAATCCCCTCTATAAAACTTTTGACTCCATATGTAAAACTAAAATTAAATAATTATGATTAAACTAAAACTGAACACTGGAGGAAATCAGGTTCAAAATTAAATTAAATTAAATTAAATTAAATTAAATTAAATTAAATTAAATTAAATTAAATTAAATTAAATTAAATTAAATTAAATTAAATTAAATTAAATTAAATTAAATTAAATTATAAAAAGTATTAAATTATAAAAAAAGAGAATCTGAATACAAAAGTTCTCTTTGATTGACCCCTTCTAAACACAAAGCATCAGCCAAAGGCATCCATATGGTGATGCAGTATTCCCATGATGCTCAGCGCACACACGCACATCATTGAATTTACTTAATTAAAGGAAAGTGAGGAATATTTCAGTTTGGTAGTGCTGCGGTGACAAGCAGCTACTCATGGCCACCCCGTCTCGACGATCACATTATAGACAGGCCAATAAAGCATGTTTACTAATTGCAGTCGGGGTCATGAAGTTCTCCCATATGCCCTTTAAAAAAAGGCTGGTTACCTTTGTGTGTGTGTGTGTGCGTGTGTGTGTGTGTGTGTGCGTGCGTGCGTGCGTGCGTGTGTGTGTGTGTGTGTGTGTGTTATTGAGGGCTGACCTCTTCCTTTTCCAATAAAGTGTGTAATAAGAGGCTTGGATAACATTTATTCTAGACTGATGGCTCAGATACTCTCTTACATCTCTGAGATTGATAGACAATGTGAAAATGTTGCGTTTGTGGCTTTCATCAGATTGTAGAGTTTGTTAAATAGACACCACTGATAACTGTATGATGAGGTTTGCTTACTCATAAAAAATGGTGATTTTGACTTCTGATTTTCACAAAATTGACAGTTTAGTTTTTTTTTCACTCAGAATATGAATAATAAGTGCTGTTCAAGTATTGTTCATTCTTAGTTTATGCTAATAAATACAATTAACTTTAATGGGCCCTCATATATATATATATATATATATATATATATATATATATATATATATATATATATATATATATATATATATATATATATATATATATATATATATATATATATATATACATATACTTTTATATATTAGTTAACAGGTTACAATTCATGCTGCAACATATCAAAATATGTGAGAAAAATCTTATTTGCAAGGTATACATTTTTTTCTTGAGTAAAAAGTACCTTATTTGTAATGTACCGAAGTATAAAAAGTACTTATTGATAATTGTTTATTTCATAAGAAAACTGTATAACTGTATTAGTAAGTTCATGATAATTCAAGATGGCAAACAAAAAAATTACATATCAAATACGCATACAGTACTAGTGAGAATATTACAATAATAAATATACCAAATAATGAGTGTAAATGTGTTTTAATAAATCCAAACACACAATATTACAATATAATAAACAGTTTTATTACAATATAATACAATATAAATGTATATAAATGCTACAGCAGCAAAATTCTATGATCATTAATTTACATTACTTTAACATTATTAGCTGAATGGATCATTGAATCGGTGAGTTGTTTACTGGAGATTTACACTGACTCAGTGAGTTCATTTTAGACTAACTTTGAACAATCATTTGATTAAGACATTAAGACTTAATCTGACAAAAACATTTGAATCAGTGAGTTGTTTACTGCAGACTCACTCTGAATGGATCATTTTAATCAATGTGTTTTTTTTTTACTGATGACTCAATCAAAATGAATCATTGAATCCGGGAGTTGTTGACTCAATCAGTATGAACAACTGAATCTGTGAGTTGATCAGAATGAAACATTAGGTGCGTTCGACTTCATGCAGCCCTGCGCAGATCGATCGAAATCTGTCTTAAAGCGGTGCATGCTGGTTAGAAATTTTGTCCGGATTGATGCTGCGTCGACACTATGTGACTGTCACCTGTGGCATCAAAGTACCCCAACAGTGCTCCGAGATCAGACGACTGACTCAGCCCATGCAGCATCTGAAGATCGACTGAACGAGCTCTGATGATGACACTGATACTACACGATTGGTCGAGTTCACAGCATGACAACAACCACGTGAGTTTCGGGTTTATTATTGGACAAATTTTGCTTCATAAATTTCAAAACAAACAATTAACTTTTCATACCATCTCTATCTTGAACTCATCATGCTTATTAAAAGGCTACAAATATTTTACTGCAGTAATCATGTTTTGTTAAATAATCTGGTTCTAAAGACTTGTTTGGTCAGGTTTATTTTCTACTTTTTTATACAGACGATTTACTGTATTTAGCTCCATGAACAATTTAAATGATATATTTTAGTAAATAACCTAAATATTAACTCAAATAAGTCTTACAGACATGTAATAAACTAATTATCATCGTTGATCCTGCCACCCTAAAGCTTTCTTAACAAATTAGGTTAAAGAGCTATTTTATTAAATAATTATAAAATAATTTTTATGATTATATATATTTTTATTTCCTGTCTAGCCGTTTATACCTGGTATTTCTTGTAAACTTCTACTTAAAGTGTAGCTCGCTTAATTTAGGAATGTCCTTTTGTTCAATCATTCTGGATTAAAGTGCTTTTTTGAAAATGCTTTCATTATCCAAAATAATCTTAATCATTGTTTAAGACTTAACTTGTTTAAGACACTTTGTTTTGGGTTTTACTTTAATATATATTGGAAAGTTTTATATCTATAAATGTAAACCCCTTTAGCATATTCAAACAAGAAGTATTAGCCTAGAGTGATGTTTAAACTCCTAGAATTTGTGCTTATTGCTTAGTATTTAATAGGCCTGTTTGTCTTCATGCTTATATTACCCTCTCGTTTCTATTTAATTCATGATTCCCTTGTTGTTTAAAAATGAACTATAGTTTGTAGAGACTGTATCCTGTTTTATTTGTAAATCTTTTTTTGTTATAACTAAAAAAATTATGATGACGCCATGTGATCGGTCATTATGCTGCAACTTTGAACCCCGAAGTGTTCAGCTTGACGGCTCTGTTTTCAACTCCGTCCCCGCCTGCACTCGGCTATTCTTGTAGATCACTGGCTGCAGCTATGCTTCATGTCGAACGTACCTATTGAATCAGTGAGTAGTTTACTGGTGAATCAATCTGAATGGATCATTGAATCGGTGAGTTGTTTTCTGAAGATTTACTCTGAATGGATCACTGAATCCGTGAGTTGATCATTTGAGACTCACTCTGAACAATCATGTGAATCAATGAGTTGTTTACTGGTGATTCTATCTGAATGGATCATTGAATCCGTGATTTGTTTACTGGAGACTCACTCTGAATAGATCACTTGAATCAGTGAGTTGTTTACTGGAGACTCACTCTGAACAGGACTTTTGAATTAGTGAATTGTTTACTGGGGATTTACTCCGAATGGATAATTAAATCAGTGAGTTGTTTACTGGAGACTCATTCTGAACAGATAATTTGAATCAGTGAGTTGTTTACTGGAGATTTACTCTGAATAGATAATTAAATCAGTGAGTTGTTTACTGGAGATTTACTCTGAATGGATAATTAGAATCAGTGAGTTGTTTACTGGAGATTTACTCTGAACAGATAATTTGAATCAGTGAGTTGTTTACTGGAGATTTACTCTGAACAGATCATTTGAATCAGTGAGTTGTTTACTGGAGATTTACTCTGAACAGATAATTAGAATCAGTGAGTTGTTTACTGGAGACTGACTCTGAACAGATAATTTGAATCATTGAGTTGTTTACTGGAGATTTACTCTGAACAGATAATTAGAATCAGTGAGTTGTTTACTGGAGACTGACTCTGAATGGATAATTAGAATCAGTGAGTTGTTTACTGGAGACTGACTCTGAACAGATAATTTGAATCAGTGAGTTGTTTACTGGAGACTCACTCTGAACAGGACATTAGAATCATTGAGTTGTTTACTGGAGACTGACTCTGAATGGATAATTAGAATCAGTGAGTTGTTTACTGGAGACTGACTCTGAACAGATAATTTGAATCAGTGAGTTGTTTACTGGAGACTCACTCTGAACAGGACATTTGAATTAGTGAGTTGTTTACTGGGGATTTACTCCGAATGGATAATTAAATCAGTGAGTTGTTTACTGGAGACTCATTCTGAACAGATAATTTGAATCAGTGAGTTGTTTACTGGAGATTTACTCTGAACAGATAATTAGAATCAGTGAGTTGTTTACTGGAGATTTACTCTGAACAGATAATTAGAATCAGTGAGTTGTTTACTGGAGACTCATTCTGAACAGATAATTTGAATCAGTGAGTTGTTTACTGGAGATTTACTCTGAACAGATAATTAGAATCAGTGAGTTGTTTACTAGAGATTTACTCTGAACAGATAATTAGAATCAGTGAGTTGTTTACTGGAGATTTACTCTGAACAGATCATTAGAATCAGTGAGTTGTTTACTGGAGACTGACTCTGAACAGATAATTTGAATCAGTGAGTTGTTTACTGGAGATTTACTCTGAACAGATAATTAGAATCAGTGAGTTGTTTACTAGAGATTTACTCTGAACAGATAATTTGAATCAGTGAGTTGTTTACTGGAGATTTACTCTGAATAGATAATTAGAATCAGTGAGTTGTTTACTGGAGACTGACTCTGAACAGATAATTTGAATCAGTGAGTTGTTTACTGGAGATTTACTCTGAACAGATAATTAGAATCAGTGAGTTGTTTACTGGAGATTTACTCTGAACAGATAATTAGAATCAGTGAGTTGTTTACTAGAGATTTACTCTGAACAGATAATTTGAATCAGTGAGTTGTTTACTGGAGATTTACTCTGAATAGATAATTTGAATCAGTGAGTTGTTGTCTTGACAGCAGATATGATCAGATAAGTCCAATTCACAAATTAATTGTTCATTAGAATTTGTGACACAATTTACCTGACAAAATTCAGCTCATTTGTAAATCCAATACCACTAGCGCCTCTGAGCGGGTGACTTTTTAATAAAAGTTACAACATTATGTTTTGCAGTCAATGCAGTGACATAAACTTTCCTAAAATTAAAAATAATCTAACAAATAAAGATATTAAAAGATACTTAAGTACAGTAGTGAATTAAAATGCTTACTGTCCACCTCTGGGGAAATGAAATGAAAGAGTTATTTAAATGCATAAGAAGAAATGTGTTAAAACAGAAATGCCTGAAATATTGTTTTGACAGCATTAAACTCCATCAACGATTTCAATAGCGTATCATAAAGCAATTCATTTGTTGAACCTGTCAAAACTGCTCTTGCGGATGATGCACTAAGATAGAAGGTGTCAGTCAAAGAGCAAAACTCCCCTCCTCCACACGCCTCATCGTGTTTACATAAAGAAAAGTGTTTTCCTCACCAATCTCTTCACGCAGACACCTCACAGTCTGCAAATTCTCCAAACCCTGACAGCTCAGGAAGGCTAAACAGATCAGGGTTTGTCATGTGCCTCTCTCAAATCACTTGAAGTGGACACGGCTCACATACACAAACAGGGAATCTGGGCCTATATTAACAATTTTTTTGTCTTAATCTTACCACTAAGTGATCTCCTAAACATATGTAAAGCTTTTTGGCTAAGCGTTTTCTCTCAAAACCTATTCACAAAACTGCTGAGATTGTATTCTTCTAGTATTAGAGGGCAGTCTAAAAGTTTGTGTGAAATCAACATTTACATTGTTAATTTTGTCAGCGCACTTTGTTAATCTTTAGGTGAATAATTCATCTGTGCAAGTTAATCCACTGAAAAAAATGTTAGTTTTGGTAATCTTAAATCAAAGTCTGAACATTTCTTTCTGCGTTTAGAGTGACGATGCTTTTGTTGAAGTCAGTTTGACGGCTTCAACCATAATATTCTTAACCATGCTTCTCTTAATATTGGCCCGTTTTCACCGAGTGGTGAGGTAAAGTGTGGTTCGGTGCACTTTCATGGCCATTTCCACTGTCTAAAGGTACCAAAATGTGAACCGTACTGTACCGTACCACTTTTTGGTATCCTTTCGAAAGGGTACCAAAAGGCAGAGCATGATGTGCAGCTGAACGCTATTGATTTACAGAGATAAGTCACTAGCTCGTGCACAAGCCAGGAGAATGAAAACAAAGGAAGCGTCATTTTTAAATACACAGCCGAGACATTACACCATATTAATATTTATATATAATAAGGAGTCATGGTCGACCCAAGCTTAAAACAAACCTTGTCGACGTCTTGATGTACAGCCATAAAGCCAAGAAGAAGAGCTAAATCCGCCGCATGTTCTCTTGTTGTTTACAAGGCCATCATCTAAAGCGTGAGCGGTTTCACTTTGTCACGATCACTCGCCACACGTCTATATTTGAGATAACAAACTTCTTGAGCTGATGATAATAACGTGCGTGTGATTATTGAAGTGCTTCTGACATCTGATCCTTTCAGAAATGGACAGTGTGAAGTGTAAAAAAAGCGAAAGAGAAGATGGAAAAAGCAAAGGAGCAAATGATTCTTTCAGCAACCTAAACCATGAACAAACTGCCATGTTTAATTATTATTATCACCTTTTGGCAGGGCCGTACACAGGGGGGTGGCCCAGTGCCCCCACCAACCTATGATATGTGAACGACCCGTACAGCTTTACTTTGACATTTTTCAGAGGGAAAATTATGTCGAGTGAAACTTTCTGTCGAAAGGGTACCATTGGTACCTTTTTGGCAGTGGAAATGCAAGCCTGATAAAGGTGACCCGTACCGTACTGTACTGTACCGTACCACACTGCACCGCTCAGTGTTATGAGGGCATGATGCACAAAAATAAAGCCCTGGCCCTCTACTCAATATTCAGTTATACACACTGAAACATGCTGAAATAAAAGACTTAGCAACTTCAGGTTTATGCAAAGGCATGGTCGACCTTGTTGCTATGGGTGATGCACATGGTGATTGGCTGTTGAGAAGGGGAGGAGTCTTTGTCAGAGATTTGTTGAGAGAAATATTGTAGAGCATGATATTATGTTGCCATGTTCAAATAACACTTTATTTAAAAATGTTGCCACATTCACATATAGATTTTGAAACGCAGGCTATTGTCACTAATTAAACTAGTGTACTGTATGTTCAGCTAATTGTCAACCTCTTGCATGTGTGCTTCTCGTAAACAATTAGCGGATATAAACTGACTTTTAATTAACACCCCCCTGTGATTAATGCAGTACCTTTTTAAAAAGCTAATTATCATCAAATGTTTCTAAAATGTTTATGTACCAGGGCAGATGGCTGGCAACAGCCGTTTTAGGATAATTTGGTCTTAGTGACTTAAAGGGACAGCTCCCCCCAAAGTGAAAATTGCTCCATCATTTACACCTCCTCATGTGGTTTTTGAGTTTCTTTCTTCTGTTGAGCACAAAAGAAAATATTTTGAAGAATGCTGCTTGCTGAAACCCAAATTTCATAGCAGAAAGGAAAATCTGTGGAAGTAAACGGGTGCTAGCTACTAGCATTTTTCTAAATATCTTCTTTTGTGTTCAACAGTAGAAACTCAGATAAGTTTTGAACAAGTGAAGGAAAGTAAATGATAAGTAAATTTTCATATTTTATTTCTATTTTTCATTACAATCCCTTTAAGGTCCACATGAACCGTACACTATGACATTTTTTTTCATTAAATTATAAAACAGGGGGCGTGGCTTGTTTTTTCTACTGCGAGCTGATTGGATGTAGTAAAGTAGGCATTTCATTCAGAAAGATTAGGAAAAGGGTTTCAAAAGAGAAATTACAACCTAACAGACTCCTCCTCACTATTTCTGTTACAGTTGGAGAGACGTAGTTAAGTATGTTAACCACACCCAATAACGTAATCTGAGAATTTAACTGAAAACAAATAGGAAGTGCATTTTTAGATTTTAATTGTAATTCCTTAATGACATGCACAAGTGAAATGTTCACCACAGAACTAACAATATGAGCTAACAAAATCAATAAGGTTAGTTTTGATTTCTTGTGTACTTTAAGAGTCCTCTTAAATGCCCAATGTTTCAGATTTAGAAAGCCAAGTACTGAAACGCTCTGTGATTTATTTTTTTTTTTTTTGCAAAAAAGTAGCAGTCAACAGGTTGGAAAAAAAAATAAAATACCAAATACATACATTTTAAGTGTCTCAAAATTAACTACGAAATACAGCAGCCACAAATGTATCAAAATAAATGTATTCTGTATTTTGAAAATACCACAAAATTATTTTACAAGTGAGCATGAAATTTTCACAAACCTTCCATCAATAGGCCTGTTGAAACAATCCCTTTACCATTAAACTGATTTAGTAAAGGAAACAATGTTGGATAAATTCTCTGCAACTTTATTCACCTATAAGGGGGATGTTGTGCCCTAATGGTTAGTGAGTTGGACCTGTAACCCAATGGTACATTGTGTATATATATATATATATATATATATATATATATATATATATATATATATATATATATATATATATAATGCCAATAATGACTCAGAACATATATCTGTAGATTATGTTTCCACCCATTGCGTGGCCAGTACAATTCCCATCATCTCAATTCAATGATTATTTACCCACAACACTCTTCTATTTTGAAAGAATGACAGGCCTATATGAAGAGTTCATGAAAAAAAAAAATTGTTCACAAAATATTTCATAAATCAAAATTTCTCTATACTGAATGTAAAAATGGGATTTCTAAAAATTACTGAAACTCCACAACAAAAATATGATCTCAAAATTACAAAAATTGTAGGCATTACCACTGTAGGACTTATTTTTCTGTAGTTTGTCTTATTAGAGAGTTATAGACTCTTAGTTTAGCCTCTTTATTAAAAAAAAAAAAAAAAAAAAAAAAAAAAAACAACAACACCAGTACACCGTATTTAGGTGTTTTATTGTCACGGTCACATAATGAAGACAAGCATGGTTAACTCTTTTCATCAGTTTATTCAACAAAGAGGATAGTTTAACAGGAGAAGGCAGATTAGTGATATTCTTGGATGGAGCAATCTTGAAATAGTTCACAATATAAACACAGATCTTCATTCAACCATCAGAGTACAAAGTCACTTCCCTGAATCAAAGCATGTGCATCCACAGGTCAGGAGAAACATCCACAGGAGAGAGGAAACATCCACAGAAGAAGGCGAGCAAGAGAGTGGATGAGGTGAACCATGTAACTTCAATTCCAGCCAAGGATCAACTGGAAAAGGTGAGTCTGTATAGGGACTGGTGATTGCTGGTGCAGGTGTGTCTCATTAGAACTCAGGTGAATGTGCTCGGGTGTGATGAAAGATGGCTGGTGAAGGAGAGCGGTGATTGGAGCTGCAGGAACGAGATGGTGAGGGACACTGGTGATTGGAGCAGCAGGAACAAGCCAAGGA
Organism: Danio aesculapii; assembly: GCF_903798145.1. Classification (NCBI taxonomy): domain Eukaryota; kingdom Metazoa; phylum Chordata; class Actinopteri; order Cypriniformes; family Danionidae; genus Danio; species Danio aesculapii. Next base: position 41,091,873 of record NC_079437.1, on the reverse strand, counting down.
TGTGACATTTATATTTCTAAAGTTCCTCTGCATTTCCATCTGCAGCAGACTGAAGCTGCGGTCACACTGGGCTTTTCTTCCCATAGACTTCCATTCATACGCACGCGAATGCGTCAGACCGGAAACGCAAGGTCATGCGTCCAGTTTCGCAGGTTGCTGTGGTGCAGAGTTCAAGCTTGGTGAACTCTGACCTGCAAAATCGCATCACTTGACTGTGTGAGACCAATCGAGGATAAAAACATGACCAAACGAGGATAAAAACATGACAGATATTTAAAGCATGGAGCAATCGCTCGCTTTTTTTAATGTCTAAACATCTTGTTTAATCCCGCCCCTTTTCGCAGCGCCGCATGACAGAATTTCGCACACACAAAGCCCAGTGTGACCGCAGCTTGAGAATGATAATGATCTGAAGGTTCCCCATCCTGTTCTTCAGGACTGAGATTTTATTCCCTTTCATTTCTTTTGAACGGTCGATGTCTTACTCCTGAATATACCCTCACCATTTGTCTGGTACTTTCTTTAGGCATAATTTCCATCCATACTCCAATCATTGACCACATTCTTAAAAATAAATCCATTTTCTGTTCAGATCTCAAGCCTAGGCGAATTACTGAGAAGGTACCAACCAGAGGCCTAACTTCTATGATGCCTTCATATACTGTAGACTTCTTGCAAAGTATTTTACTTTATTTTAAAAATACAAAAAAACAAGACACTAAAGTATTTTGATACAAAATAAAAACCCATTTTCCTAAACCCAATAAAATACTAATTACAAAATACTGTTTTGTGTTTGACATACATATTTGAAATACTGCCCATCCCTGGCAGTCGAGCCCTAAATTTGATACTGACATTATTTTTAAAGTTCTCTTCCATATAGGAAAGGTGTGAGCTATTTTTAGGCTGCTAATGTAAACATGTAACCTTTTTGTGCTCATTCTCTGCGGAGGCTCAAACAACCCAGGTTTGATCTGTGTGTAATGACGATTGTTGGACGCTCTTGGGCAAGTGTCCCACAAACAGGGGCAGTCCACTGAGTCAACAGCTGATACACCAACCGCAAGACCAGATGCCTGCTTAACTCTGCCAACAGAGCAGATGCATTTAGTACATATGATCATTGTCACTGGCTCGCAGTGGACGTAACGCTTTATAGCGGCCTTCTGAAGCAAAACTTTATTTAGTCTGAGACATTTTAATTCTGGATTCACATTTTGTTTATTTTTTATTTTTTTATGTGCAAGTATTTGCTTGAGAGGAATGGGATCTGTTATGATCCGGTCCGCCTAGACTTGAAACCTGCATGGTCATAGTCAGTTGCTGTGTATTGTGAGCAGGGCCTGAAATGAACATCTTGTGTCAAACGCAAGTAAAAAATATTTGTTGACTGTATATGAAGTAGTGTTATCTGCAAGTTAGTTGCTAACTTTCTTGATTCATTCTAACAAGTCCCCATACAGCAATATGGTTTAGCGTGATTGTTAAGCTGCAATATAGTGTGTGTTAGAGTAAGCAGCTGATGATAAAAGTGTTTTCAGTGTCTCAGAGTGTTCTTATAGTAAATGATGAACTCTTTGAATGCCACCTATGCCAGTGCTGTTGCGTATTGGTCACTTATAAAGCAATATCTTTCAGAGAGAAGCATTTCAAAAGTACGGTTTCCCTCTGGTTTTCCTCCAAAATAAAAGCTTTATAGTTTAACTTTTAGCAAAGACAATATCATTAGTTTTTTAATTATATTGTTATATAAAATAATAATAATATTATAGCAATTATTATAGCAATTATTATGGTATTTTTTAATGATTAATTATTATTTTTATTATTATTAATGTTGTTGTTATTGTTATTATTATTATTTATGTTTTTTAATTATCATTGTTAAATAGCCGTACTATTAATATTTGATATTAATATTTGAGCAGTATATTAATTATTTGATTAACACTACTACTACTACTACTAATTAGATTTGTTTTCCCAATTTGTTTTTTAATAATAGTAACAATAATAATAATAATAATAATAATAATAATAACAATAATAATAATAATAATAATAATAATAATAATAATAATAATAATAACAACATTAATAATAATAATAATAATTGTTTCCCCAATTTGTTATGTTTTTATTATTATTATTATTAATGTTGTTATTATTATTATTATTATTATTATTATTATTATTATTATTATTATTAATGTTTTTTTAATTATCATTGTTAAATAGCCATACTATTCATATTTGATATTAATATTTGAGCAGTATATTAATTATTTGATTAACACTACTACTACTACTACTACCAATTAGATTTGTTTTTCCAACTTGTTTTTTAATAATAATAATAATAATAACAATAATAATAATAATAATAATAATAATAATAATAATAATAATAATAATAGTTTCCCCAATTTGTTCTGTTTTTATTATTATTATTATTATTATTATTATTATTATTATTATTATTATTATTATTATTATTATTATTATTATTATTATTATTATTATTATTAGTGTCACACCCTCGGCTCGTTCCTGCAGATCCAATCACCGCTCTCCCTCACCATCCACCACTCACCACACCTGTGAGCAATCACCTGATTACTGATCACCCAAACCTGCACCTGCAATCACCCATGCACTACAAAAACTCACCTCCTTCATTCACTCACTAGCTGAAATCGAAGTCAGATGGTTCTCCTCATTGGCTCTCCCTCTTCCCTTTGTACTTTTGCGTGGCTGTCCTTCTTCCCCTGTGGATGCAAACACAACTGCTTAAGGGAAGTGACTAAAGCTTTGTTGGTGTATTACTGAAGGTCTAAAACGTACCATATGAACTGTGTGAGGACACTCTCCCTCTGCTACACCACTTACCTGCTTCATCTCTCAGCATCTGTTGCATAGCACTAATAAATACCCTTAAAGATGTATCCATCTTTGTTTTCCTTGTGTGACTTATTATTATTATTAATATTATTATTATTATTATTATTATTATTAAAAGATTTGTTTCCCCAATTTGTCCTGTTTTAATACTACTACCACTACTACTAATAATATTATTAATAATAATAATACTTTTTCAATTTGTTTATGATGATTATTATTATTATTACCTTACCCAATTTGTTGTTTTTAATGAAAACATAACACCAAATAGAGTACATGGTATATGTGTTGAAGTCAGAATTATACGCCCCCCTGTTTATTTTTTCCCAGATTTCTGTTTAACGGAGAAAATATTTTTTCAACACATTTCTATTCATAATAGTTTTAATAACTCATTTCTAATAACTGATTTGTTTTATCTTTGCCATGATGACAGTAAATAAGATTCTACCAGATATTTTTCAAGACACTTCTATACAGCTTAAAGTTAGGGTAATTTGGCAAGTTATTGTATAAAGCTAGTTTGTTCTGTAGACTATCGAAAAAAATGTATAGTTTAAAGAGGCTAATAATTTTGACCCTAAAATGTTCATTAAAAAATTAAAAACTGCTTTTATTGTAGCCGAAATAAAACAAATAAGACTTTCTCCAGAAGAAAAAATATTATCAGACATACTGTGAAAATTTCCTTGCTCTGTTAAACATCATTTGGGAAATATTTAAAAAAGAAAAAACATTCAAAGGAGGGCTAATAATTCTGACTTCAACTGTATGTTAACAAAATTATCTTGTGTTATTTCCTGATACCAATTAGAACATGCACCAAAACACTAGCAAATAGTACAGCAATTATACAGCACCATTAAAAAAATCTCAGCCGCCAGACTAGTGGAATAAGAAACAAAAGAGAATGACTTGTAAGAAGGAAGGAGAAAAAAAAATTACAGGAAAAAAAAATTACAGAGACATTATTAACATACTGTATACCTCTAAGGAAGGGGCCCCATATTTTATCATGCATCTTCTGTTTGCCAACTCTAGAGAAATGTAACCTTTCCAGCTTGAGGGCAGAAACCATTTCAGCTAAGTCTTTACATGCTTTTATTTCTTCATTAAAACAGTTTACACTTCATGGTAGATACATTTCCTCAAGTCACCGCCAAATTGTTGTGAGCAACACACAAACATAGCAGAGCACTGATAAAATCTGAGGAACATCCCAATGTCAACACAGCTCTACCCATCATGCTGTGCTGCAGCTTCATACATGCAGCATCCAGTCATCCAACATCTAATCATCTCAGAGCTAGTGCGTGTCACCATTGCAAACCCATTGCATCACTCCGTGGAAGAGTTTTCATGTGCAGCTTACACCTACTGTGACTGTTTCACACACACCGAGCAGAGCAGCAGAAATGAGAAGCTTTACAGTTCTCCTGAGATCTTCACATCACTCAGAAGTCCATTAGAAAGCCCTGTACAAACCCTGGCTTACACTGCTGACCGCAGTGCTTTGTGTCTCTTGTGGGCATGAATGTCTGAAAGAGCAGTTCGAATGGGGTTGAACACCACAAATAACCTGCATCATATGTGCAGATAGTGGCGTTTAAGTGGACATTGTTTGACAATATACTTCCCTTATAGGAATTTGGGGTTTTGAGTCCACTTCAATGATTTATGTCACTAAAATTACTAAATAAAAGACATTTTTTAATGATGCCTAAATTATTTATAAGAGTCTTTTTAAAAATTCTCCTGGGGATAAAGGTTTTAAAAGGGTTTTTTTTTGTTGCTGTGATGCCAGAAGCACAGTTTATTGTCCCTCTTTTATTGTGTAAAGAGCAATCGATATGCTACACTGTAAAAATTTACAGTAGCTTACTGGCAAATTTAGTTGTGCTGTATTTTTTTGTGCTGTATTTTTAACACAATTAAAATTGTAGTTATTAATTTACAATGCCAAACCAAAACTGATGGGAAGTTACTGTAAATTTACAGTATTTTTACAGTGTTATTTATGCTCTAAAAAGATACTATAAAGTTATTTTTGTGCATTTTTTTAATATTAGAATGTTAATGTTAATAAAGAACCTTTATTTTTATTTATTTTATTTATTAGCTCTCTGCAACTCTCACATGGTCACCCATTGAAGCTAAGCAGAGCTGTGCCCTGTCAGTACCTGGATGGGAGACCACAAGAGAAAGCTAGGTTTCTGCTGGAAGTGGTCTTAGTGAGACCAGCAGGGGGTGCTCAACCTGCGGTCTAGATGGGTCCTAATGCCCCAGTATAGTGAAGGGCACTCTATACTGCTAAGTCAGCACTGTCTTTTGGATGAGACGCTAAACCGTGGTCTTCAAAAATCACAGGATGTCCTTCGAAAAAGAGGCCGGCATCCTGGCCAAATTTGCTCTCTTCTCCACCAATCAGCTTGTGTGTGGTGTGCAGATAATTTTAGTGTCCAGAACTATGTAAGGAATAATTAATTATTTTATTTGTTTTGTTGTTTTACTCTTTTTTTCAGGTCACATATTTTGCAATAGAAATAACATTTTTGTAAGTATTAAAGCCTGCATTAAATAAAAAAAATATATAGTGCAAATGATTTGTGTTTGTGAACAGATAATTCATGCAAGTCATTCACACTGGAAAAACAACTGTTTGTTTTAATAATCTTCGATCAAGATCAGCTTTGGAATGGCAGTTCTACACTGATGATGTCAGTTTGGCAGCTTATGCGAAACATGCTCAGCCACTCCCCTTAAACCATTATTTTGCTACAAATTAAAGATGAGAAGAGGAGGGCAAAAAAGAAATCCCCACTAAATGTTCTAAATACACTCAAAAAGTGATGTTTGCTGTTTGTTTAAACTACTTTTTTTTGTTGTTTCCCCAATTTGTTTTGTCTTAATAATATTAATAATAAATTTAATACATTAAATACTATTTATTTAATGTGAATTCTTGAGTTTTTTTTGCAAGAAATTAATTGTTTTATGTTCAATCCACTAAAATTTGTACAAATTAATACGTTAACTTGATTCCTTCATGTTGTTCCAACACAAATCGATTGTGTGGAACTCAGCTTTTTTTTTTTTTTTACAAAGTACATCATCATCACTGTAAAAATGCTGGGTTGCACACAATTCATTCAGGATGTTCCAACACAAATTGATTTAAGTTAATTTAACAAATGTAAGTGGAAGTTAAAAAATTGTGTTGTTTAGGCTCATTTTGCATAATTAATTTGAACAAGCAGCAAAATCATTGCAGCAACCTTTTTTCCTTGCTTACTAACCGAAAATCTGGTTGAATATGTTGAAGCGCATTATTTACAATAAAGCTGTAATATATGCAAATCAAGTACAGTTTATCCAATCATGTGAACACTTCTACAGTAATCCCAGACTGTCAGTCTTTTTGTCATTCAGAAGCCTTTATTAAGCTCTGCACTGGACCTGTTATTTAGTCATACCTGCACATTTATTTAATGTGTCAGCTTCTCTGCATATTTCTGTTTTTCTGCTAATCACGGCTTCACTGAGGCAGCATTATAGGACAAAACGTACATTTGCAGGAGTGATTTTTATTTTTTTTTCTCCCCTCGTGTCTGCATCAGGAGAGGATTTTTACAAGCCGACAGTGGATCTGCCAGTTGTCTGGAAACCCTTTTTTGATCTCTGGTGTGTATTATAGACATGCACTGGAAGCTGCTCCATAAATCACAGTGTCTCCTTGTCAGGATATGAGGGGAGTGTAGAATTATCTTGTAAAGTGTTTAAAGGAAGTCTAGTGTTGTCCTTTCTCATTACGCAGACACTAGAATCCTGGAAACAGCCATCAGTCACTCTTGGCAGACGGCGGCTGCTCACAGGCTTTTGTGAGCATTATTCAGATGAGATGAATAGAGGCTTTATGGATCCCTCTTGACTTGGACAGTTAAATCCAGGGACAAGGGTGGATACAGATTCTGGTCATTCTGATGGGCATGTAGCTTGTAGGCTGTTTGTTCAAGTCATAGTGCCGTGTCGTACTGCGTTTGGTGTAGAAATATGAAAACTAATAAAATGAGATTGTAGAAATCGATAAAAATACAAAATCTGCTGGAAGCATCATGGACGGTGGCGCAGTGGGTAGTACGATTGCCTCACAGCAAGAAGGTCGCTGGTTCGAGCCTCGGCTGGGTCATTTCTGTGTGGAGTTTGCATGTTCTCCCCGTGTTCTCATGGGTTTCCTCTGGGTGCTCTAGTTTCCCCCACAGTCCTAAGACATGCGCTATAGGTAAATTGGGTAAGGCTAAATTGTCTGTAGTGTATGTGGTTGAATGAGCCTGTATGGATGTTTACCAGTGATGGGTTGCAGCTGAAAGAGCATCCGCTGCATAAAACATATGCTGGATAAGTTGGCGGTTCATTCCGCTGTGGTGACCCCGATTAATAAAGGGACTAAGCTGAAAAGAAAATGGATGAATGAATCTGCTGGAAATCATGGTGTCAGAAATCATGTCCGTCAATGGAATTATACTGTGAAATGTTTATTATGCTAGGAAAACGGCAGGCGTGCTTGTCGGAACATGACCCTTAATTTTTTTCTACATTTCTAAATTTTACAGTAAACTACTGTATTTCATTAGTTTATAGCAGGGGTGCCCAAAGTTGGCCCATGGTAACCTTTGGTTTGGCCCACCATCTCATCTGAAAAGAGAGGGAGAATGATGGGGAGTTGGTTGGGGCAAACGCCTTTGACAGAGATCGTCATTTCAAATTTAACGTAATCTTTCATTTCTTTGTTTAATTGAGGAGCTACAAAAAACGTACGTTTCAATTGAATGTTGTAAATGAATCAGACTTTTAAAATGTGAATACTGTCAGTTCACAGATAGAGGACAATGTTGAGCAAATCAAGGCAAAGGCAGGAGCAGCTTGACTAGTGTATTCAGGATTGAGCTCCATTGTGTTATAAATGGGATTGTTTATGTTTTTACTGTAATAAGTTCATTATCAAATGTAATAAAAACTTTTCTGCATCATTAATTAATATGTGAAGAGTTTAGATGCAAAAACTTCTGTGCCGTCTGAAATTTCATCTACAATTAACATTTTTCTCAGGCTGTTGTGTGTGGTTTCAGTAATTTTACCCTTTTTGCATAGAATAGGTTATTTTCATTGACTTTAAAGTAAAATAACTGAACATAAACATGAGGCTGAGAAAACGCAAATTTTCGAGGAAGATTTCAGATAGCACTTAGAAGTTTTTGCATCTGAGCTCTTCATGTTTTAAAGCAGCGTTTTCTAGTTATTTTGAAAATTAGCAAATAAATTTGGAAACTCCCCATGGCAAATTTAAAGTAATACGGTTGGGTATATTTAACTTCGGCCCACAGCCCTAACTCAAATTTTTAAGAAAAGTTTGGGCACCTCTGGTTTATAGCGTTAATACAGTGTTTTGAAGTATTAATTTACACATTGTACCTTTGTTACACAGATAAAAATCCAACCAAAAACACGTGGTACTGCAGCCTTATCCCATGAGAAAGCGTAAGTATTTTACGTTTTGTCAGTTTAGTGGCTAATTCGTAGGAATTCGTACGAGTTCAGTCGTATGAAATTGCACGATTTTAAAAAGGAGGCGTGGCACCTAACCCCACCCCTAAACCCAACCGTCATTGGGGGATGAGCAAATCGTACTAAATCGTGCAAATTCATACGAATTAGCCACTAAATCAAAAAGTTACGAATTGCCGTGAGATTGTGTTGGACGGTCAGCTTTTCAGTGTTCATTTGTAAGAGAGGCTTGTGTGTTGTTGGTAAAAAAAAAAAGGTTTGTCTAACCCAGAGGTGGGCAAACTACGGCCCACGGGCCATATGCGGCCCGCTGAACACTTTCATCCGGCCCGCGAGGGAGTTTTAAAAATGCTGCTTCTGAGTAACGATTTGGTTTCAGAATTAGTAAATTAATGATGCAATACAAGTGAACGCCATTTGATGGCAGTATTGCACACGGTACAGTTATGCAACCTGTAGAATTAGAACACACTCTGGATATTAAAATGTACTCGACCGTTAATGACTGAAAATGACAGAAAGCGGTAGGTCTAATATGCCAAGAATGTATTGCTGTTTTTAAAGACTACAACCTGAGGGGCAGATCACACCGAACGCGAATTTACGTTCCAAAAACAGCCGGTGCACCGCACTGCCTTTTTGTTGACAAGAAAAAAAGGAGCGCGGTGTGCTTTATGTCGTTGGGCAACGACTGAATCAGCTGGGTATTTTGCGACAGTGTTGCTGTTGCTGGGGGGGGTTGCAGTGGGGGATCGCGAAGTGACGACGGGGATTAAAGGAATTGTTGGATGATGAACAGCCAGGGGCGTGGGCATAAACGCGTTGGATGGGGAGGGAGAGGTACAGACTGTGAGGGGCACCTCAGCCAATGAGGGCAGAGGGGCAGTGGCTCTAGCCACTGGGCCACTCCCCTGTGCACAGACCTGATATTAATATAACTTTATTTTCAGGCTCATTGTTCATATTTACACACTCATAATAACATGACTTGGAATAACAAAGACTAAGATTTTTCTTCCGCTTTATCTCATAGTTTTATAATGGTTGATATGAGCATATTAATACAAGCTCAAATGAAATTGTTGTGAATTTGACTCAAATTATATAATAATTGCTGGTTAAATGTGTTAACTTTTGTCACAGAATATATTTTCTATGCATACGTCCACTTTAAAAAGTTCTTTTATCAAAGATTTGTGGTTTTATCAAGTTTTATGATGATTGATCTGTATATTCTAAAAGCCGTGCAAATGAGATCATTATAAATTTGACTAAATAGCAAACTTTAAGAATTATTTTTAATGTATTAATATGAGATGTTTTCTATCAGACAATATCTTTTCTATTCTCCACTGAAATTTTTTTACATTATTATTATTATTATTATTATTATTATTATTATTATTATTATTATTATTATTATTATATTTTAAGGGATATTTTAAGGGATTATTTTATTGTTTTATGATGATTGATAAGTAAATATAAATAGCAGTGCAAAATCATTTGACTTGTAAATTTGACTCAATAATAACTATTAAAAAAAATCTGTTTTGTGTTAATGTGACATGTTTCTGTCCCCTATTACATGCATCCTATTACTATGCATCCTGCCACTATAAATAAAAGTTATTGTTTGAAGCATTTGACATGTGGTTGGCAAAACTTGATGTGGCCCTCGGGTTTAAAAAGTTTACCCACCAATGGTCTAACCCCTTACTTTGTTCATTATTTGGCCACAACCAAAAAGTGTTACTCTGTGCCCCGCTCTCCCCTAGTTCTGCTACTGACAAAAGGGAAAACGAGCTCATGTCTTACTGCACCTCACACGTTTCATTTCTTTATTTATTTATGCTTTTTTCTGCTCATAATGATCTGGTTGTCTGATGGCATTTTCCGGGGCCTGACATGAGAGCATGATCTCTGGGCTTTGTTTCGTGTGATAACTGCATACCGCCTTTCACATTGTGTTTAGCAAACAAGCCAGTAAAGCACAGTCAGGCCAGTCTGACACAAGTTTAATGAGCATGTTTTCACAAAGAAACTCCCACTAGAGAGCTCAAAGCCGTGGATTAGCGCTCAGCACAGTTACCGATTTGCAAACGCGCTCCATCGCTGACAGAGACGGAGGAAAGGGGTGACTCATGGGTCTTCTAGCACTTTCTCAATCATAAAGAAGTCAGTGCATGTGTGTTGCCCATATTATTTTGAGATACATTTAGCTGTACTTGCACACATTTGGTGGACAGCAACCAGGAGGAAATGAACTTAATACTCATTTCAATCAATCAGACGATCTGTCCATCTATCTGTCTAAAATACATAAAATGCATATTAAAATCATAAATATCTTGTCACTTGCTTTTTGCTTAAATCATTCTGATAATTCAATCATTTAAATAGTTTCTGACATTTAGTGTAGCATACATTAATTTAAGAATACAATCAAAATTTCCTAGCAACATGCTAATTCTTACTAGAACCATGCTAACAACCATGCTAGTGTATGTAACTCAGAACATCTTAACAACTGCCAAGCACTACCCTAGCAACACCTTAGCAACCCCCTAGCTATGCCTTAGCAACCACTCAGAACAACCTAGGAACCGCCTAGCAACACCTTAGCAACCACCTAGCAACAATTTAGCAACCACCTAGCAACCACTCAGAACATCATAGCAACCACCTAGCAATGCCTTAGCAACCAACAAGCAACGTCTTAACAACCACTCAGAACACCGTAGTAACCCCCTAGCAACACCTTAGCAACCAAGTAGCAAGGCCTTAGCAATCACTCAGAACACCCTAGCAACCACCAAGCAACACCTTAGCAATGTCCTAAAATACCTTAGCAACCGCCTAGCAACACCTTAGCAATCACCTAGAACACCCTAGCAAACGCAAAGCAACCACTTAAAACACCTTAGCAACTGCCTAACAATGCCTTAGCAACACCTTAGCAGCCATCCAAAACACCCTAGTAACCACCTAGCAACATCTTAGCAACCAACTAAAACAACCTAGCAACCGCCTAGCAGTGCCTTAGCAACCACCTAGCAGTGCCTTAGCAACCACCTAAAACAACCTAGCAACTGCCTAGCAGCGCCTTAACAACCACCTAGCAACGACTTAGCAACTACCTAGAAAACCACAGCAACTGCAAAGCAACCACTGAAAACACCATAGCAACCGCCTAACAATGCCTTAGCAACCATTCAGAACACTCTAGCAACTGCCTAACAACACCTTAGCAATCATCCAAAACACCCTAGAAACCACCTAGCAACACCTTAGCAACCAGCTAAAACAGCCTAGCAGCCACCTAGCAGCGCCTTGGCAACCACCTAGCAATGCCTTAGCAGCCACTCAGAACACCGTAGCAACTGCCTAGCAACCACTCAGAACACCCTAGCGACCACCTAGCAACACCTTAGCGACTGCCTAGCAACACCTTAACAACCTGTCAAAACACCATAGCAATGCCTTAGCAACACCTTAGCAACCACTCAGAACACCTTATCGACCGTCTAGCAAGAAACATGCCAATCCATACTAGAAACATGCTCCCATACTGTATATGTGCTTATCTATGCCAGCTGTTTCAAACTTCTTAAAAATACTTCAGTTATTTAAACTTTGAAACTACTTCAATTTTTTAGACGAGGCTTTCTCAAACCACCATAAAGTTGGTCTACGAACTTTACTTTTCTAGTTAAATGTGTAATACGTATACAGATCTTTACACAATGACATTAAATAGCATGTCATTATAAGTTAAAGTGAAGTGAAGCAGTCAGTCAAGCTTACATTATTATGGTGGCTGAGGGAACGAAACCAACCCCGTGATGTCAGATTCAGTGATATTCCAAGATGGCGACCCTAGCTCTAAAAACTATAGTAAAACATGCCCTTTTCTTCTAAATGATTACATTAATCGAGTTTTTTAAATATTCAATATTTTCATTAAAATGGAACTCAATTTACAAAATAATGTAAACTTGACTGACTGCTTCACTTCCACTTTAAAAGTAGTGGCTTATCATATGGGTTTAAATCAATTACAAAACACCCGTGTGAGAAATGTAATTAAGTAAATAAAACATGTTGCACCTAAAAATGAATGCCGATGTTTGGGAAGGGATAGAATTTAAGTGGATTTAATGACTGGATAAATCTTGCAAAGTTCTTTATAGATTGTTTTTTTTTTCTTCAATAAAAGATAAAGTTACAAGATTCTTATTATGCATTAAAAATAAAACATGTATTTACAAAATAAATATGAATATTACTTTCATACCATTAACTCTTATAAGCCCTGATCACCTCAAACGGTTGTATTACATACATAGTGTAGGTATAAAAAACTGAGCATTGTATTTACTGTTAGTAAAAATGATGACACATTTTGAGTAAACTATCCCTTTAACCCTTTAACTGCATGCTTTACTAAACGGTTGACCATGTTTTGTCTGTTTTAAGTAATGACTGTTAAAGTCATTTGAATAAGTGAAGTTTATTTATAAACAAATTTCAAGAGGATCACATGCTTATGATTGCTAACAGCTGGATCCGCATTATCCAATTCTCAATGCACCAATCAGACGACTCCAAAGCTACTTCAAATACCCTGGGTTACGTACCACCGCTATCTTCGTTTTGAAGAATCCCCCCATCAACCCTCACTCCTCCTTCTTCCTAGATGGGTGGCACGGTAGCCCAGTGTTTAGCACTGTTGCCTCACAGCAAGAACATCACTGGTTCTAGTCCTTACCAAGCCAGCCGACGTTTCTGTGTGGAGTACACATTCTCCCTGTGCTCACGTGGGTTTCCCCCGGGTTCTCCGGTTTCCTCCCACCGTCCAAAAACATGCAACTTAAGTTAATTGACTAATCCAAATCAGCACCATAGATGTGCTCCTAGTAAGTAGTTATCTCTTAAAAGCAATCACTATCTGTTCATTAGCTACTACAGCAGAGGAGTTCTCAAGTTCTACCTGAGCTCAAACCCCCTCTTACCATGCAAATGGGAGGGAGCCCCGGGCTCGAGGATCTTATGAGGTCAGGGCTCTCTCCTAGGACAGCATGCCAAACAAGCTTTATAATCAATCATCAGCTAAGTGTGAACTCTTGAATGACTGTTTTAAATAATGGTTTACACAGACAGCATTGTTGGTTTACAAAAAAAAATCTACCAAACATAATTCTATTGCATTACTACACTTGATTTTGATTTTATTGTAAAACACCAAAAACAAGAACACGTGTTAAATGAGAATCTGAAATATTTTATGGCATACTTCAAATTTAGTGTTCAGAAATGTTTTATTTTGATTGTTTTTAAATAAATTGGTCTTACACTTCATATTTTCAGATTTTTCATAGTATATGTATTAATCCAGGTACTTTTACCATAAACCGACATGTCAACCATAATTTTAGAAATGATAGTGAGAGTGTGTTAACTAGCGACATTAGTTAAGAGTTAAGAAATGCAATCCAACGTTTTTCTTGGTGGGGCAGTTAAAGGGATATTGTAAAAAAAATAAAAGGTTTTAATTCAATTATGATTAGACTATCATAACAAAGTAGTTTTTTTTTGCTTATATTTGTACTCAGAGACTTTTGACCTTGACAGACTGAACAGATAAAATGAACATGACAAAAATGTCTGAGTCAAAGAAGGCGGGGCCTCAAAGCCACACCTACCTATTACATCATCACCACACACCAATGGTATTTTAAGCCCCAATCCCAATTCTATATTTCACCCCTAACTCTTTCCCTTGGCCTTTGAAACAGAGTGTGAAGGGATCAAATTTACCCTACGAAACGAGACACCACTACAACACCTGTACGCAACATCATATCATTGCAAGCTTTTACTTCACATGAGATCGACAGTCACGACTGCTGAAGTTGTTCCAGTTGCATTATTCTTTTGATTTTTATCTTCAGGAAATCTCTGAAGGCAACGATATCATGTTATCATACCGATATAATGCGGCAATAAGATCATAACTGTATTATGTATTTACACCATGGCCAGAGTGAAGATTTTTTAATACATTTCTAAACATAATAGTTTTAATAACTCATCTCTAATAACTGATTTATTTTCTCTTTGCCATGATGACAATAAATAATATTTGACTAGATATTTTTCAAGACACTTCTATACAGCTTCAAGTGACATTTTAAGGCTTAACTAGGTTAATTAGGTTAACTAGGCAGGTTAGGGTAATTAGGCAAGTTATTGTATAATGATGGTTTGTTCTGTAGACTATCAAAAAATATAGCTTAAAGGGGCTAATAATTTTGACCCTAAAATGGCTTTAAAAAAATAAAAAACTGCTTTTATTCTAGCCGAAGTAAAACAAAAAAGACTTTCTCTAGAGGAAAAAATATTATCAGAAATACTGTGAAAATTTCCTTGCTCTGTTAAACATAATTTGGGAAATATTTAAAAAAGACATATAAAATTCAAAGCGGAGCTAATAATTCTGACTTCAACAGTATGTAAACACAAGACAAACAACATTAACGTTATACCAGACACTGTAAAAAGGTAATTCCCAGCCATTAGACTTTTCTGAGAGAGTACCTGCTTATTAAGTGTGACGTCACGTGAAGCAGCTTCCAGGTCCAAGCGCTCTATAACTGTATGGGGAGGCTCAACAAATGGTGATAATAAACGTTTCCAAAGCGCTGTATTACTTTCGAAAATCACTATTGTAATATATATCAATGCCTAATATCAGATAGCCAGAAAGTGATTCCCTTTGTTTAAATTCTTAAAATATTGGTGTTTGTTATGCAGCATGTCCAGAGACTGTTGTGTACACCATACTTTTATATAAAATTCACTTTAATGTGTGATATAACGTGTGATATAACTAAAAAGTAGTCATAAATAACAATTTTCTCGATTCAAATGAGTAGCTGAAACAGTACTGAAAGCATATTTCATACGTCACCACTTAACAAGCAGATTTCAGTGTCATCGAGTGACAGATTTGAAAATGTGTTCTGGAATTATGATACAGTTATTACTATGGATTATAGATAACAAAATTGTCAAATTTTTTAAGCGTGATCATAAAACACGAACACCATTATGAATGTATTAAAACATAAGCTCGTTTGTTGTAAAAATTCTTAATAATGCCAAAAAAATACTTACATTTGTGCATATACTTACTTGTGTGTGCAGCTGTGCATTTCCCTTTAGCCCTACACCTTCAGGCTAAAAAGATTTGGGACACCCCATCCCTTCACGTTAATGTGCAAAATGAGGGGTAGGGCTAAAGGGTACAAGGGGGCTAAGGGGGCCTAAATGTGCTTACTAGCCAAAACAAATTCTTTCATTCATTCATTTTCCTTTGGCTTAGTCCCTTTATTTATCAGGGGTCGCCACAGCGGAGTGAACCGCCAACTTATCCAGCATATGTTTTACGCAGCGGATGGCCTTCCAGCATACACTCTCTCATTCACACACATGCACTGAGGCCTATTTAGTTTATTCAATTCAATACCGCATGTCTTTGGACTGTGGGGAAACCGGAGCACCCGGAGGAAATCCATTTGTACATGGGGATAACATAAATTCCACACAGAAATGCCAACTGCCGGGGCATGAACCAGCAACTTTCTTGCTGTGAGGCAACAGTGCTAACCACTGAGCCACCGTGCCGCCCCCCAAAGCAAACATTTCCAGAAAACTCTCTATGGCAAAATTCAAAGAAACTTTGAACAAACAAACATTTTGGTCTTCTTGTGATAGAAATAGAACCTTTTATTTGACTTTAAGTATATCAGCTCTTACATTATTGGTTGAGTCCTGTATTATCTCAAGATCTTGTAAATGTGTGTGTTCTTCTTTTGAAGATTAAGGAGGCTCAAACTGTACACAGTGTATTTCTTTCAGGTAGACTTGTTAGATGTGATGTAATCTGCACATAAGAGCCCTGCTCTTGATCCTTGACATTAGTAGCTAATTTCCCTAAAGTACAGGAGGGGCGAAGGCCAAGTGTCCCACAGCAAAGAGGCATATTTATACACCTCATAAAGCCGATTTGGAAATTTTTGGCAGTGCGAGAGCTATCATGAATCTTTCCACAGGGCTCTTGGGAAGCTGCAGGAAACTGATAAGGACGCAAAGAGCCGTGTAATACCCAAACTATCAGCCACTCTTATGATGGGACTAAATCTGCTGCTGTCATGTTGTAGTAGTGGTAGTAGTAGGACCTGGAGTGAGTTATCCTGGTGTGAGATGGTCCACATCCTGCCTTGCGGAGAGATTCACACAACACACTACATTTCTGATGTCCAGGCTGCAGATGGAAAGGGTCAGACACTAGTTTAACCTTTAGACTTTCGGTAAGAAGGTCAGGAAGATTGCAGTGTTTATCAGCGAGCTTCTGCACCCTTGATCCTAATATGAATGTAATTACTGCACTTTACGTTAGAGGAGGATCAATATTAAACTGTCAAAGGAGACTAAGGGATATGAGCTTTCGTTAGCCATTTGACCCATGGAGTTTAAGTTGATTACAGGGAATGCTTGATTCTGATTGGTCAAACACAAGAATTCAAAAGGCAATATTTTCGGATGATCATGGCTAAACATTGAATTTCTTATATATATTACACACCCTGGATTTGGCAGAACTCATAGGATGACTATGTTTGTTGTGATGGTGATGATGACCTGAATTATTACAAAAACAGAAAGAAAGGCTGTGTCTGAGTGCTTTCACACCTGTAGATTGATTGTTTTGTTCCGAAACAGTGATTCAAATTGTTATAATGTAATATTGTTATATGTAAATAATCCGTCTTTCGGATGAGATGTTAAACCAAGGTCCTGACTCTCTGTGGTCATTAAAAATCCTATGGCACTTCTCGTTAAGAGTAGGGGTGTAACCCTGGTGTCCTGACCAAATTTCCTCTCAACCCTTAACCATCAGGGTGATGTCAATGTAAAATGTCCAACCTAAAATCAACCAAATATCAACGTTCAATCAGGTTACACCTTGACGTTGTGTGGACTATGACATCTATTAGACATTGGATTTTGGTGACTTTCCAACACAACCTAAAATTAACCAAATATCAACATAATTTGACATCGTTGTTGGACGTTAAAATAAGATTGTCCTTAGATGCTGGCTAGAGGTTGAATTTTGCTCACTTGACATCATGATCTAAATCTAACCTAATATTAACGTCTTATGACGTGTGCCTGCTACGATTGGTCAGCATTTTTTTGAGTGTATGTTCACTCTCGGAACAGTCCCACAATGAGCTATATGCACAGCTAGTGTTTTTTTAGCCACCGATACACTTCCGGTGAAATGTTTAAATGTTCATTCATTCATTTTCTTTTCGGCTTAGTCCCTCCATTAATCTGAGGTCGCCACAGCGGAATGAACTGCCAAATCATCCAGCATTTGTTTTATGCAGCGGATGCCCTTCCAGCTGCAACCCATCACTGGAAAACACATACACACTTATTCACACACACATACACTACGGACAATTTAGCCTTCCCAATTCCCTGCGGAGGAAACCGGAGCACCCAGAGGAAACCCACGCGAACGCAGGGAGAACATGCAAACTCCACACAGAAACGCCAACTGACCCAGCCGAGGCTCCAACCAGCGACCTTCTTGCTGTGAGGCGACAGCACTACCTACTGTAATGTAATCAAAATACAATCGGGTAAATAGACTTAACCATTCATTTAGTTGTTCAAACGTAAAATGAGATAAAAGTGTGTGTTAAAGCTAGCACTGTCAGTAGCAGCAGGCAAACACAGAAACACCATTGTAAATACTGAGGTAAAATAAACTGTCCTATTTTAAAGACATGGTGGAGAAAAATGTAATTTAATGCAGTGCTTCTTGCCCGGTCTAAGAACCAATTTTTATCGGATATCAATCAGGCAGTGAAGACCACAGATTTTTCAAGAAATAAGATCTTGTACCAATTTTGTAATGCAAAGACTTGGAAGCACTTGGGCTGGCTGACTGAAAATTAAAAGTTTGTGTGCATATAACCCGTTCACTATGAAAATCAGGGATGCTCCCTATATATGTTTCCTTAATGAAAGTGCAAAAGATGAATCACATTAATCCACCAAGATAATGACATGTATGACCAGAGACATTTTAAATTAAAGAAACTTTATATACTGTCTCAGGTTTGTCATTATGTTTGGTGGATAAATGTGATTTTATATCCACACACAAATAGACAATTTAGCAAACTTATATAAGTGATTAATGTCTGAAATGTTGCTGGTACACAAAACAATCAATTTATTTATTAATAATGTACTATTAAAAACTTGAAAATGAAATACGTGAATACTTTTAACATCTAAAAAATATTAGTGCTGCCATTGTTCATAAATTTTCATGTAGTACAATGAGGACTTTTTCATGTCACCATCAGTGTATATGTAGTAAGTAAACAATGTAGCAAAACAAGGCCCCTACTGTCTCCACACCTAAATAAGTACATAACATATTGATTCCCAACCTCATGAGCTGTAGGGAGTTGATTACTGTAAATTTAGTGTCTGTAATAGTGAAGCTCAATATTGTCATAACATCTTAATATATCATTTTTATCAAACGAGGTTAAGAAAGAAAGAAATGGTACTGAACTATACTTCCCCAGATAACTGCTTATAGTTTGTACATTTAAATATACATTTATATACATATATGATTTTTATCTTATATTATTAACATAACAGGGAGAAATAAATCCCATATTTCCTCATTTATGAGCCTCCAATTAATCTCTGTAGTATTTTGGCACAAATTCAATTGTCGCTTGATAGAGGCAGCCAAATCCGGCAGATGCCAGAATGGACTGGTTTTGTGACATATCCTTATCCTCTAACAGTAAACAAAACCAAACTGGATTAAACTTGGATTTGGTTGTTGTTTGACCATCAGTTTAGAACCACTGTCTTAGAAACCTAGCCAACGTATTGGTTTTGTGGTCATGAGACAGTGACTAAACAATGCTAACCGGAGGTGTTGGCTCCGAGGGTAAATATCAGCTTGATTTTTGTCTTCTCTTATTATTCTGGTGTGTTTTTCTAACCTTAGCTTGTTAGTGAATCAGTGAAGGCCATTCTCATTACCGCTGTTTTTCTGCCCACGAATGCCTGAAATGTTTCAGCCATTTCACCTTCAAAAGATTGAACGTAATGACTCCATCCACAGATGTTGGCATTGCATCTTTATTGTTGAAATGTCTGGCAGATCAGGGGTCTCTTTCTATACTGGAGGATTAAAGCCATCAGGAAGATCAAGACAACAGAAAATCTGCATGACGTCTGTTTAAAGGAAACTCTCATTTGCAAGTTGCGGTATTTCATTTTCTATGTTAAACTGGTTATGGGTTTCAGTCTAGGATGAAAAAACAAGAAAAAAGAAAACAAGCAGTAGCAGTTCAAATGTTTGATTCGCTCCCGAAAAATTTATATTGTCACCATTTGCCAGTTTTTTCATACTTGGAACGTGAAGATAATATTAATCAGATCTAAGAGATTTCTATCCCTCCGATGAAAATCTGTTCATTGAAAACTTGAATGCTTTAAACATTCATAAAGAGAAAAAAATAAATCCATATTAATGTGG
This sequence comes from Danio aesculapii, assembly GCF_903798145.1. Taxonomy (NCBI): domain Eukaryota; kingdom Metazoa; phylum Chordata; class Actinopteri; order Cypriniformes; family Danionidae; genus Danio; species Danio aesculapii. Next base: position 41,071,748 of record NC_079437.1, on the reverse strand, counting down.
CCAATAACACCCTACTTTTATCAGGGAAATAACACAGCCAAAACATCTATAAGAAAATGGATTCTTTTATTCTGGACAGAGCCTCAAGGAGACACAGCATTAACTTACTTTGTTTGGGAGATAAGCAGCAAGCTTTAAAACAGGTCCAATCAATAAACAAAGTTGGCTTTATGGCAAAATAAAAATAGGTCAGCAACAGGAAAAATAAATGTATATATAACTATAAGAATAAATTCTTTGACAGTATTCAAAACATCCAGATCAAAATCCCCATGTGACTTAAAGTAGTTCAAAACCACGTTAATAACTATTTAATATGTGCAAAACAACGGCAGTGGCTTATTTGTGCCTAATAAAACAAACAAAAAACAGAGTAAATGAGCAATCAGCACATTCCACTAAATACAACACATTACACATATGATAATTCACATGAAAAGGCATTTTTTACATAAATAAATGTGTTCAGAACCCACACATAAGTTTACATTTAACACTGAGAACAAAACTTTCATGTCTTACGCATAATCACACTCCATGAAAATAAAATGAGCAAACTCACTCGTTCTGATTCTCTGAAGCACACGTGCGATTAGCAGTTAGCACCTGTGTGATCTTGTGTACTGCTCTTCTCCCCTCTAACACAGCATAAGGAATAACAATTACTGTATGTACAGCTTATATAGAGAATAAACAGCATCATCAAACATTTTGGAACATTATCAAACTCTTAATACATTTATTAAGTTAACTCACGCTCAATCTCCACTCGCGTGCTCTGAATTCTCCTTCCTCACCGAGATTTCTCACATGCAGGAACAATGATCGGCTGAGCAGCAAATTAAGCCAGCAGATAAACAAACTCACACCACCTGCATCTGCTACCTGCTCCCAAGTTAACACAAAACTGCAAACTTTCTCTCTTTAACAGTTGTATCCACTTTCTCTCTCCCTGTCTATAACTGCTTCACACTGCGCTCTCTGTATCTGACGTGCACCGCTTTTTTTTCCGCGTTTGTGTGTACGTGAACTCTTAAAGGGGCAGCGTTTCAAAACAAACAAAACTAAATATGGTTGTATAACTGGGGAAATTAATTAAATTTCAAATAAATATTACCCTGGTTACACTCTCCCCTGCCAACTGTCAACGTCCTCGATGACTTCAAACGCCCTTAATCATCTACTTCTTGAAGTTTCTCAGATGTATACAGGAGTATACCTGCTAACACCTTGGACAGAATATCAGGGCTGAGGCTCACAGCATTGCAAACTGACTTTGGCAATTTATTTGGATTACCATGAACACCAGCAGTTGACCGCTGAGTTCTGCGTGGTGATGGACAAGGTGCATCAACATGAGTACTCTCTGTCTTAGGCTTTCTGGGAACTGGCACTGGTCTAGCACTCCCCGTTTCTATCGGTGTACCAGTTCTTTCAGGGTTAGGCAGAGAAAGCTCTTCAATTGCGCTCACTTCATTAATCACTCGATCCTTACTTCTCTCCTGTGCTTCCTCCATCTCATCCATAGCACCACTATCTGGATCCAAGTCCAGATAACTCTGCACTGACTCCTCCCGTACTGGATTTGCTGAGCCACTTTCATGCAATCGGGTGTTCTCCACAACCACACACTCTGCATCCAATGAAGGCATACCTTTTATGGAGGTAGGTACTTCTTCCACTGATTTAATTTTTCTCCGTGGCATTGGGACTGGTCCCGGACAGGGTCTAATGTCAGACCTATGTACTCGTCTTGCCGGGCCAACTCCCACTGGCTCCACAGTGTAGGTTGTTCCATGCACCTCGATCACCTTATAGGCTGTGGGTGCCCAGGCATCCTGTATCTTGTTTCGTCCCAGGGGACGATGCCGTAAGTACACATGTTGACCAACTGCAACTTCTGGACAGTATAACTCATTATGGCGCTTAGCAACTCGATCTGCTGCCTTCTTCTCAGCGTACTCGCGTGCACGTGTGTGAGCCTCCTGGAGTCGCTCTTTATGGACTGACAACCAGGCTGGTTCCTTCTCACTCATGGGTTCCTGACCCAACAAAGCATCCACTGGTAAATGCGGTTGTGTACCAAAGAGCATATAATGAGGGGAGAACCCGGTGGAGGAATGAGGAGTGACATTATAGGCGTACACTAGCTCAGGTAGGTACTCGGGCCACCTTCGTTTTTTGTCAGGCGGTAGGGAGCGTAAAAGATCATGCAAGGTTCGGTTGAACCTTTCACACTGTGCATTTCCCTGTGGGTGATGTGGTGTAGTGTGAGACTTCCTTACCCCATATAGCTTACAGAGCTCTGCAACAACAGCACTCTCAAAGTTCCTCCCTTGGTCTGAATGGAGACGCTGGGGAACACCATACTTGAGGAACCATTCTTTAAGTATGATCTTGGCTGTTGTATCTGCCTTCTGATCACGAGTAGGGAATGCCTGGCTGAACTTAGTGAATACATCTGTCACCACCAAGACATTCTCTCGCCCATCTGATGCAGGCTCCAGTGTGGTGAAATCCATCGCAACCACCTCCAATGGATGAGAAGCTAAGAATGGGGTCCAGGGTGCCTTTATTTTGGGCTGCGGCATTTTTGATAGCACACACCGCTGGCACTTTTTCACCCACTGATCCACAGCATTATACATTCCAACCCAGTAACAGCGCTGCCTGAGCAGACCCAAAGTCCTTTCTACCCCCTGATGCCCCATGTTGTCATGGACACTTTGTAGGACCCGTTCAACCAGACAAGCTGGAAGCAGCAGCTGTTGACATTCCCCATTGAATACATCATCAATGATCCTGTACAGCAGTCCATCTTTCTCTTGTATTCTGTCCCACTGTTTTAACAATGCCAGAACTGATCGGGACAAGCTCACTCTCTCATTTTTTGTGGGTTTCCTTTTCTGGTTCCAGAAAAGTCTAAACAAGCTAATAACGGGATCTGCCTTTTGGAACTGGTAAAGCTCATCCTTGGTATACCCAGGCAATGTTGGAGTGTTCTCCAGAAAGTGTTCACCCTCCATAGCTTCCTGTAGCTGCCCTGTTCCTTCCTCTCTAGATCCAGCCACTTGTTCTGCAATGCCGGCCTCCACTAAAGTTCCTACCCGAAGCTCACTGCAAACAGCCACACAGCCATCGTACTCTGAATCCTCAGTCACTACCTCCATACCTTCCATTCCTGGTCGACGAGATAGGGCATCCGCTGCATTGTTGCTCCGCCCAGGGCGGTACTGCACTTCAAAATCGAATATTGCCAACTGTGCGGCCCACCTCTGTTCAACAGCACCTAGCTTAGCTGTGTTGAGGTGGCAGAGGGGATTGTTATCTGTTAGTACCGTAAACTTGGAACCAAGCAGGTAACTCCTAAACTTTTCCACTACAGCCCATTTGAGTGCCAGGAGCTCCAGCTTCATACTACTGTAGTTCCTGTCATTCCGCTCTGCACCCCTCAACCTCCGGCTTGCATAGGCTATCACAGTCTTATGTCCCCTTTGCTGTTGGTATAGCACAGCACCTAATCCAAGGTTACTGGCGTCTGTCTCTAACACAAAAGGTATGGTAAAGTCTGCGTATCCCAATGTAGGAGCACAGGTAAGCTTCTCTTTGAGTTTCTCAAAGGCTTGCTGGCACTCTATGGTCCAGGAGTCTTTGAACGACTTGTTGGCCAGAGCAACACTTTTCTGGTGAACGCATGTGTTGACAATATCATGAAGCGGACCTGCAACTCTGGAGAAACCCTCAATAAAACGTCGATAGTAGCTGCAAAATCCTAAAAAGGATCGCAGCTCTTTTAGAGTGTTAGGGACTGGCCACTGGTTCACTGCACTCACTTTTTCCGGATCTGTGGACACTCCTTGAGCAGACACAACTTGCCCTAAGAACCTCACCTCAGATTGCAAAAAGTGGCATTTGTCCACCTTAATCTTAAGTCCTGCCTCCCTCAACCTCTGTAACACAGTCTCAAGTCGCACTAAGTGTTCCTCAAATGTACTCGAGTACACAAGCAAATCGTCCAAATAGACAAGTACCATTTGAAAGACCAGGTCACTCATTATGGTCTGCATGAGACGCTGGAATGTCGCTGGCGCATTACATAGGCCAAACGGCATACGCTGGTACTCATACAGGCCAAATGGTGTAATGAAAGCTGTTTTGTGGCGATCTTTCTCATGAACTGCAACCTGGTGATAGCCGCTCGCAAGGTCAATAGACGAGAACACCTGCGCCCTACCCAAAGCATCCAAACTTTCATCTATTCGTGGCAATGGGAACGCATCCCGTCTAGTTTTACAATTTAACTTCCGGTAGTCAACGCATAAACGAAGACTCCCGTCGGTCTTTCGAACTAACACCACTGGAGATGCAAACGAACTGGAGCTTTCTTGGATGATACGCTTTTTGAGCAATCCAGCTATATGGTCCTTCACTTCCTGAAACTGATTTGGGGGTATTCGCCGGTACGACTGTGAGACAGGGAATTCGTCATTTAAGGGGATCTCATGCTTCACTAGTTCAGTGTAACCTAGGTCTTCCTCAGTGACTGCAAATACATCTAAATACCTTCTGAGAAGTGACTTCAACTCTGCCTGTTGTGCCTGGGTACCACCAATCTGTACTCTTTCTAAGGGACATTGCAGATCTCCACTAACTCCCTTCATTGACCTCTGATTAACCATCACCTCCTCATGATCAACAGAAATTCGGTGGAATCTAACTTCACAGGAGCTACTCTCGACATGACCACCATGGCCTAGTACCCCTAGCTTCACTTTGGGTGGCAACCATGCGCCTTCAGGGGATAGATTTACTACCTGTATCGGGAATACCCGCTTTGCAGGTGATACCAAGGTAGGGATCAAAACCAAACCACCTGGCAATGAAGACTGGCCTGGCTCAAACAAACATAAGTCTTTACTCTCAGGTAGTATTTTAGGTGTTCTGGCCTGAACTGTAGCCACAGAAGCTGCAGGTATATACAATTTATGTGTGCTGGCTACCCGGACCAAAGAGTTTGCTTCTACTGTGGCAGCTTCTTGTACTTTGTTGAGGGCAGCTCTCCACTCAGCATTTAAATTCCCCTTCAAAGCATTGTCAAACTCAGCTAAAATTAATTGTTTACAACGCTGTGCTATATTCATGCCAAGTATGCCTGGGGGCGCTGAGTCAATCTCCCCTTCCTTCTGGTCTCGTATCACTAAGAACCCACACCCTGGTAAAGTCAAACCCATAACCTGGATATCAAGTTCAATGTACCCCTGGTAGGGAAGAGGCAACCCGTTAGCGGCAGTAATCTTTAACCACTTGCTTGTGCAGTGCATATCTTTGTCTTCCCCGTGAAGATGTTCTTTAAAAAAGCTCTCCGTTAAAGTGCTCACATTACTGCCGGTGTCTAACAGGCACCGGATTGCAACTCCCCCAGCATGAATTTCCACTTCTGGGCACTTGCCCACTGCACGCTCCAGAAACTGCTCTTTTGTGAGGGTACCAGTCTTTGAGCCATCTGTGCCACCTCTCACTGCTCGGCTCTTCGCAATGGAGGTGCACCGTTTCCCGCAATCAGTGACTCAGACGTAGTAGGTACAGGGTTTTCCTGGGAGCGCTGCCCAGTGCATTGCCTGGCTATGTGCCCAACACCCTCACATCTCAAACAAATGGGTTGGCCACCCCGGGTGTATCTTGGCTTAAACTTGGGCTTATTCGATTTCTCAAGAGTTGAGTCAGACCTCTGAATTGTTAAATCACGCACAGCATTGGTAAGTTCCCCGATTGCTTTCCCTTGTTGTGTAATTACTTTAATTACGTCTTGTAGGGCTAGTGTTAAGTCATTTGTTACAGTGGCTGTCACCTGTGCATTTTCAGCACTTTCTTTCACACTCACTAGATTTCTGTTTCGGGCTACATTTGTTGAACGAGGCCTCTCTTCTGAGCACCACAAAAGGGCCTCCTCACGGACTTCAAATAATGTAGCATCAGGTCGCTCTCTAACCACTTTACGGAGCTCCCTGCGGAGTGCTAGATCCCTCACCCCCTCGATAAACTGGTCCCTTAGTGCCCGTTGCACATTTGGAACACATTTTAGTGCTTGTTGCAGAGCAGCATTTAACATCAATGACAGTGCATGTGAAAAATCACGAAAATCCTCACCGTCTAATTGTTTGCGTGCATAAAATGTGTGCAATAACTGGGAGGTGCTACGCTTTTCCCTAAAAGCTGCCCTCAAATATGAGAACATGTCTTCAGCTGACTTATCCTCACCCCCCATGCACAACTTGACTTCATCGAGAGCTGAACCCCTTAAGTGCGAGAGGATAAAATCTACCTGATCCTCAGAGTTTAAACCCCTAACCCTGATTACCCTTTCCAGCTCCTCAATGAATTCATCAACATTCTGGCAGTCTTTACCTAGATCCCCACTAAAAGGTACAATCTGTTTTTCCCTTGGGATATACACATAGGATCTAGTATGGACATTGGTCATGTTAGATAGAGCTGACATGACTTGATCATGCCTACGTCCCAACTCCAGGATCTGGGACTGAAGCTGTGAAATGGGATTACCTCCTTCAGCGTCCATTCCTGGTGCTGCAGCACCTGCACCTTCAATGTCTTCTGCCATTGCGTCAGCATTGTCCATGTCCCTCTCAGCATCCATTACCTTGTATCAGAGTTTCAAAATGTCTTGACCAGCCCACAACAGTCAGATCGACGAACACTGTCCTTCTCAAAGTCCTTGCAGACAGCAGCCCTGGTGCTCTGGCCTCTTTATCCTGCAGCTACTTCTGTCAGAATGGCACTGCAGGTCCTTCCAGCACTCAGTCGCGTGTCACCACTACCGTTGTTTGCACTCTTTGATTTTTTAGTTATTTATTTTTATTTTTAGTCCCAAACAAAACAGAATCCCACTTCTGACACCAAAATTAGATGTGGCCAATAACACCCTACTTTTATCAGGGAAATAACACAGCCAAAACATCTATAAGAAAATGGATTCTTTTATTCTGGACTGAGCCTCAAGGAGACACAGCATTAACTTACTTTGTTTGGGAGATAAGCAGCAAGCTTTAAAACAGGTCCAATCAATAAACAAAGTTGGCTTTATGGCAAAATAAAAATAGGTCAGCAACAGGAAAAATAAATGTATATATAACTATAAGAATAAATTCTTTGACAGTATTCAAAACATCCAGATCAAAATCCCCATGTGACTTAAAGTAGTTCAAAACCACGTTAATAACTATTTAATATGTGCAAAACAACGGCAGTGGCTTATTTGTGCCTAATAAAACAAACAAAAAACAGAGTAAATGAGCAATCAGCACATTCCACTAAATACAACACATTACACATATGATAATTCACATGAAAAGGCATTTTTTACATAAATAAATGTGTTCAGAACCCACACATAAGTTTACATTTAACACTGAGAACAAAACTTTCATGTCTTACGCATAATCACACTCCATGAAAATAAAATGAGCAAACTCACTCGTTCTGATTCTCTGAAGCACACGTGCGATTAGCAGTTAGCACCTGTGTGATCTTGTGTACTGCTCTTCTCCCCTCTAACACAGCATAAGGAATAACAATTACTGTATGTACAGCTTATATAGAGAATAAACAGCATCATCAAACATTTTGGAACATTATCAAACTCTTAATACATTATTAAGTTAACTCACGCTCAATCTCCACTCGCGTGCTCTGAATTCTCCTTCCTCACCGAGATTTCTCACATGCAGGAACAATGATCGGCTGAGCAGCAAATTAAGCCAGCAGATAAACAAACTCACACCACCTGCATCTGCTACCTGCTCCCAAGTTAACACAAAACTGCAAACTTTCTCTCTTTAACAGTTGTATCCACTTTCTCTCTCCCTGTCTATAACTGCTTCACACTGCGCTCTCTGTATCTGACGTGCACCGCTTTTTTTTCCGCGTTTGTGTGTACGTGAACTCTTAAAGGGGCAGCGTTTCAAAACAAACAAAACTAAATATGGTTGTATAACTGGGGAAATTAATTAAATTTCAAATAAATATTACCCTGGTTACATTAATCAAGCAGCCCAAAGCTGCTTTGCATTTAAGTGTTTGGCCACTTCAAAGTGGACTTCGCTTTCCGCCATCTTAAGTAAGATTCTGTTCCGAAAGGAGCAAACATGTTCAGTAGGAATTTAAGATTTATCTAAAATTTTGTCAAGGAAACTTGAGTGACATTCATTCATTCATTCATTCATTCATTCATTCATTCATTCATTCATTCATTCATTCATTCATTCATTTTCCTTCTAATGTAGTTCACCCAATTCACCTATAGACCTTTTCAACGTGGTCATCTCATTGGCCTGTGAACATTTCCTGCTTGTTATCAAACTATTTCATAACTGTAACAAGAGGGAAATCAATCATAACGTAGGCTCGAACCAGCGACCTTCTTGCTGTGAGGCGACAGCACTACCTACTGTAATGTAATCAAAATACAATCGGTTAAATAGACTTAAACATTCATTTAGTTGTTCAAACGTAAAATGAGATAAAAGTGTGTGTTAAAGCTAGCACTGTCAGTAGCAGCAGGCAAGCGCAGAAACACCATTGTAAATACTGAGGTAAAATAAATGTTAATGTTAAAACAGCTATAATAATATTATTTTTCAATCTGTGGCTCTTTTTGGATTTTCGGAAGCTATAGAAATTAAAAATGTAAAACAGGAAATACATTGGGACCATTGTTATCGTTTACTTCCCTCAAAATGGTCTATAGTGCATGTGTTCGGACTGTGGGGGAAAACGGAGCACCAGGAGGATACCCACATAAACACGGGGAGAACATGCAAACTCCACACAGACATGCCAACTGGCCTAGTCGGGACTCAAACCAGTGGCCTTTTTGCTGTGAGGCAAGTGCTAACCACTGAGCCACAGTGCCATCAAAACTAGCATGCATAAATCATAATTTAACAATTTAATAATATATTTATTCAATATTGTAATCAATCTGGAAAATATAACCAAATAAGCAATCTATTTAGATTTGTAAAATATTACACTGTACTATAGCAGTTTGTAAAATAAATGGATGGATTTTTGAGAGACACTGCAGTGCATTATGGATATTTTCTTGCTTGATTTGCTTGTATTCTCATTATTGCGGTGCACATTGTGGGATTGAGTAAGTGCACTAGGTAACATCCACTATTGTTTCAGACACCACTACAGCTGTCCCCTCACAAAGTGCTTTATTTATGAGCCTTGCTTGTTTTTTTGAGCAAACATTAAATCAAATTTCGTCACTGAAGCTCAAGCAATGGTTGGCACAAAAGAACCAGTAGCGTCATTTTTCCATGTGACCAGCACATTTTAAGCAATGAGGTTTGTACACATGCGATAAGCAGGTGGTTGTGGTGGTCAGTCAATTTCCTTCTGTTATGACCCTCGTCTTAGGCGTCAAGGATATAACATAAAAAAAAACTAAACAAATAATATCACTTTTGAGAACGGGTCCGTTTTTATTTTTTAAACACCCAAACTGTGAAGCCAAATATCTCAGAGAGGACTCACAGAAAAATAATAAACAAAAATATATCCCTAATCTAAGCACCCAAATGACCTAAATACACCTTACAAAATAACAGAAATAAAAAAAAATACAAATCTACTCCTATCTCTCCTGATTATATACACTACCGGTCAAAAGGTTAAGGTTAGTAGGATTTTTAAATATTTCTCATTCTCCTGCTCAACAAGGCTACAATTTATTTCATCAAAAAAATACAGTACAAATTGTAAAATTGTGAAATGTTATTGCACTATAAAATAACTGTTCAAAAGTAGTTCAACATTTAATTGAATCATTTATTTAAAGATGAATTTTCAGCTTTCAACACACGGATGGATAAACCACAAACAACGGTCAAAATTTACACACACACCAAAACGGAAATACACAATCAAAAATAACACTTGCAACTACATTTTTTCCTACAACACCAAACGCTAAACAACATACCAACTCGCTCCCTCGCTCCACGCCCGTTTTCCTTTTTTTTAAAAAGCGCCCTGTGTCACCCCTGCCAATCCCAGGGCACGTCCTCAGTGTAATTAGGACAGGGTCTGTGGTGTGAAAAAGAGAGAGAGAGACACACACACACACACACACACACATCTGTGAATGCAACATTTCGGTTTGCTCCTTTCTGTATCAGGGGTCTCCCCATGCAGTGGAATGAACTGCCAACCAGAGTTGGGTTTAAATAGTTAGAAAGTAACTGGTTACTTTAATTAAAATACTTATCTGCTGAAAAGCAGAATAAGAGATTATTCATATAATAAAGCATCATTTGTAGGATATGTAATTACAATTATTTAAATATTGTACATATCTTCAAGAATTTTGTAAATCATTCTGTTTTCAGAGATGCAGAGTAATAGCTTATAATTCTTACAAATTTATCAGACAATTGCACATTTACATTGAATGAGGAACTAGTCAATGGCAATATATGCTATGAATTCAGAGAAGCAGAGAAATATATATTGATATAATATAATATAATATAATATAATATAATATAGGCGAAGCAGTGGCGCAGTAGGTAGTGCTGTTGCCTCACAGCAAGAAGGTCGCTGGTTCGAGTCTTGGCTGGGTCAGTTGGCGTTTCTGTGTGGAGTTTGCATGTTCTCCCTGCGTTCACGTGGGTTTCCCCTACAGTCCAAAGACATGCGGTTCAGATGAATTGGGTAGGCTAAATTGCACGTAGTGTATAAGTGTGAGTGAGTGTGTATGGATGTTTCCCAGAGATGGGTTGCAGCTAGAAGGGCATCAGCTGTGTAAAACATATGCTGAATAAGTTGGCGGTTCATTCCACTGTGGCGACCCTGGCATAATAAAGGGACTAAGCTGAAAAGAAAATAAATAATTATATAATAATTCCATTTTTTTCAGCTAAATAGAAGATTACATTTTTCAAGATGATTGCAAATGCTTATGAAACAATGAACGGAGAAAGAAATGAATGACAATATATGGTACAGTGCTCAGCATATATAAGTACACCCCTCACAAATCTCTCTTTTAAATTCATATTTTAATAGGAAGCTATACAATATTATATTTATCCATATACATTAGATTAGTCAGTACTAAAGACAAATCTGGAGCTTATCTAACAAAATAACTTATGATAACGGTCCAAAAACTAGTACACCCAAATTTATATGTTATAGAAAAATATTAAATACAAATTTTAAAAAGAGGAAAATTTTTGTTGAAATTTTGTAGTTTGTAATTTGTTTTTTGCAATATTTTGCTTGAATTTAATTGTATCATTTTTCAATTTCTAAATATGCTTCATGACTAAAATATTATTTAAATAAATATATCTGTTATAAATTTGTTTTGTTTAAATGCACCAAAATACACTGCCTATATTCACTGTGAAATGAAGAAAATATTCATTTTTGAAATGTGTACTCAATTATGCTGAGCACTGTATATATTAAATGTGGTTCATCATTACTTTGAAATATAATGTATTATTTTTTAATAAATCTAAAAGACACAGTTTGACTCAAATTTCAAGAATTGAAGGGTTTAATTTCTATAGTGTAGTCTATGTATCGAGATTCAAGGATTTCATATAGTAATGAGTCAACTCATTAAATTCTTTATTAAGTCATTATTATTTATTATAATGAGACAGAATAATTGGAGAAGTCATTTAAATACAATTACCTTATTTGCATTCTTAAAATGAAGGAAAGTCTAATAAGTTTGGAGCAGCATTCGTGTAAGCAAACGATCATTCGTTTTAGGGTCATCTAATCCTTAAAGACGACAAAGGAGGCCATTATACCAAGCAGATTAGGGGACCGGAACCTGTTGCATAATAAAAAGTTGAAACCCATTGGATTACTCCTTTCCATCCTATCAATAGCTTTAATTAAAGATCTGCCGTCTTGTAAGGATGAGTTAATTCTGCTTTTCCATATTTATAAGCCCAGAAGCAGAAAGTGCTGGCCCTGTCCAGATGGCTCCTCGGCCACTGGGATAATGACATGCATAGCTTGGAGAAATGAAACGAGAGGGTTAAAGCAGCTTTACAGATTGGAATGTACAGCTGCTGTTCAGAAGACACCAGTGATGTGACACATTTCACTGCCTGACGGAGTCTAGCATGACCTGGCAGAACTTTGAGATAAGAGCAATATTTGAGTTCCTCCTGGATGAGCGCATATGAGATAGAAAGAAAAATGTTTCATCCAATCTCTGAATGGTTTGAAAGATCTGCTGTATTACCAAATGTTAAAAGAGACTAATAGGAAGAGAACATATTGTATCCTTAAAATTCTGGAATCATTTGGAATGACTTGGTGTGGTAAAAGCGATTGAGCGAAGGAGCTAATGGAGGCAAGGTGGGATTAACCACCCGGGGGATGATTGACAGGTCGATGGTGCTGCTTGCATTCCCCTGTCTATGAACTCACAGATATTGGAGGGGCTTTAGTTAACGCAGCACAACTGTTGGCTGCTCACCAAACTGTGAAAACCCCCTTGGCCCCAACAATCATCAAATCCATTTCAGTGTAATTTAAGACCCACACCTGTTTCAAGACTGTCGATAGCGCTTTGGTCTTTATCTTCCTCAATTAAAGAAGTGATGGTGTTGAGTCTGACACAGCTTAGCGAGGTACACATGACTGTGTGTGTGTGCGTGTGTGTGCGTGTGTGTGTGTGTGGTTATATACAGTTGAATTCAGAATTTTTAGCCCCCCTTTGAATTTTTTTTTCTTTTTCAAAATTTTCCCAAATGATGTTTAACAGAGCAAGGAGATTTTCACAGTATGTCTGATAATATTGTTTCTTCTGGAGAAAGTCTGATTTGTTTTATTTTGACTAGAATAAAAGCAGTTTTTATTTTTTTAAAAGCCATTTTAAGGTCAATATTATTAGCCGCTTTAAACAATTTTTTTTTCTATAGTCTAGAGAACAAACCATCATTATACAATAACTTGCCTAATTACCCTAACCTACCTAGTTAACCCAATTAACCTAGTAAAGCCTTTAAATGTCTCTTTAAGCTGTATAGAAGTGTCTTGAAAAATATCTAGTCAAATATTATTTACTGTCATCATGGCAAAGATAAAATAAATCAGTTATTAGAAATAAGTTATTAAAACTATTGTGTTTAGAAATGTGTTGAAAAAATATTCTCTACGTTAAACAGAAATTGGGGAAAAAATAAACAGGGGGGCTAATAATTCAGGGGGGCTAATGATTCGAATTTCAACTGTATATTTCACAGTTAGTGCTTCTGGATTTAATAGATTTTTTATGGATTAGTAAAATGTCATTTTTTTGTTTTATTCTATATAAATAAAAACACATTGAAATATTGTCATTTTGAGTATTTATTTAAGAAAATATCAACTGGTCAAAATGTAAAAAACATAAAAATTACATTCTACTCAAACTAAAAAATGAATTACATAAAAAAGAGAATGCCCTTTAATAAATACAGGCCTACACTCATTATTTTATAATGCATTAACATTTTGCTTTGATTAATGCTTCTGAATGAGTAATGCAATGCTTGATTAATTTAATGCTTAAATTTCTCAAATAGCATCTTCGTGTTTACAACATATGAGCAACGTCATCATACACACACTTATATATATATATATACATACACACACACACACACACACACACACACACACACACACACACGCACACACACACACACTCTGTAAAAAATGCAGGGTTTCGCATCATTCATTCATGTTGTCCCAACACAAATCGAATAAATTAACTTAACATTCATTCGGCTTAGTCTCTTTATTAATCTGGAGTTGCCACAGCAGAATGAACCGTCAACTTATCCAGCACATGTTTTGCGCAGTGGATGCCCTTCCAGCTGCCATGGGATGGGAAACATCCATACACATTCAGTCACACACATACACTACGGTCAATTTTAGCATACCCAATTCACATATACCACATGTCTTTGGACTTGTGGGGGAAACCGGAGCACCCGGAGGAAACTCACGCAAACATGGGGAGAACATGCAAACTCCACACACAAACAGCAACTGACCCAGCTGAGGCTTGAACCAGCGCCCACTGCGCCACCGCGTCACATAAACTTAACACTTTTTAACTTTTTAACTTAACACAAATTTATGTAGATTGAACATGAAAAGTTAAGTTGTCCCAATGAAATTTCAAGAACTGTGTTGTTTCAGCTGCTTTTAAATAAGTTGTTTTATATATATATATATATATATATATATATATATATATATATATATATATATGACACACTGTAAAACCCAAAAAGTTAAGGTAACTCAAATCATTTGAGGAAACCGATTGCAACAAACCATTTAAGTTCAAAACCTAATCCTAATGAGTACTGTGAACTTAATCCATTTGACTAAATGAAGCAATTTGAGCACAGTAAAACTCAATAAATGAGAACCCAAACCACTACTGTAAACCCCAATAAAATAAGGCAACTCAAACTGTTTGAGGAAACCGATTGCTACAAACCATTTGAGTTAAAAAAAACTAATCTATATGAGTACTGTGAACTTACTCCATTTAAGTTGAAGTAATAAGATATTTAATTAACTCATTAATAAAAACCTAAATCTTTTGGACAGCACATATAAAACGATGCTTATGCTTCTTCTATTCTCTGAAAAAAATATCCATGTGAAAAGAATAGATGCACAAACATTTGAACTTGTGTGTTTGTTGTCAAAAAATCCTTGAATATACCATATGTGATTTTTGAATATAGGCTTTAACACATTGTAAAAATTCTATAAAACATGTAGTTTGTCATTTCTTTCTGGTGTATTTAAAAAAAAACAGATGTTCATCAGGTAGAGAGGTTGTTGATTTGTTATTTCAGCCACTGAGTTTAGAGAGGTGTATGTATTGATGGAGATATAATGATACATTTTCTATGATTAACAATCTGAATGATAAAATTGTAGCAGCAGAGTGATGATGATAAATATGCTATAAGTGTGTTTTCATAATAAGAGCTTATTAAGAGGATTTTAATGTGTATTTTGTAGCATGAGGATGATTATAAAGGGGTAATGATGAAATGTGTTTTATAAAATGAGTTAAAGAGTATAATTTATTTTAAATTGTTGAAAGAGTTGTAATAGTTATTTAATAATAGTTATATAATCTAGGAATATTACACATTTTATCAGCATTATTTTCATCAGCAGCTTTGTAGACGTTTCTTTTTTTTTTTTGTTGATGTAAAAAACCTAAATCTTTTGGACAGCACATATAAAACGATGCTTATGCTTCTTCTATTCTCTGTGTTGTTAATATATTGTACAGTAGCTGCAGTAGCTGGATTCATGCGATGTTTATTAAAAGCTTTTTTTCTTTTTCAAATGTATTTTTTTTCAAATTATGTACACATTTACAAGATAACTTGAGCGTGCAAGGAAAGCATGTAGACTCGCCCACTGCTTCTCAATAATGCATTCAGTCCATATATATTTCACTGCTGTTGTATAGCACATGTGCAATCTAAATCCAGCAAAACCCCAGTGCTGCTATCTGTGAGGACCAAATGCTTACCCCAAGCTTAAGAGGTCGTTCTCCCAGAAGCTGCGTATTGATTATCTCTGGGAAATAATTGATCTATTGAGGGAGATTTTCTTCTAAATGACAGTTCATTTGCTGAGAGTCAAGATACCATGGAAACAGTGATACTGTACGCTGTAAAATGCTTTTCTCAAGGATTCATTTTTGAGCATGTATCAGGGCCACAGAATGTCTAACCCTTTTTGAGGCATTATTGATTAATGCTAAAACAATGGCTTATTATACAGAACCAAAGAATTATTAATGACATCATGCTGAAACATGTGATGCTCTCAAATTTTTTAATGTAAAAGCAATCTTGAGTGCATATTCAGAGCAATGTTTAAACAGTTCAGTCAGCTTAGTATTAAAAGCACTAAATCGATTAAATGCTGCAATTGGTGTATTTACTTTTTTTTTTGTAAAATTGCTAATTTTCTTTGTGATATGGGTCAAAGTGCGACAAAACATGCTTGATTGTGAGATAATAGCAGACTAGTGTGATCATGTACTTTATGTAGGCTACTTTTATTTAATACTTTACAGCTAGGCCTTTATATATATATATATATATATATATATATATATATATATATATATATATATATATATATATATATATATATATATATATATATAATTTATAATATTTTAAGTATAGGTAATATGTAATATATTTGTCCATGTTTCACCTGCTTTACATTCAACAAGGCTCACATTTTTATTTTATTTTATTACATAATTAATACATTTTTTAAATGGACCAGACAGAAATGACAATTCACGTTTTATAGAATTTTTACTATGTTTTATATTCAATATGTTGATCAGCTAAATATCAGTTTAAGACCATCTTGCAGTCTCAGTTCATGCACATATTGGCATTCAAATATAATGGCATATTTTCAACAAATAAATAAACAAATTTCAATTGTAAGGAATTGTAAAATAAACATTATTTTTGTGTCTTACCGTGTCAAGTAGCCTAGCATTGACAAGGAAAACAGAGATGAAGAGCCTATATTTTAAACGTTTAACAGATTCATACGAATACATTTGTTTTTTTATTATTATATAATATGTCCAATATCTGTCGTCAGATTTTTTCCAGCTTATGCAGTAAACCGTGTAGTTATCACTAGCGTAATTAATTTCCATAAGCATATTTTCAGCATGTCTAAAGATACTCGGTCCTAAAAGGAATAATAAACGGGCGTCAGGTGTGAAGTAATGCGGGTAAAGCCAAAGGAAGCGTCATGCGCGCGCGCGCGCTCTGCTCACTAGAAGTTTGGCGTGTCACATCAAGGGAGAATCCAGACCAACATAGATGCGCCAAAGCCTTTCGCAGTTTTTCCTTTGGATAATGGCTTTTCTTGCTTTACATTTGAGACACTCTGGCATGTTTTGGGATAAATCGCCCATGGTTTGTTCATTTTAAAGAAAACTGAAGGACTTACGCATCGTTCAGTGGCAGAAACTGCATTTGAAAGAGACAAATGGATCGCAGCGAGTCTCAGTCTCTTACCAGAACGGATTTTTCTGCGGTATACTGAAAGTAAAGGAGATGCTTATGGGAACCTCTGATTCCTTATCTATAAGGTAACTTGTTTGTTTTGTTTTGTAAGTTGCGTTTAACATCGATTTCTGTCACAGCATGCTTTTGTGTGGGGAAATTAGGACGGTTGGGAAGAACTACTGTAGGAAGATTGGGGATTTTCGTAATAGCATTATTTTCCTCGGCAGCTTTTGACAGCTTTTTGTCTTTGATATATATATTTAGATATTAATGAAACATTTACAATGCAAAATATATAACTGTTATATATTAGTGATCCGTTTGTTTTTGTTTATTTTTAAAAGAAATCTTGGGAATTGTGACAAAGCTTGATCTTGTTTGTTTGGTGCATCTGACAAGCGCTTTTCTCTTCTCTGTAACAATCATAAGACCGTGACAATAAGCTCTCTTTTATTTAATGCTCATATCCTTTGGCAAGCCGTTTTCACATTCAATAATTGAATTTAACTACCTTTAGGGCTTTTTTAGGGGTACAAGCACCGCAGATTTTCGAATTATTATTATTATTATTATTATTATTATTATTATTATTATTATTTTCCTTTAAGTGTATGGCAAGCCAAAGCCAGTAAGTCCTAGCAAATTGACGAGGATGGTCCCAAATTTCACCCACTACTCAGGTGTACAAACACACCCCAATCCGACGATAGGTGGCACTATACTAAGTACTTTTACATTTTTACTCCATAACCAAACAAGTTTCTTTCAAATTTCTTTTGTCTTAAGATGTGCTGAGTCAATCTTAGAAAATCTTGCATTTTCTTTGTCATGCATAAATCTGTTCCGCCATTTTGATAAACCCACTTTTTGTTACATGTGAAATGTATAGCATTTTTAATAAATAATAATAACATTCTATATTTTATTATATTTTATACATATACCTACATATGACAATCACAGTGGAGATGTTGCTTTTGTAATTATTTCTTTATTGTTGACAATGTTTCCTTTTTTTTATTCATTACTGGTAAATTGTGAGTTTGAAGCAGTTCCAGCCAATTGGCTGCTCTGAGAGTGGTTGTCATAGTGACGCTCTGTTTACACAAGACACTGATGAGTTGTAACCTACAGTCTATGGTTGTAACTGAGATTATATTATTAATTAAATTTCCCATTGTATTTTAATAATGCTTACCCCCACCCCAACCCTAAACCCAGCCGTCACAGTAATGTGAAAGCAGTAGTTGTACAGAGTATTGTATATGTTACTTACTAAATTACGCAATAAATTGTATTTTAATATCTACCCCTACCCCAACACTAAACCCAACCATCACAGTACTGTAAAAATATTAATTATTGTCATACAGTATTACAAAAATGATGCTATATTGACGTCCGCATCCGCAGCTGTATTCTATTTAGACTTTAGCCTAATATTGCTTGTACCTTTCGCTTCTCCAGAGCAAGCATGTGTTCACGTAAGTACAAAAGTGGTTGATATCCATGTGAAAAGAATAGATGCACAAACATTTGAACTTGTGTGTTTGTTGTCAAAAAATCCTTGAATATACCCATATGTGATTTTTGAATATAGGCTATAACACATTGTAAAAATGCTATAAAACATGTAATTTGTCATTTCTTTCTGGTGTATTTAAAAAAACAGATGTTCATCAGGTAGAGAGGTTGTTGATTTGTTATTTCAGCCACTGAGTTTAGAGAGGTGTATGTATTGATGGAGATATAATGATACTTTTTCTATGATTAACAATCTGAATGATAAAATTGTAGCAGCAGAGTGATGATGATAAATATGCTATAAGTGTGTTTTCATAATAAGGGCTTATTAAGAGGATTTTAATGTGTATTTTGTAGCATGAGGATGATTATAAAGGGGTCATGATGAAATGTGTTTTATAAAATGAGTTAAAGAGTATAATTTATTTTAAACTGTTGAAAGAGTTGTAATAGTTATTTAATAATAGTTATATAATCTAGGAATATTACTTATTTTATCAGCATTATTTTCATCAGCAGCTTTGGACACGTTTCTTTCTTTTTTTGTTGATGTAGAAACATTTTTAGTGCATATAAATTATTGATATGGTTTGTTCTTATTTATGTAAACAAATAAATCTAGGAAATTGTGACAACGCTGGATTTTGTTTGTTTGGTGCATCTGACAAGTATATTTCTGTTCACTGTACAAGACCTTGACAGTTAGCTAACCTTTGATAATGATCACATTATATGGCAAGCTATTTAATATTCACTAATTAAGTCTACAACAAATATTAGTGCTTTTTAAATATTTTAAATAGTTAGTTTAAACATTTTTTTTTGCCAACGTTTATATTTCATATGAGCTGCTGAATGAATATTATATAACATTACCAGTGATAAAATCTAAAGGTAGTAAATTTAAGCGACTCAGTTAATTCATATTATTATTAATATTATAAATTTTAATATTCATATTATTAATTAAAATAATTTAAAGAGAAATATGAGCAATACGAATTGTGCCTGGGCGACACAGTTACTCAGGGGTTAGCACTGTTGCCTCACAGGTCGCTGCTTCATGATCATGGTGCTTGATCTCCCCGTGTTCGTGTGGGTTTCCGCTGTGTAAAACATATGCTGGAATAGTTGGCAGTACATTCCGCTGGGCGACCCCTGATGAATAAAGGGACTAAACTGAAGGAAAATGAATGAATGAATGAATTAATTAATTAATTGTGCCCAGAATAGACCCACAAAATATAGGCTACACTGTTTGGTTCATAATATAGAATTTACACAGTTAAAGTACTGGGAGTTATCAGCTAGCACATTAGCCAGTTGATGATTTTATTAAATTTTTTTCAAGCCTTTGCATTCACACAGCGGGCTTTTCTCTCAGAGACAAATGAAAATACTGAACTATAGGAGAAAAATGTTTTTGCTAGCATCCGAAGGCAGAGGTGCTACATATGCCGAAATAAATGTTATTTACAAACTTGGATACACAAAGATCTTTGCGATGGACATGGGCAGTTTTGCGGGTACATGGAAAACAGTTTTGAACAACTCCTTGAAGAGATGTGGATGGGACACTTTCGCATGTTGGGAGACATGTTTGGTACGTGCTGCTGAGAGCCTTTTGGAAATTAAAGACTACTGGTGTTGTACCCAAATCTGACTCATCATTGGTATATATCGTACTCTTTCAAAAGCATGTGCACCACACAGTTAAACGCAGCAGAATTAAATTCACAACAGTTTATCATTTGCATTTTAACTTTTTTTTTCCTACTGTTGGCACTAAGAAAGAACATAAGAGCATTGTCTGATTAACAAGCAGCAAATAAATGTGTCTGGACAAAAGATTTAAAATATTTTATTTTCATTAACTTACATTATTGGCACTTACATTATTGTACATGCTTCCTTTGGTACTTACACATAGCAGAATTCCAGCCATTTACTGACAATGTTACAACTTCTCATTCTGGAAAATTAAAGTAATACATTTTATGATGTTTTAAAAAAGGGCATTCTTCACTGCAATTCACTGGTAATTTTCTGGATGAGTCTGTTTAGACTGTATATGTTTAGGGAGGTTTATTCATTGACGGGAATATGATGAGATCTTTATGAGTGACAGTTACAATCTGTATGTACAGTTACTGTACAAAGTGTACAACATGTCATTTCAATAGAAAAACTTTGTTTCCTTAGAAGACATAACCCAGAAAACAATTTTCTGTTTAATAGACGTCTAATAGACATCTAATCGTTGACAGTTTGGCCAAAACAAGGCTAAACTTGGGATGTCCGTGAAAATCTAATAGACATTTAAGAATAGGCCAAAACTAGACTAGTTGTCAAATAGACAGACTTTATATGTGTAGTCATTCATTCCTCTCTATTTGACGACTAGTCTAGTTTTGACCTATTCTTAGATATCTGTTAGATTTTCACAGACAGCCCAAATTTAGCCTTGTAGCGAAGACGACTATGTTTAGACGTCTATTAGACATCTATTAAACATCTTTTAAAATTAAAGCTGGGAGTAAGACCCTTGGGAAGGGCTTATTAAATGTCCCATGAAGTGCCTTGAAATGTACATTTTTATTTGATGTTCACCTGAAACATGAAGAGAGGCTGGGACATAGTGAAACCCCTCCACTTTTAAAAAAACAGCCAATGGCGGTTTTTTTATCGATCGCCGCTCTGCCAGTGAGAGTGGTTGAGCTCAAGCACATCAAATGTAATTTTTAGATACTAGAGAGCTTTTGATTGGTCAAGATTTGATGAGAAACTGAATGTAATGAAGTGGTGGTGGGGGGGGGGGGGGGGGGACGTTGATCCATTTAATGGAAGTGACAAACTGCCAGCTTTGTATGTGGATATCAGGTTTATATCTATTAAATGCAAATTTTGTCACTGTTTTGGTGTGCACTAGCTTATTTATATCCTAAAAACTAACAATACTGATACTAACGTCTAAAAAAACTTTAATTTAATTTCATAGGGAGACCCTGATGAATGTAGTTAGCATAAAGAAATAATAGTTCATTGCCACACAGTCAGTGCTAATTTGACATATTTGTTTTTTTAATTACAGGATACCATTGTCAGACGCTTTATCATGACTGATGGCGAGGGGAAAGAACACTTTCAGTACTTGGAGAGAGAAGAGGTAAGAATTCCCATTTCAGCCTTGTACCAGGCGCCCGGTCCCACTGGAGAGACTGGCGATGAAGAGGAAAAAAGCAGCACATGGATCCCCGTCCATGAGAGCTCTCAGGCACGGGGGTCCGGGGCCCGGGACCCTACCCCAGATTTGGTTTCCAATGAAGAGGAACAGCCCCTCTACCCGTTGCTCGCACCTGTGGTGTTTTTCTGTATCAAACAGACCACTCGTCCACGGAGCTGGTGTCTCAAGATGGTTTGCAACCCATATCCTTTTCATCCGAGACTACCATTTAGGAGTGTGTGGTTTTTAATTATGTTGACGATTCAGGCATTACTCATACACAACAATGGACTAGTTCCTATTTTGTTTTTCTTGGACCTGACAGGACTTCAGTAACAATTAAGATCTGTAGGTGTGTGCTGAATGGCTGGCTAGTCGCTGCGGCAGCTTGCAGCTTTCCGCCTGTATTTTGACAGGAAACTTCAATACATAAGAGCTGATCTCGTTCTCCCACCGGTGTAGGCTTCCCGAAGATGCGTCCTTTTGGCAGTGTTGCAATTAAGAGCACTATTTTATAAATAGCTTCATTAGCTGTAGGGGCGGCTCAAGCTCTCTGCTGAGTCTCTTCAGAAATTATGCACAAAATGCAGCATTGCACTTTGTAGATGTTACTTTATGATCTAGATAGATGAACTACAGTGTTTACAATTTCTAGTTTGCTGTGATAGAGCTGGCCTTATTTATGCACTGCAGTTTCCTCCATTTTGTGGCTTGCTTTTTGTTGCTTAGCCATAAAACAAATTACTCTTGGGCTGTAATCGTTTTCATATTAAATTTATGATGGCCGCATTGTGGTTTGAAGTGCATTATGTGTTTTATCACTTTTTGACTGACAGCTTTAAAGAGAGCAATTAGACCTATGATTAGTGTATATGCACTTAATGGATTTGTTATTATGTGGTCCTGCATGGATACAGAAAGCACTTTATGGGATATTTGGAGGATGTGGAAAGCCTCACTGCACTTTGTATGTTTTCCTTGTACGTTTTGTTGGCTACTTTAGTGCTTTTTCCATTAAAATCTTCTTTATGCAAGTTGTTTATATATTTCACGCTGGGGCTCTTTGCATATAATGCATATATATGGCAGCTTGTGTTGCTCAGATGTCACTTGGATTATTATAATCACCATTAGGATCTATGCGCAAAGCATGCACTTCATTGTGCAACATTAGAGAAGTGGCAAAATGCATTATTCTGCTGATTATTTTAACCAAATGTACTGAACAACCAAAATTGAAATGGTGAGTGCATCATGGCGTCGTTTGTTGCCCATCAAAGCATGTATTCATAATTTTGGGTCATTAGTATTCTTCTGTCTTTCTATCTCTCATCTCTGCCTGCTAACTAAAAATTGATTTGATCTGTTCTTGTCATTTTTGGGTCAGTTGGATATCTCCAGTGTTTCAACTGTGCACGAAGGCTGTAAATGAGCATGCTTGCTAAACGAAGTATGTATCATCTTTATTTTGATTAGTCATACATGAGTTTCCCGCCCTCAGGCACATGTTGCGAGGCCATAACACTTATTTTATGAGGTGCTGATTAATCAGTATTCTGACATATTGTAGATATCATGTCAATGGCAGGACTGAGACTGTGTTTGTGTTGTCGTTTGGAATCATTGCCAACTCTTCTCCAAAATAATCATTTGGAATTTTGTGTTAATACTACATTATTCCTGTTCTGTGTACTTTTGCAAATACCACATTTTCCACTTACCTTTGTAAGAAGATTATTTTGTAAGGCCTTATTTTGATGGATCCTTTTGCATATATTTTGTTGATTATACAAAATAATCAGCAAGCACATGTCAACTTATTCTCATTCGAGTATTAGCAAACTGTCTGTTTAATATCTGTTGATACTACTCCGCCAACAGACATCAGGCCATAGCCAGCCTGGTAAAATAGGTGATTTTTTTTCTCAAAAAGTCGACCTTTTTGCAGTTATACGCCTCATTTTCTATTTAATTATGAGATTTAAATACACTTTAAGCACTATTTTTAGCTATTTTTAATATTAGCTTGTCATATAGTCATCATAAGCACACTTTTTGATATACAAAAAAAATATTTCCTAGATTCAGAATAAAGAAATATGAAAAAATAGTAATTTTAAAAAATACAAATTTATTACATCATATATCATTTGAAAAAAAAAAAGAATCCACTTTAAAATAAAAACAAGCCTATTGTCAATTATATAAATTATACATTTATATAAATTACAATTTATAAATAACAAACTAGCCATCACATTCAACTTTCCTCCATCAGAATTTGCCCAATGAATAATAATAATAATAATAATTGTCAACCAGTGGTTCTCAATTCCACACCTTGGGCCTCCCTGCCTTGCACATTTTGTATGTATTCTGTACTTAACACACATGATTCAGATCATCAACTTGTTAACAGAGAGATCCATAAACTGATTCTTTTGTGTCAAATAAGAGAGACATAAGAAATGTGCCAACCTGATTTCACCAAGTAGGACATTTCCTGGATTAATATCTATGTTGATCCTGGAACAATATTCTAATCAGCCAATCAGATTTAAGGGGTATCGTTTATTTTAGGTTCAGGCTTACAGTTAGGTTTATGCACTTCTACATGATTGTTTTCCAACTATTATCCGACTGATTTTGGGAATAATTTACAGTTATGGTTGGGTTTAGGGGTAGGGAAACGGTATGGATTACATTTTCAAACAAAAATGATGTTCCAGGATCAACATAGATGTTAATCCAGGATCGCATCATACTTGGCAAAATCGTGACATGCTACAAAATGTGCAAAGCAGAGAGCCCCGAGAATTAGAATTGATTACCACTGACTTACACTAACCCTAACTTAAATGTCCACTAATACTGTCATGATTATTTGTTGGCATGTGGTTACAATGTATTCTATAATCAACACAAATATGTAATAGGAACCATCAAAATGAAGTGATACCTGCTTTTTTCATTGTTGTAAAATGTCAAAGATTGATCTGAAAAGATCAAAACACTTCTTCTTAAACAGATTTGTCATTCGGTTTGAAGATGCAATGTAGAAATTGCAAATCCTTTTGTGTATTCAGCAGTAGATTGCATGTGCAGTGCTCATGTCATAAGTATCCTGTTGAGAGTTACACCTAGACCACAGTGATAACGTTCATTTTCTTGAGAGCAGGCATGATACATTTCTTGATCTTACCTGTCAGGTAGTGACTATCTTAAAAGAGTAGTTTACTGAAAATCATGTCATTTCAGACTGTCTATATGACATGTTTTTCCATACAGTGAAAGTCAGTGGGGTCAAAAACAACGTTATATTTGACCGATCTTTATTGTTTTTCAGATTATATTCTTCTGTGTTGCACAGAAGACATACATCCATGCAAGTTTGGAATGATGCGAGGGTGTGTGAATAATATGCAAATAGCCTCCTGCTTTGGTACACACTAGTGTTTTTAAATGTGCTTTATAAATATATATGTTTTTTAAATATGCTTTTATAAAAGTCAACTTGCTGCTTTGGGTTTTGGGTTAAACAACTCTTATACCACTGCTGTTAACTTACTCAGCTTGGCCATTTAAGATGCAGGTCATTTTTTTCTTCAGTAGAACATTCATAACCATGGGTCTCAAACTCAGTT
This sequence comes from Danio aesculapii, assembly GCF_903798145.1. Classification (NCBI taxonomy): domain Eukaryota; kingdom Metazoa; phylum Chordata; class Actinopteri; order Cypriniformes; family Danionidae; genus Danio; species Danio aesculapii. The sequence goes on along the minus strand of NC_079437.1, from coordinate 41,046,216 downwards.
CCTGGAGGGCCGCAGCTCTGCACAGTTTTGCTCCAACCTTAATCAAACATAGCGGATCTAACTAATCAAGGTAGAGACCATTAAGCAGGTGTGAGTTGGAGGTGGTTGGAGCTAAAATCTGCAGAGCTGTGGCCCTCCAGGAATTGAGTTTAAGGCCACTGTTCCAAACGATGACTCATATTTGATGGCTGACTAAAAAAGTCAGCTGCATCTTGGATTCCCAGAGGATGAGTAAATTAACTGCAAATAAAAATTTTAGGGTGAACTATCCTTATAAAGTCTGCTTGAACCAAAAGCTTTTATTTCAGTATGCTGATGTACTTCTAATTGGTTAAACGTCCCGTGAACTGTTTTGAAATTTGCATTTTTTTATTCGATGTTTGACGTAATCTCATTTCCCAGTGATGGGTTGCAGCTGGAAGGGCATCCACTGCATGAAACATATGCTGGATAAGTTGGGGGTTCATTCCGCTGTGGCGATCCCTGATTAATAAAGGGACTAAGCCGAAAATAAAATGAATGAATGATGTAATCTCAACAGAAAAACTGAGTAGCTCCTCCCCTTTAAAAAACAGCCAATAGCATTTAGTTTATAAAGAAAAGCAAATGAGAAGCGCAGTGAAGGGGCGGGACATGTTAGATACTAGAAAGCAAAGGGCTGGGCGATATTGCAAAAAAACTTATCACAATATCATGTTTAAAATCGTTCAATATCGATAATTATTGAATATTTTTTTTAACAATACATTTAGTAATATTAGGATGTTTCAACCACTTTATTTTAAATTACAAACATTACTAAGGAAAATAGATTTAATTGTCAGAAACAAAAATATTTCAAATAAATATCTCATCTCTTTATAATAATATAAACATAAGTGTTAAACTTGATAACTCTTAAACTTGATAAATAAAATGTTACAAGTGTGTGCAATAGTAAAGCGTAAATACTGAATAATCAAAGCAAACTTTAAGGTCGATCAACATCTGTAAGGTGTCAATTAATAATGATACAGTAAACCTCAAACTCTGTCAACCACACAAATTATGATAATTAAATCTGAGCTTTCAAGTTAAAAAAAACAATCATCATTGTTCAAATACATACTGCAACATTACAAATTGGGAAGATGAATGACTACATTACCCCGTTCTGAAATATCTTTCAAATGGGGTGCTAGTGGCTGGGATGCACAAGAAAAGAAACCAAAAGCCACTCTGGTAACACTGCTGCTATACGGCACACATTTTCGCATGTGTTGGTATTCTGACCTGAAGTGACAAGCCATGAGCTTTGCACTCACGCTACGTCTCTTGTAACTAGTCGACCATCAAGCGTTTTCTCAGAGGATGACAAAGAGACGAATCATTGCTGCAGCTCTGATACAAGTTTATGGAGAAAAGTAAAAACCGCTGCAGTGTTTGGTTGCGCTGTGTTTGTCTGAGGTAATTAGTTTTCCATTAATACTGAAATGTGTATATTCCATACAAAGTGTAAAGCAGATTGGTTAATTCTATTTCACGGTGCACTCGTGGCATCCAAAAAATTCATGTTTTCAATAGGTGCGGCTAGAAAATGCACCTCTGTTGGAAATGACAAATTTACAGGCTAAGCTTTTTGGCATTGCTTCCAAGGCACGCGCTCAGCAGCCACATTTCAATAAAACTATAGCCTTCATACCGAAACTACGTACTGAATCTTTTTTTATCGATATTGACAATGGTGTTCGGTCAATAAATATCGATACCGGTTGAATAGCCCAGCCCTAAGAGAGCATTTGATTGGTCAAGATTTGATGAGAAACTGAAGTATGAGGTGACATGAAAAAAAATGTTGATCCATTTAGGCGAAAGTGACAAACTGCAAGGTTTTGTATGTTTAATATTTTTTTTTAACGTGGATTTTGTCACTGTTTTGGAGCACACTAGCTAATAGATATCCTTAAAACTAACAGACTGAAACTAACATCTAAATTTTTTTAATTTAATTTTTTGTTAACTAATGGTAACTGATATAAACAGAGGAGAACTGCCAGAAGAATTGTTCACCTAACAAAATAAACATTGTAAATTTTGATTTTACACAAACTTTAAGATGTGCTGTAATTGTAATTGGAAAAGACTGGAACTGTATTCATTTCATGAGCTTTGTTCTGAATTTTAAATATTCACATATTTTACTCTATTCAAAGACACACAAAAGATGGCTGCCAGTTTAATTTCCTCAATAATCAGGAAATGTTTTCTTCTACTCCAGCACAACACAAGCTTGTGTTGCTGCAGGTTTTATCTTTCTCTACATCTTCTCACCATTAAAAGGAAGCTTGTGTTTATGCTGTGGATCGTTCGATTTGACGGTGAAGCTCAGCATTGTGGGATAGGTCATGGGTTGTGCATCACAGAGAAACAAAGAAAGTCTGTGCTGGCAGAAAGGGTGAGAGACGGAGAGAAAACAAAGAAAGAGTGAGATTGCATGTTCTTGTTTTTGAAACCCCACTCAGGGCACACGGCAGACAGGAACAAGTGCACTTATAGCTTCAAGTCATAATCCTACGATACCTTCTGATTTAGTACGGTCATGTTACATCTGCATTGTGTTTAAAGGATGAAATGAAAGTGGACGTTTGGAGATGCGATCCTGTGTCGGTTGAAGGCAGCCGATGCTGATGGGAATCGTTGCTTGCGTAACCTCCAGTCTTTGAATGTAGCTATATAGGAGAAGAAACTGAATGATTTATAGGTCTTGGGCATATGGAGCAGAGGAGTCAGTCACAGCCAAAGCATGCTGATTAGACGAGCGTTTCAGGATTAATATCAGTTCAGCTGGATTTCTGTATATCCTTAGGCCTGCAGCTCGCAGAGTGTTTAGAGCAATGGCGTGGAACTAACAAGGCCTGTACAAATCTGCTGTCGCCGTCTTCTTGCTGTTTTATGACTTCAAACATACAGAAGCGAGGCGCTTGTGCCTTTAAAGGACATCCTGTGCACATGACGCAAAATTTATGAACAGTTTCAGGTCTGCAGCACACGCATGCTTCATGGGTCAGGTCACGACTGTAAACACTAATGCATGTTTAAACTTTCATACTCATCCACAGGGGTGGTAAAAGCTCTGAACGGCGCTTTTATGACGCCGTGTGTTTGCGTCTAGATAATGATAATCGGTCTCAGGCTTAACAATGACAGAACAACATCTATCCGTGCCAAAGCCAACGAGGGGTAACGATCTTGATGTGTAGTTTAGACTCCACTTCTAGATTACAAATGATACAGCAGGTGGCAGCCTGTTCCCCGAAAGCAATTTGGACAGGTTTCATGTGTTGGGGATGGGATGGCTGATTTTGTAGCTTCCGACTGCTGTTAAAATGCTGGAACATCAGTCTCTTGAGTGATTTATTTAAAAACAGAGACATTCAGCTTGTGTGTGAGAAGACATGTATCTTAGCAACAGCTTTCTCTATTGATATGTGTGCAGAATTTGAATCAAAGTAAAATACTGAACAGTGCCAGTCAGTGCTAATCATTTCAGACAAAAGCTGAGTATTAAAACTCAGTATTAAAATACGTATTAAAGATGTTTTAAAAATTCTGTCATCATTAATCACCCTTCTCTTGTTCAAAACATATATCTTTCGTCTGTTGAATATGAAAGGAGATATTTTGCAGAAAGCTGAAACAGCCATTGACTTTCATAGTATTTATTTACCCTGTTATAAAGGTTAAAGGTTACTGGCTTTCAGCTTTCTTCAATTTGTTTTTTATTTTGTGATCAACAGAATAAAGAATCTCAAAGATCTGGAAGCACTCGAGGATGAGAAAATTGTGAATAATTTTCATTTTAGGCAAACTGAACAATAAAATAAATAAATAAATAAATAAATAATGTTCACAAATTTTTTTGAAATCATTGTACTGATATGGCGCTGGATATTTAAAACAGTCCATGTTATATGCTTTTTTTTAGAATTGAACAATAAAATAAAACAATATATAAATAAATACATTTTAAAAAATGCACAAAAAATTTTGAAATCATTGTACTGATATGGAGCTGGATTTAATGATATTTAATACGATCCATGTCGTATGTTTTTTCAAGATTTGAATCATAAAATAAAATAATAAATAAATAAACAAATAAAAATGAACAAAAATGTAGAAATCATTGTACTGATATGGAGTTGGATATTTGTACGGATATATAAAACAATCCATGTCATATGTTTTATTCAGAATTGAACAATAAAATAAATAAATAAATAAATAAATAAATAAATAAAACTGCACAAAAAAATTGAACTCATTGTACTGATATGGAGCTGGATGTAATGATATTTAAAACGATCCATGTCATATGTTTTTTTCAAGATTTGAATAATAAAATAATAAATAAATAAACAAATAAAAATGCACAAAAATGTAGAAATCATTGTACTGATATGGAGTTGGATATTTGTATGGATATATAAAACGATATATCCATGTCATATGTTTTTTTCAGAATTGAACAATAAATAAATAAATAAATAAATAAATAAATAAATAAATAAATAAATAAATAAATGCAAAAAAAATTGCACAAAAATTGTAAAAATCATTGTACTGATATGGAGCTGGATATTTTTACTGATATTTAAAACGATCCATGTCATATGTTAGTAAGAATGCAAGTTTTCTTGTAGAACTGACTGTTGTTGTAACAACATGTTGCATTAGGTTCACACAATATCCTACACAGTCTCAAAAACTACAGCTTCGATAGTAAAAACAAGCTTTTGCCAAAAGATTTTATCAGCAAAGTCTTTGAAATCATAGAAATGTTTAGCAGCAATGCTAACATGACTAGCACCAACTTACCTGCATTTCAGTAAACAAGGAAATATATTTAGATGTGTATTTATAACTTTAACCTAGGATAATTATTTTTGTTAACTTTTTTTTTCTGTCTTATTATTCATATTTTTATTGTTTTGTTGTATCTTTTTACTGTTGTGCTGTTCCTGCTATTGTTGGTATTTTACCTTGTAGCGCTTTGAGTCTAAAAAAGCAAATACAAATAAAATGTATTATTATTATTATTATTATTATTATTATTATTATTATTATTATTATTATTATTATTATTATTATTATTATTTACAATTTCTAATCATTTAGGAGATAAGGAGTGGCAGGATAATAAATGTAAATTAACAACAGCAAGAAAATTACCAAGGCGCAAATAAGTAGATCGAACTGAATTAGAATCGCATTCTACTTATCTCCAGTCTAGCTGCTTTTAGCAAATAATAATAATGAGAGAAATGTAGTTTGATAAGATCCCTCACTTTTCATTTTTCCCAATCCTGAGTAAACTTTTAAATGTCTATAAAAACAAAGTATTTTAATATCCCTTGAAGGGGTGGCATGGTTCTCAGTGGTTAGCACTGTCATCTCACAGCAAGAAGGTCCAAAGAAATGCAGTACAAGTGAATTGGATGGACTAAATTGGCTGTAGTGTATGAGTTTGTGAGTGAATGTGATAGTTTATGGGTGTTTCAAAGTACTGGGTTGCGGCTGGAAGGGCATCCACTGCATAAAATATATGCTGTACAAGTTGGCGGTTCATTCCGCTGTTGTGACCCCTGATAAATAAGGGACTAAACTGAAGGAAAATTAATGAATGAATGAATTCACCTGGGTATGCATTTCATTGTATATTTTAATGTAAATTGTATGTTTATGTTGAAGATATTTGATGTAATCTTAAATGTAACACTTTACAACAAGGTGCCGTTTTATTGTTTACTTGTGTATTTACTAAAATCAACAAACAAGTTTATGCGAACTTTTCAGCTATAATGTAAATGAACGTATTATGTGTTTTGGTTGTTCATTTTACATGAAGCGGCGTGTTGGGGGCTTCAAAGCTCCAACATTGGAAACAGATTTCAAAGTACAAATTTCTAGAAATTGCTTCCTTGATAGTCTTCATGTAAACAACAAAAGCATTTTGACAGTTTTGTGGTCTGATTGCCAAGTGTTTTCAATTGCCAAGGAAACACTTTTCCATTATTAGTACATCATTGTTGTATAAACATATGATACATACAGTATCAAGGTAACAAAGCAGTTCATTTATATCAGTCTTCTAAAGTCATTCATTCATTTTCATTTCGGTTTAGTCCCGTTATTCATCAGGGGTCACCACAGCAGAATGAACCGCCAACTTATCCAGCATATGTTTTACCAAAGACTATAGAATACACAAGACATGTCACTCGTATCTTTTTGAATGGGGAAAAGTGCACAGTCAATATGGTGAATAAAGTCTTGCCTACTAGTACAGGAGCCAATCATCAATTGCTATATGGCGAAAAATGTCCACCTTCTAGTACAGGAGCCAATCATCAATCGCTATAGTCTGAGGATACTCCGGGGGAGGGGGCTCAGACCAGACGTGAGTTTCTGCAGATTTTGTGTAATTTGGACATTTATAAATGGAACTAAAGAGACAGTTGCTGTTTAATTTTATTGGTGATTCCTAATATGAAATTCAATCATAATCTTGGCAAGCAATTTTGGAGAATTTGATGTTTTTCTATTCAGACCGAATGCCCGAGCATACTGCCCAAGAGGCGTTTCAAAAATGGTTGTTGAGTAAAATGACTTGCCTTAAAGGGACTTTAGTTTAAGCAGCGGATGCCCTTCCAGTCACAATGCAGCACTGTAAAAAACCCATACACTCTTGCATTCACACCCACATTTATACTATGGCCAATTTAGCTTATTCAATTGACCTATAACGCATGTCTTTGGATTGTGGAGGAAACCGGAGCACCCGGAGAAAACCCATGCCACCAAAGGGAGAACGTGCAAACTCCACCCAGAAATGCCAACTAACCCAGCCGGGGCTCAAACCAGCAATGGTCTTTCTGTGAGGCGCCACCGTGTCACCAGTCTTCTAAAGTAAATTATTTATTTCAGCAAATTAAGTAACCTGACATAATTAATATGCATGAGCCAAGCTTATAGGTTAGAATATATGACTATTAATATGCATTCCTGTTGACTGTGGAAACTCAATTGAGTATTTAAAAGCCTATTAAATATTTTATTAGCGTGTTTGTAAGTTAGCTTACAGCGCTGGGACAACAGGTCCCACTACAAGAAAAAACTCTCTCTACTCAATCAGTCACCAGCAGCCAATGTATATCCTACATGTCACAGTCTCCAAGGTGTTGTTGATCTCAGCGGGTTATTGATTTGGTCATGTAAGGTGTGGTGCAATAGACTCGTGTGATTTATTCTCAACAGACAGTTATAAACAAAAGACAGAGAAGCAAAGGGCATAATTGAAAAAAAACGAAGTGGCAATCGATTTTGAAAGCTGCCATGGACGAGTCCCTCTGGCGAACCTCAAATCCACCTGGCTCTGTGAAGTGTTTATATGAGGTGGGAACTGAAAGGATGGTATTTGAGTGGCTGGTGGGAGGTGACTATTTAGGTCGGATTGGACCTCCCTGGAGAGCGACGTCCAGCTGGGACCCGCTGCATTTGAGGGAGATGGATGTATTGTAGCCTCATAAGAGAGCCAACGTTGGCATGAAAAAACCTTTCCATCCGTGAAACTGAAAAGCGAGTCTTAAAATGCAAGCGAAATTGTCTTGTCCTCAATAGCGCTGCTACGTTTTGTTGTCTGACAGCTCGTGTCTGTATTCGAGTCTTCCGTAAGTCTTGCTTTTAATGCCAGCTGTGACAGGAACCACTTCAGAAGCATCCGTTTCCATATCTCGCCATGCTGTTGAGCCTGGTTACTCTCTTGACTGAAATGTTTCGCTATTGTGTTGATTCAGCTGCCATCTCCCACTTTGAGTTTAGACCACACACACACACAAATGACAGTGTGTTAAAAGCTGCGGGTCAGGTGTTGTTTTGTGTGTTGATTCATTTGCATTGAGAGTGACAACTGGATGCAGGGAAGGGCAAGGCTCGGATGATAGAAGATGATAATAAAGCATTGGTTTATGGTTCTGGTTTAGCAGATGCTAAGTGGGTTCATGCCTAAATATGGCTAAGAGTTTTGTTGTCACATTTTGACCCTTTGTTGACCTTTGGATTTCTATAAGGATCTTGACTATTGTTTTTTTTATTCAAAAGATGAAGTATTTTGATGTTAACCAAAAACAATACATTTTTATAGATGTCTTCATAGACAATCGGAATCTACATAATAGTGTGTTGTATTCTGCCAGGGCTGCATGGTGGCTCAGTGGTTAGCACTGTCACCTTACACAAAGAAGGTTGCTGGTTTGAGTCCTGGCATTTCTGTGTGGAGTTTGCACGTTCCCCTCGTGTTTGCATGGGTTTTCTCCGGGTGCTTCAGTTTCCCCCACAGTCCAAAGACATGCGCTCTAGGTGAATTGGGTGAGGTAAATGGTCCGGAGTGTTTGAGTGTGTATGGGTGTTTCCCAGTACTGGATTTTGGCTGGACGGACAGCCGCTGCGTAAAACATATGCTAGAATAGTTGGTGGTTCATTCCGCTGTGGCGACCCCTGATAATTAAGGGACTAAGCCGAAGAAAAAATGAATGAATGCACTCTGCCATGTTTTATGACATGCACAAGAAAACATTTCCATATACCGTATGATTTTCTTCCTTATTTGTGGTGTGAGTGCTTACAGTTTTTTGCTAATCACTATATATATGATACAATAAACCTGTAGAAATCAATGGGATTTAGGCTCCCGTGTGTCAAATTGCCTGGAGGCATTGTGCTGTAATGACACGTTCCTATTCTCTGTATGTTTTGGAATCGCATTGAATGCCAATTAATCTGCTGCTATATATTGTGAGTTCAAGTAGAAGAGGCTGAAAAGCCCTATGCTGATGTTTCCGGTTGTAATGAAATATTTCTGCATCTGATATCTTTCCTTTGGTCATATTCAGAAATTAAATTAGTAACGATTACTGCGCTGGGAAGCAATGTTTTGTTTGTGTGGGCAGCATATTGGTTTTGTTCATATTTGCACCATTTCATAGCTGTATTTGCATCAAAAGCCTCTATTTCCACCTAGAATTAACATGCGTTTAAAGGCCGCATTAAATCTAAATTTACAATGTTATTTTGCTAGCTCACAATATTATACTTAAGGTAAACAATTAATCCATGCCAGTTATTCCAGTGAAACAAACAAGTTTGTTTTGGTAATCTTTTGTCAAAGTCTTGCCACTTTCTTCCACCTTTAAAGTCGCAATTCTTTAGTTGACGGCCTTGAGGGCTTCCATAGCAACTTTGTATTAATATTCTTAACCACAGCCCCTTACTGTTAGTTACCCTGATGTCTACTTCATATTCAGTTTCAGTTGGAATTACATCAATATACTGAAATAAAAGTCCCAGCAAATTCTGGTTCATGCAGAGTTTAAGCATAAACTGTCTAAGCATAAGCTTAAGCTAAGTTTAAAAAAAAATCACCAGATTTTCTTTGAGACTGGCCGGAATTTTTTTCATCAGTTACCATAATGGGTAACACTTTACAATAATGTTCCATTAGTTCATTTTATTTAATGAAGTTCATTTTTAGTTCATGTTAACTCACAGTGCATTAACTAATGTTAACAAGCATTGATTTGGATTTTAATGATGCGTTAGTAATTGTTGAACTTTGATTAATAAATGCTGTACAAGCATTATTCGTTTTAAGTTCATGTTAATAAATACATTAACATAAACTAATGTGAAGTCTTACCTAAAAAGATTGATTGCTCTAATTGAATGCAAAAGCAAGACTCATTATCTCTTAGCAAACTGCTACACTAGTTCATAAGACTAAGTGTTAACTGGCCCCTGATCAGGTTAATCGAGACACATTACCTTTGTATTAACATGCTTTCAGAAGTGTCTCGTGTGACCACTTGTGTTTATATTTCATTAAGACCCTTTCTACAAGTTCTACATCACTTCTGCAGAAGTACTCTTTGTAATGCACAAGCAGGGCTGGGGAATAACGAAATACATGCAACAGTGTTACGTATTTAGAATACAAAAAAAAAGAGTATTTGATTATAATTCCATTTTAAGGTGGTAATTAAAGAGCCCATATTATGGGTTTTTGAAAATGCCCTTCCATGTAGTGTGTAACACAGCTCTAAGTGAAGTGAAATATCCAGCTAAGGCTTAAATCTGTAAGTGTACAGTGTTTAAAACTATTGATTCATCTATAAAAGAGTCGACTCATAGTGCTTCAAACGAGTCGTCTTGATAACGAGTCATTAGGTGTTTCGCGATGACGCAGCTACGAAACACAAGGCGCGCAAACCCGGGAGATTTGAAACCTGCGGCCCCGCCCACTAACAGAAAAAAAAGTCTCTCACACACACAGAGACACACACAGACAGACACCGGTCGAATGAAGTCACGCTGTGCAGATGGATATTATTGAGTCTAATTAAAGAGGAAACCTCAGCAATATAGCCCAGCCTTGAGCAGTTCTGAGTGCTTCTGAAAACTATATGCTTTCAAAGAAGACTTCATCAGTTTGTTAAAGGAAGGATCAGTATAGACTGTCAGAACATGGATCAGTGCATCATGAATCAGTTTCTACCCCCATTTCACAAGTGTAAGTACGTGCGATTAAAATTATTGCCTCGTTTACTCTAGCTTGCAAATTATGTATTTAGTTGTGTTTTGTTACTTGTAACCGTGTGTGCTGTATCAGGTTAACTCTTTATATTCTCATATCGCGTGTAAAGCCACGTTGAAAACGCGACGCGTGCCGCTTTGATTACGGATCGTCAGCTGTTTACACACATGCAACGGTCAAGTAATGTGTGTGTGTGTGTGTGTGTGTGTGTGTGTGTGTCTCCCCGTGTGTGTAACGCACAGGTATTCGCGGATATAACTGAGCGCCGCCTCAATTCAGCCGCTCATTTATGGACGCGCCGGCCCTGTGTGTGTGTGTGTCTCCTTGTGTGTGTAATGCACGGGTAGTCGCGGATATAACTGAGCGCCGCGCCGCCTCAATTCAGCCGCTCCTTTATGGACGCGCCGGCCCTGTGTGTGTGTGTGTGTAACGCACGGGTATTCGCGGATATAACTGAGCGCCGCGCCGCCTCAATTCAGCCGCTCATTTATGGACGCGCCGGCCCTGTGTGTGTGTGTGTGTGTAACGCACGGGTATTCGCGGATATAACTGAGCGCCGCGCCCTCTCTATTCAGCCGCTCATTTATGGACGCGCAGGCCCTTTGTGTGTGTGTGTGTGAAAAGAGTAAGAAGACTGTGACTAGGAGGCTAGGAGATCTCCTCGCCAGTTCTTGGACTTTTTGCTCAATAAAATAGTTAGTCGTCAGTATTTTCTAGTCCATCGTCTGTGTTTACATTCACCCACTGGCAGCCAAAATCCACTGTGAAGCGTGAATGCACTGTGACTACTTTTATATTGTTGATTAGCTGCTGGGCATTTCACTCTGTCTCGCGCTGAAGCCTGTCACTGTCGACCAATCGCAGCAGGCTGCCATTGGTCCAATCAGCGCAGATTAGCTTCGCGCTGAGGATGGGTTTGGGAACAAATGAATCGCTGAACGATTCATATGGGAGTCGCTGGGATAATTAGGTAAAAATAAATGCATATTATAAGACCATCAAAGTGTTGTTTGACCTTGCATGCATATTAGACTGTTGTTGGAGACCCTTACAACCTAAATATGACCCTATTTCATGTATAATATGGGCTCTTTAAATACATCCGATAAATATTTTAGATTGGCAAAGTGATTAATCAGAATTTTAATGTCATTTATTAATTTAATACTTAAGTAAACATTGGGATTTTAACAAATAAAAAACTGCATACTGTCTATCCATTAAATCAGGGGTCACCAATCTTGGTCCTGGAGGGCCGGTGTCCCTGCAGGGTTTACCTCCAACTTGCCTCAACACACCTGCCTGGATGTTTCAAGTAAAGTAAGACCTAGTAAGACCTTGATTAGCTTATTCAGGTATGTTTGATTAGGGTTGGAGCTAAAATCTCCAGGACACCGGCCCTCCAGGAACAAGTTTGGTGACCCCTGCATTAAATCAACCATGTTTTGTTTTTATTGTTGAACTTAAAGTAAGATATTTAGAAAAATGTCTCATCAATGATGTTCATTTGGTCATTAATTTTATTGATAAATGCGATTGAAACATTTCTCAAAATATCTATTTTTGGATCTATGTGAAGGTTGGGGAATAATGATGGAATCTTAATTATGAATTCTCCTTTTAAAATAAGTCATATGTTTAAAATAAATGCATTTTTCCCCACCTTTTAGAAACAGCTGAGCGATTTTGCAGTCAAATACAAAACTGGGAATAATGTTCTTTGCTGGGCACCATTCCCTACATCTTCACACCTGCCACAGCCCATGCTGTTTTATGTGAGCTACAGCTCCTGCCTGGCTGTCAATCACGAGAGTTTGTGCACTGCATTCTCTGTGTGCGATGAAAGCAGAAACTGATGAATAAATAAAAACTGCATAGCAAAAAAACTGGTGCTAACGGCAAGGTCTTTGTCTGCCACACTGAGGTTGTCATGGCAATGTGGACCATTAGTTTATATGGGGGCTTATGAGGCATGTTCTCAGCACAGCAGCTTTTTTTGCTGCATGACAGTAAAACATCAACCGTTCTGTATTTAGATCATTTAAAACAGAGCTTTTATGCAATTCCACGTTGATACGTGAAATTCAGGAAATCCCATAACAGCTAAAGTTACACACAGTACACGTAAACAGATTGGTGTGCACTGGAAATTAAGTATTAGGTAGTTTGGTGTAAGGTAAGAGGGGAGGTGCCTGTGGGCGGCACTTGGGGCTTTCACTGCATTATAGTATGAGGGGATTTCTCTGAGGAGAAGCTCTTACTAGGAACTACCTGGTTGCTAGGCAACAGCGGAGCTCATGCCTCACACTTCAAGAGAAAGTACAGCAACCCTTTATGCCGAAAGCATAGGCTTTGCTGAGTCAATATCATACATTATTAATGACCAAGGTTATGAAATGGTTTGGAGAAGGGGCAAAGGGGAATTGGGGTGGGAGAGGAGAGGATGAAAAATGAAAGTTCCATTTGGACCAATTTATTTCTGCCGTGTTCATTTGTGTCGGTCAAACAAACAATAAAGTGCCGTAGACGACTGAAGGGCTTAGAAAAGGGCCCTAGAGTGGTGCTCAATGGCTCAGTATTAGAGTTGATTTGATAATGTGTGCTTTTTTTAAAGGCCACCAAATGTTTTAGGTATTTCATATTCCTTTTCTTCATAGAGATTTCAGTTAATTCCTGAATCAGAAGTTACAAAACATGCCAGCCAGCTTTGAGATTAATTAAACAATTCGTTTCACAAATGTTGGTTTGCAACAAAAGGTGTTTGAAAAATCAGAAAAAAAAAAAAACAAAAGTACAAAACTGTATTCAATCCAAATAGTTAATCCAAAATAATCCAAAAAGGAAATGTACCCATCATTTACTATGTTTTTATGCAATCCTGCATTCATGTTTTTCTTCTGTTGAACATACAAGAATCAAGCGGTTGATGATAGCTGTTGACTAAAAATTTGTGGTGTAACGGATCACAAATCTCACCGTTCGGATCACATAATGGTTTTTTAGTCACGGATCGGACAGTTTTTCGAATCAGCCAATGTCATTTGCTTTCCATTCATTACAAAAACAGTACTGTAAGACACTTTTGATTTTAACAAACAGAACTCAGAACCTTTAACTTCATTAAAAAGTCAAATGAAAAAATAATCAGCTGGATAAAAGTAAATAGTAAAAATATTCAGTACTGTGAAAAATTCACTGTTACTACTACTGTGGCTGAAGACGCTAACTGTATAAGTCTAACATTATAATTTGTATGACCCATATTTATTTTTAGTCTCATTTTCAATAAATGATTCAGTCATTCACTCACAAAACTTCATGTTTCATTGCTAGATGTGTCATTTTTGAAGAATTGTTCAGTGGCATATTTTTGATGGCTGGTTGTCGTCACCTATTGGTTAAATAATGTAAGTGCTGCATACAACTTTAAATTTTGAGCATCGTTAAATGCATATGACTGTGATTTTAATCTTTAGAATAAACATCAGTGGTTTTATGTAAACTATAAACTGTTATCCCACTCAAAGCGCTTTACACATTGGGGTAATCTCCTCATCAACCACCAGAGTGCAGCATCCACCTGGATGATGCAACGGCAGCCATATTGAGCCAGACCGCACACCACACACCAGCTGATTGGTGAATATGAGACAGAGTGGTGAAGCCAATTATGATAGGAGGCCTGTGTACAAATTTGTCCAGGATGATGGGGTTAAACCCCTACTCTTTTTCGAAAGACATCCTGAGATTTTTAACGACCACAGAGTCAGGACCTCGGTTAAATGTCTCATCTGAAAGACTGCGCTCACTGAGCAGTATAGAGTCCCCATCAATATACTGGGACATTAGGACCCACACAGACGGCAGGTTGAGTGCCCCCTGCTGGCCTCACTAACACCACTTCCAGCAGCAACCTAGCTCCATCCAACTAACTAACTCAAGAGACTAAAGACTGAATCTCTCTCTTGATTTTTGTGTTTTTCTAACACAGATTTGAATGCAGCGATTCGAAGGATTAAACATATGCAAATCACCATCATTTATAATTTATGTTGCATGAGTTTTAAGATCCTGATATTTTAATGATTAATCATGCAGCTTACACTGAATGCATTGATGCAGGCTAAACAAGTGACTGAAAACACCTTTAATAAAACCCACCACATCCTGATCAAACTCCCACAAGTTCTTTTGTCAACATAATTTTTTACAGAAAAGCCTAAATGCTTTCATACATGTGATTTGAATGACGCGAGAGACGATCTCTCTGTGATCGTTACAAATTTAGGATTAATTTAGCAGTAAAATCCAACACAATCTCACGGCAATTTGTAACTTTTTGATTTAGTGGCTAATTCGTACGAATTCGTACGAATTAGCCACTAAACTGTCAAAACGTAAAATACTGACGTTTTCTCGTGAGATCAGGCTGGTAAAATCATGTATTAATCTGCGGGCCATGTGATTCGTTACACTTCTACTAAAATACAATGGAATCAATGACTACAGCCAATAGTTTGGTTATCAACATCCATCAAATCATTTTTTGTGTGTGTGTGTGTGTGTGTGTGTGTGTTCAACAGAATAAAATAAAAAACAATTGGAGGATGAGTATATGATGACAAAATGCTCATTTTAGCTGATCTTTAAAATATAACTTTTGAACACTTACGGACAGTTAGATGAACTTATTTTTGTAAAAGTATATTTATTATTGAAATTATAACGTACGTTGGCCACTCTAAGCCATCATTCTATTTACAATAAAAGTGCAAGTGTAAGTGATAGGGTCCTTTTGGGTTGGCAGAAAGGTCTCAGCCTTCCTCTTCATCCTAATTAACTAATGAATTGAAAGTTTGAAAATGAATTGAATGAATTGAAAATATTTCACCTAAAACACAGTATTCATACTGATTGGCATTGGATAGCAAATTTCCCAGTGCACAATAAATATTTTCCTTTATATTTTTCTACCTATTTTGACAAAAGAGAAGACAAGTAAGCATTTTCCCCATGTTTAGGTAGCACTGTTTCAATTATTATTTTTGGGGATGAACATATTACCAGTTCATCTCGAAGCTCTCATAAAGCTTTCTTGAAATATTCAAACATGATTTTTAAAAATCCTATTCACTGGTGAACGTGAGGGGGATTTCTTATATCTGGAACCAACTGTTACTACCTGTTTGACATTTTGGTGTTGTAGCTCAGTGTTTATAGATAGAAGTATCTTACAGAATCTGGATTAATTACCAATAGCCTAAGCCACAGATGAAGTGGTCATTGAGCTAGAAAATCTTCTGTGACCTTTAGCAAAGCTCTTGACCCAAGAGTACTCCAGGCAGAAGTTCTTGAGAGCATCTTGAAAACTAATTTCAGATGCTATATAGTAAATATAGATTTGCTATTTGTTTTTTAGTGCTGCTGCAATCCAAAGTGTTGTTTTAGTGCAACATATACTTGTTTTTGCCCTAGTAACTTAAGTGAACTGGTTCAGCGAAGTGAATCCAACATTTAGCTAGAAATCTGTGTAGTTTGGCCTGCGGTTATGAAAAGTAAAGCACTTATGCAGGGTAGGCAGCCCCACAGAGAGACTTGTGATGGCTGGCATTTTGTGGTAACTCAATGGCGTTTAAATTGCCATTTAAAAGCGCATTAGCTAATGTCAATGATGTAATGAAAAAAATGTTGATACTCATTAGCCTTCCCACTAGGCCAGATGGAGCTGTATTATTACTGTACAAAAGAGCTCACAATTGCCAGCTCGGTCTACCATGATCCACTTGTATATGATAAAAAGCTCGATATGTTCCCAAAAACAACCAGCTATCACACAATAAATGGCTTATTTTAGCTGAAGTGGCTTGCAACTTGCTGATAGCGATATGTTTGAAGAGGCAGATGCTGTCGTCTTATCTGTGAAAGTGGTTTGCTAAGAGCTGTGCTAATGTTTCGGGTAGCCATGAGGTGCAGCTACATGCCACAGAGCATATATTAGCTTATCTGACAAGACGCCTACACTATATGCCCTGATCCTGTTTGTTCCAGTGTGTGGCCCTGAAGTCGGTCCATTGCTGACACTTGGTGTCTTGACCTTGTGTCGTCCATCTTTTTGTTTAGCATAGAAATGCCCAAAGTTAATGATCTGTCTTTAAATGTAAGAGGGAAGACTTCACTATTTCTGTTTGGCCCTTAACGCTGTGTGTCTCAGTTTATTATGCTTTAAGGATATGACTTTCCTTGCTGCATTGTAGTTCAGAGTATAGTGTTTAAAAAAGGTTTTCAGAAATTAAAATGAATAATAAGGAAGGAATAAATGATTACAGGGCGTTGAATTTCTAGAAAAATAAGGCACACCTGAGGTGGAGACCACAGTATAAGTAAGGAACAAGTGATGATGGGTCATTGAATTATTATACAACAAAAAGGCTTTTCTTACTTGGAATTTTTGTCTTGTTTCTAGTCCAAATATCTACCCTACTGTAATCTGCCAATGGGGTAAGCTAAATTATTTTATTTCAAAGCAAAAACAAGACAATTTTCCATACCCCATTGGCAGATTATTTAGCTTGTGTTCCATCCTTTTAGATGTTAATATTAAACTAAGGGTATTTAGACATAACATATAATAGTTTAGTGTGTGTGACCAATGGATGGAGAAAGAAACAACTGAAAACCAAATATCACTGCAATTGATTATTGCCCATACTTCCAGTGAAAACAAGTGAAAATATATTGCACAGTGAAGGAAAAAATATTTAAAAATATATAAATAAATGATAATTTACCTGTTGGAGAGGAGGTAGTTAGAGGTGCTTAAATCAAAGAAATACAGTTGAAGTCAGAATTATTAGCCCCCTTTGAGTTTTTTTTCTTTTTTAAATATTTCCCAAATGATGCTTAACAGAGCAAGGAAATTTTCACAGTATGTCTGATAATATTTTTTCTTCTGGAGAAAGTTTTATTTGTTTTATTTCGGCTAGAATAAAAGCAGTTTTAAATTTTTTTAAAATCCATTTTAAGGTCAATATTATTAGCCCCTTTAAGCTATATATTTTTTATAATTATACAATAACTTGCCTAATTACCCTATCCTGACAATATCTTGTCAAATATTATTTACTGTCATCATGGCAAAGATAAAATAAATCAGTAATTAGAGATGAGTTATTAAAACTATTATGTTTAGAAAAGCGTTAAAAAATCTCTGTTAAACAGAAATTGGGGAAAAAAAATAAACAGGGGACTAATAATTCAGGGGGGCTAATAATTCTGACTTCAACTGTAAATATAACTAAATATACTAACTGTATTAAACAAACTAAACTAAATATCAAAAGGAAAGCATGAAAAGAAACATCTTCAACATATTAAATGTCTTAACTAAAGTACTCTGAATCTAATGAAAATGAGTGTTGTATACAGTATCTATATCGTGTGACTTGCTTACTTCACCCTTTCCGAGGTATGTATCAGTTAACTGGAGTTCACAAGCAAACACATTGACATTGCAGTCCCAAAAGATTTTAGACAAGAGCTTTAATCACAAACCAAACGAAAACACATTCTCTTAGCTCAGACTAGTCCTCGCAAGAGAGACTGTCCTCACAGAGACCCACAGAAATCAAAGAAAGAGCGAGAGTGAAGAGAAGTAGAGAGAGATCGCCATTGCAGTTTGGGCCCAGCTTTTAATCACTTCACTGACCAGCATTGGTGGACGCGATCCCAGCGTCATCAGCACGAAATGTGGATCCTCCAATGCCATTCGTACCTGGAACACATGCATAAAACGACACACCTACGACACACTAACATACAAACAAACACACACACATAACCCCTTGTTTAACACTTGTTTGAAGGTAAACTCATTTAATTTGTACCATATTATTTCTGAAAACAAGACTTTTTCTTGTCTAAAATGCTTCTTGATTTGATAATTTTAAATATTTATACCAGAAACAGACAAGAAGCACTAGAAGACTAGAAAAAGACAAAATCAAACACTTAGAAAAACATCTTTTGCAGTGTAGAAAAATAATGCACATGTAAGGTGATAATTCTTTGCGTTGTGACTGTCACACCTTGAGTATGCATTATTTTTTAAATAAATTAATAGACCAGAGTCAATTATTCATCTTCTATTACAATAATCACACCTGAATGTTTTTTTCAGATGTTATATTTCCAAAGAATTTAAGACAATGTTTTGATTTTTGTCGTCCAACATCACCTGTGTGCAGGACTAGCTTTCTATGTTTTGATTAGTTTTCTTGTCTATTTACTGTAGGCATTGGTCATTATAATCATTCAGCACAGCGCAATGGAACTGTAATGTGGTCAAGACCTGTCTGCAGATACTTTAGATGTGGTTCCCTAAACATAATTGCACATATTATTCATCAGCAATCAAGCTCCATGATCAGGAAATTAGCCCCATAGTATAATGGACCCTTTTCACAAGACTGTTATGACGTGTTTAAAGGTCATCATAATTTAAATCCTTGAAAGTTTGAATATTTAGATTTTTTTAAACGTATGAACATTTATATGCATTTATAAATGCATTATATCATCTTTGCATCAAATAATAAAAAAAAGGAATTACTGCACATGCCAGCATCTATGGGGCTGAGAGTAAATGTGACATTTTTCCCTCTTGCTGCCGTCATCAGTCTCACACATTTGTTTTTCTTTTTCTGAGGGTCCTGATTACTCCATCGTGGCGTTTTTCTTGTATTATTTCAGCAATCATGATTGTAAAAACTTATTTGTTGTACTCTCTCATTCACTGCACTCTAATTTTACACAGCTTCTGCTACTGAGAAACCCGGAAATGTGAAAAGAGTCTATAATAAATAACAGGTTTGCATGATTACATTTCTTTCTTTCTTTCTTTCTTTTTTTTTGGAAAGCCTACATCAAGTAACCAAACAATCATGCTTTGGTATCATATGTATTACAACTCCAAATTGAGATATTACTCATAATTACTTGATAAAAAAGTTAAAATTATGACATTTTGCAACATTATTTAATAGAAAGTCAAATTATCACATTAGAAGTCATAATTAAATAAAAAGTCTAAACTGAAAATCAATTATTACACCCGTCAATTTTTCACAATTATGATTTGTTAATTTCTTTCTATCTTTTTACATTATGCTAAGTATATTATGACTTAGTATCCTACCATTTTGGTATATATTTAATTCAATTCAATTCACATTTATTTGTATAGCGCTTTTACAATGTAGATTGTGTCAAAGCAGCTTCACATAGAAGATCGTCATCGAAGATATATGTCATCACCAAAGTATTCATTTATTGAAAAAGACATGCTATGTAAAATCATTTCAGAAAAATATACATTGGTTTAACAATAATACTATGAACTCAAAATAACAAAACAGGTTTTTCAGCAAAATGTAAGACTCATATTTTCTGAAGTCAAGTCACCACATTATATCAGTAACACGTGGCGTTTGCAGCATTGCAGCGTTTGTTAACACGATTACGAGATCAGCAAAGAAATATCCTGTGAAGCCACGTCATACCTCATCTTAGCGGTGCGAGAGATAGAAATGTCCTGTGGCTGAGAGAGCTATTTTAATACAGCTGTCATATTTGCTCATTTAACGATGTGCTTGCTGTTCCTTCCTGCATTTTACCTTGTTATTAGCCGAACCCTCTCTGTTTGAGCCTCCAGCACCTTTGTGTGCAACAGCCAGCCGATATTAGAGCATAACTTCAAGTATAAATAGCTCACGCTTGGCCTATTCATAATCACAGGTTAATGACGAATGGGAGATACTTTAGAGGTGCTACGAAACTTATTTATGGAGGTTGATTTTAAAATCAAGGGCCCACACAGGCTGACAGCCCTTAGCTGGCACCTTTACTGGAAGTCCCAATAATGTAACTCACCCCAGTCAACAGCAGGACCACCCGGGGGCTTCAGAACACACAGACAAATGGCTTGTTTTGTAGCTGCTCGGCATCACGGCTGTATTTACAAACGTGTGTTTGTTGTTCTTCATGGATGTTTGCATGACGAGTGGGATTCACTTCCTAATTAGGTAAATTATCAGAGCGTGTTAGTGTGTTATAAATGTAAAACGCCACGGCATCAGGAAACAAATCTTCCCTCACTCTAAACGCCACATTCTTTTGTCTGTGCGGAGTATGAAGTGTTACTGTTTGTAAGCATTCCTCCCCCAAGCGCTCTGGCAGACTGTCCAAATACGAGCGCCTGCATCGCCAGAAACCTGAGGGACGAGGGGTTTCCGCGAAGCTCTGCAAACATGCGACTTTCACCCAGCTGATGAAATATGACGTGCCCTCACATGTTGTTTATGAGTCCCTATTTAAGCCCACCTCATTCACTTACCATTCAAGAGCTTCTCTCAAGTTTAGAGTGCGTGTCATGCTCAGTTTAGACTTACATAATTGAGAGGAGTCAGCCGAGGGCCAGCGCTCCAAACTTGTGAAACTCCATGAGAGAAGACAGAGGAACATTCCCACTGTGTTTATATGTCCTGTGAAGTACTGATTGTTAATCCTCGCCATGAAGAATCCCTCAGTTAGGGCCTGATGCTTATGTGTTTGTATTGTCTTACATGGACGATTGTGAAAAAGGGCATTGATGGATTGGACTGTGTGCTGGGAGGGATTTGTGAGGTATAGAGTGACAATTAGGATGGAGATTGATCTTTTCATACTTTAGAGTGACCGATCTCCGCAGTTTGATTGCGCTGTAATTGTATGCTTTAAAAATAATGAGGAGCTTGAATGATTGCTCATAGTTGCAGTGACGGCTGGATCTTGGCCCAGACGGGCCCCTGATAGTCCTGGATTGCACGCTTTATGGATTCTTCCCGATACTCCTGTCATTAAAGGAATCTCGGCAGCAGACGGTCGTTTTTTTCGAGGCGAAGGGAAAAGGGTGTTAGAGGTATTGTGTGTGCGCAAGGATTTAGCAGGTCAGACTTTGTGAAAACAAATGTTTATCGGCAATGTTTATGCAGGCACTGCTTTCTCAAACAAGTTCTCTGTGTGCTGAAAAGCCAGTTGTGTGGAAAAAGGATGATTGTTTATTATTTATTGGCTGTGATATTCTGTAGAATAAAATTAAATACCTGCAAGAATATATTGTTTAGCCACTGTATATCCTGATCAGTTGGTCTGTAGTTTTATAGGAATGAAAAGACAAAATTGCTTGATTGTGTAAAGGGATGACTATTTCACAAAAAAATGGACACTTGCTCAATAAAAATAATGCAAACATATTGTTAAAAATGTTAGT
Source organism: Danio aesculapii (assembly GCF_903798145.1). Taxonomy (NCBI): domain Eukaryota; kingdom Metazoa; phylum Chordata; class Actinopteri; order Cypriniformes; family Danionidae; genus Danio; species Danio aesculapii. The sequence continues at coordinate 41,024,284 of NC_079437.1, read as the reverse complement.
TAGTTATTTGTTCTCTTTAGTGTTGCATTTATTTGACCAACATACAGAACAACAGTTTGAAATTCAGCATATTTTAAAATGTCATTTTTTCTTCTACTTTATATTCCATTTATATGTGCAATTCTATGCAAATGTCAACCTCGCTATGAAAAAAATGAAGTTTTCGACAAAATAGCCAAACCGTTTCTGTAAACGGCAAATTTTTTACAGTGCTTTAAAAATATTCAATAATGTCTCTGTTAATGTTTTCAAACAAGTATACTTGATTTGCCAATTTCCCATCTGTCACATCCATAACAGAGCATTTCCCCATTAATATGCAAAAATGTCTAATAAAATAAAATCATAGAGAGACAACTATTATCTTTTGATTAGCATGTTTCTTTTGGGTTGTGCAGTTTAATTCACAGAATTTCTACAAAGTATGTTGTTTTATGTAAACTAGGGCTGTGCGATTTGGGGGAAAATATCTAATTGTGATTTTTTTTTTTTTTTTAAGAGATATTGCGATTTCGATTTGATTTGCGATTTAATTTTGTAGTTAAGCTTCAGTTCAATATTCTGTATCGTATCTTTTTACTAAAATGCAGTGAGTGTTAGTAAAAAAAAGGAACTGAAAAGATATTAACTTACTCCAACTTTTATTTAAAATAAATTTTTTAAATATTCAGAAATTAAACACAGTTTTTTCTCTAGAGCAGAGAGAGAGAGAGTTATGGCGTTAGTGATCTCCTGGTGCCTTCGTGATGTTTTTCATATGGTGTAACAGCTGCAAACAACTCTGAAATTGTACTTTGCTGTTGCTTGCTACTAGATTGAGTGTCACTGGCATAAACTTTCAGTTGATTTTTTTAGCAAGACACTCCTCATATAGCTGCCTGTGTTGCTTTTTTATATGCTGGTTGTTGTATTTCTCATGCTGTGGCAACAATTCTGCAACAGCTCTTAAAAATTACCTGGTTTTGTTTGGTGTCTGTGACTTTTTTATCGACATGCAGTTTTTTTTTTAAAATAAATTTGTCTAGTAATGCATCTGAAGTGGCAGACGCCATCATCCCACTTATCCAAGCTTTCCTGTTTGTTTGTTTTATTGTGGGCTTTCCGCATAGTTCGATTGGGCAATTCTGATTGGGCAGAACGAAAGTGTGCTCACTAAATTGGCTTGCAAGACTGTCACACACAGACAGCAGTCACGCAAATTATATAATCGAAATATTTTTCATATCGCAGCTTATTGCAATTAGCTAATCGCATCGTTTTAAATCGTAATTGTGATTCAATTTCGATTAAAATGTCCATATATTTAAATGTTCTTAATGCATTATTGTAAAAACAAATAACTATATGAAATATTTCAGATATCTAAAAATGACAGTATGAAAGAATGAATCAGGAATGAGCAGAATCATATATTTATATTTTTGTTTGAGATTCCTGCACTGTAAAATAATACTGGGTTCCACATAATCAATTTGTGTTGGGGCAACATGAATGAATTAAGTTAACTTATTAGTTTTTACAGATTTAAGTAGATTAAACACAAAACAGTTAAGCTGTCCCCCCCCCAAAAAAAAAAAAAAACAAGAATTGTGTTGTTTCAGCTCATTTTAAATAGGTAGTTTAAAAAATCTGCAAATTTATTTTTTGAGTGTATGTTCAATCCCCATGGAAATCTACGCTAGATTTTCAAGCAAAGTATGGATAAAATCATCTGTCAAAGGCATACATGTCTATTTAAAATGTAAATACCACAAGCGGGATACAAAATCCTATATGAGCACCACAACTTCCTGCTAGACTGTTTCTCCAACAAAGATGGTCTGCTTTGTTGTTGCTGCTGCCTTTATCCTAAAATACCCAAAGTGTGCTCATTCCATTGAAGCACAATCCAGTCTATTCTGGGATGACCTATGTCTCTAGATGTGAAGCAGTGAGCCGATTCTCTACAGACAGCACTTCCTGTTCTTCCAGGTATTAAAAATTCTGGCACTATCACGATCCCAAATTTCCCATAAAAGGATTCAGCAAGTACTGGAACTCAAAAATGACTCCCAAAATGCAGCTATAGTACAACCTAGGAATCCATGACCATGAAAACTCCCTTTGGAGCATGAGGATAATGCTTTTATCCATGTTCGGTAGTCTGTTCTGTGTCAATCCACATTTCTCGAATGACGCTTATTTATATGCAGCTTCAGTTCTGATAAGATTTGCATTGTACAGTGAAAATCAAATTTTAAACCAGTCAGTTTAGTCTTTCTTACAATTCTTAGGCTGCGTGTTCACCGAAGCGCTTTTTTAGCGCTGCAGAAATGCAAGTGCTGTTTAAAAACAGTCAGCTGTGATTGTTTCTCCAATTGTCCATGCATTTAAAAAAATGCTGAGTGCTCAGCACTGAACATTAAAAGCATGCTCATAACCTTGCTACGTAGCCTCCATTTTAAAAATGCTGCTCGTCTTTTGACAACAACAGAAAAAATGCTCAGCTGTCTTTATGCAGCACAAAAACATTTCGGTGGACACGCAGTCTTACTGCTAATGAAATGTTTGGTCCCTACTTTCTGTGTACATTCTCTTAAATCCTGAGACATGTCGAGATCTTTACCGTGCTTTTGCCATACTGATGATCAATTAAAGCTGCAGTATTGAACTGACTGACCACTGAGATTCTCCACATTATTCTGGCCTCTTGTGAATTTTTGTTTTGAGGATGAAGATATTTTTGGAGGGACTTGAAAGAGTTTGTGATATTGTAAAGATTAAATAGTCTAGAAATCTCACGTTTGGAGTCTCACGCTTCTCTTGGTGCTGCTTAATGTTTAATCTCTCTGGTCTTCATCTGCCCAGCATGTACTTTGACATCAAAAAAGATATCAAAAAACAGGACAAAATGTTTGTGAATTTGATGTCAATTGAATACAAGTAGCTTACATGCATTGTTTAAAGCGGGTCGCACACCAAATGCGCCGCAACACGATGCGCACATGACAAGTGGAAGTATTGCACACAAGACGCGCACGTTTGTATGTTATTTAATATGAAACTATTCAAATGGTGCTTTGTGGTGCTACAGAAATATGAACAGTGTTCTGAGTTGTAGCTGGGCGCTCCGGACAGCTGCGTGTGCATACCCTGATAGAAATCTATGTTTGGAATTCTAAAATGCTTGGTGCTGAGTGGCGCATCCAGTGTGCAACCCCCTTTTTTTGTTGGGAAGGTGCTATAATAACCTATATGTCAGGAATGTCTGTATAAAGGACCCAAAAGCAGAGGAGTTCAATTCATTAAGTCTTTTAATTAAATAAGCAAAAAAGAAAACTCAGCAACTTGCTGAGATTCCAGAACAGATCTTGGACTTTAGCAAAAAATAAACTGAAGACTGGACCACAGGCAACTTGAAACAATACAGGATAACTTCCAACAAAAATTAAGCTAGTCTTTGGTCCAGGCCTGGTAATGCAGGGAAAGGGCAACGGCAAGGCAAAGGATCAACTTTCCAGCAGGGCAGACCAAATCCAGAATGTCTCCAGAGAACTGGACAGAGAATACAAAGGTAACCTACAATAGACCAACAAGAAGGCTGTAAAATACTCAACACTCTGGCGAGAGAAGAAGCGAAACACCCTCAGATATAGGACCAGCAATCAGCAGAAATGAAAGGCAGGTGGCAGTAAACAGGTGAGACAACTAATTGGCAAGACGATCAGCTGTGTGAAGTTACACAGCAATTTGGAGACAAATTAGAAGGTTGTCAGTAAGAAAAGATAGAAAAACGCTGTCAGAAGAGAGAAAAAGTAAAGTTCAAACCCGGGTTCTGACACTATAGGGTTATATGTTGGGGTATTTTTAACCCAACTATTTTAACAGAGTAGGGATGCACTGAAATCCAGTGTAAATTTGTAATTTGTAAATGAAGCTTTCAGATGATTAAAACATTTCTTATATTATTATACCTTTTGTGTCAGTATTTTAGTGGTCAACAGGGCATCGATGTGGTGGATGTCAAATAGACGTCAAAGGTTTGACATCAAATTCATTTGCATTTTTGATGTGTTTTTTCATGTTGCATTAACATCAAGGTCAACCCACTGTCAGAGGGTTTCAATCAAATAATAATGGTTCACCATCTTGCAGAATCGTTCATTCATTCATTCATTTTCTTTTCGGCTTAATCCCTTTATTAATCTGGTGAAATGAACCACCAACTGGAGCACCCAGTGGAAACCCACGCGAACACGGAGAGAACATTCAAACTTCACACAGAAATGCCAACTGACCCAGCTGAGGCTTGAACCAGCAACCTTCTTGCTGTGAGGCGAATGTGCTACCCACCGCGCCACCGCATCACCCTTGCAGAATCATTGAAAGCTAAAAAGTTCAGCTGTCTTTTAAATAGGGTTTAATTCAGGAAATTTCCACCAAGTGCCAGTTTAATGCCAATAAATATTATTAACTAATTTTAATTAATGTTCTTTTTCCATTACCTCAAATACCTTTAAATAGGTCTAAGCTCTGACCTTGAAATTTAGCAAAATTGTATGTTGTTTTCTAATTTTCATCTCCAGTGTAACCATGTCAGTTTGTGACATGCTTAGTATAAACATGTTTAATCATGTTGACTTTCTTGTTGACCGGAAATGATTTTAGAAGTGTTGCTGGGGGTTGAAAGATAGGTACACTTGCAGAGCACCAAAATGAACAAAGGAATTGCTGGAAACCCCTAGATACTCCTCATTTAATGTAATAATGTGCAGCGCAGTGGAACGTCTGAGCAGCACCATTTCTCCTGTTGAGGAAATGTAATTAAGAGGCCAGACTCCACTGCCATGGCTTCTCACACACTCACAGCTCTATTTCATGCTCAGGTAGTCAAAAACATTTGTTTTCTGATGGTTAGGGCGAGTTGGGTAATGAACACTTCGCATCATTTCCACTCTTGGCACTATTTAGGAGGTGTTGTTTATGTTTATGTCGTTGTAATTATCCAGAGGACACAATATGTTAACTGAAGTACACGGGTTTGTTGTAACTTCCTTGCTCGAAGGGTAATTTGAGTCGGTTAATGAATGCATTGGTAAATTTTGCAGCGCTGCACTTGGAATGACTATGTGGATATATTATGAAATATGGCTTGAAAGTCCTTTAGTTATGTGTGGCACTCAGCACAATGTCAAAGGGCCCTTCTGCTCACTGCTTCCTGCTGTGCTGTAAAGGGCTTGAGAGAAGCACTCTATAGGGATTCTCGTTTGTCATTTTACTCATTTTTGTTGTCCGTCGAGGCGTAGAGTGGAGTGAAATCAGAGGCAGCTCAAAATTTGAGTTTCTTTATTCTCTAAGGACATTAACGTTGAGGAGTTTTATGAACAGTCACGTCCTGAGAACATTCTGCACTGGCTCATATGTAGACTCAAAAATAAACCATCTAAACAAGTACATTTATTACACTACAAAACATCTAGTCTTAATCCTAATTTTTATGCGGTTTGGTTTCAAGGGGAAAAGGTTATTCCTAAAATGAGATTAAAATGTAATCAGATTTACACACAGCAAAATTGGATTAAGGGCCATTCACACCAAAGAAGATACCCATAAAGATAACAATAAAGATAGAGTTTTGGTTGAATGTAAAGGTTCAGACCACAGTGATATGTAAATGATAAAGATGTAGAAAAACAATATCTTTGGGATCACTTTCAAAATGTTTTTTTTTTTACCAGCTAATAAATGAAAAAAAAAAAAAAAAAACACTGACAGTCAATCATAATCCACTGAAAAAAGCTAACGCAGTTTAAATCTACAGATAGCATTGTTGATAAACACTGTTTGAGCTCTATTTTAACAATCTAGGCTAGTCTAAAATGTTTTTTTACTACTTACATAGTGTCATTTGCTATTTACATGACAGACTTTGTAAATGGAAAAACTGAACACTACACTAGCGGGAAAACAGTTAAACAGACCATCTTCAGTAACGATAAAGAATGAGCCTCCTCTATTCGGCCTCTTTACTTTCTCTTTACTTTACTTTTACTCTTTACTTTACTACTTTACTTTTGTGGATAAGGAAATGATGTCGTTCGCACTCCACTGAAGACATCCATCAGCCTACATATTTAATTTCGTTTGTTAAGCGCAACGATTTGTTTGAAAACTATTTCTAAATTCAGTTCTAAATTCCAGCTAATGAATAAATGAGCAATAATAATGAAGTCTGGTCAAACAACATGAGTTATATCCAAACACACGTCCTACTCTCATGCCTCATACGGTCCAAAAACCTGACAGGTGGACAAATCTAAACTTGTTTTTATTAAAACAAATATAAATATGTAATTATCGTATTAATATCATATTAATGTAATATGTAATGCTTTTAACACATTTAAACCTAAAAAAGAGAGAATTTATATTAAAGATTACTATTTATAAATGACATCCACATATTGTTGTCAATGTTTATATGCAACGCAAACAACAATAGTGACTGAAATAACATAATTATTAATAAAATAAATTTAAAATCTAAATACTGAGGAATATCACCATTGAAGTTGTCTAAATTAACTGCTTCATAAAACACATTACTAATCAAACATTTATATATTTGCAGTAGTAAATGTAACTTCATGGAACATGATCTTTACTTAATATTTTAATGATTTTGGCAATTAATCATTTTGACCTCTACAAATGATATACCTGTGCAATGTAAGACTGGTTTTGTGATCTAGGGTCACATTTTTAATTATGAACTATGAACAGTGATTTGTATTTGCTATAGTGTGTGTCAATGTACTGCACTGGACTCTTTTATTTCAAATGAGCAGGGAAAATTCAGCTGTCAGAACGTCCTCTTTGCATAATGCAGTGTATTAACGAACATACAGTAGTTTCTGTGCGGCAGCTCTCTTAGTGCCTAATCTGTGTATAGCACAGGAGGGCTGTGTGTTTTCCAGCCGCCGCGCTGTGCTACTATCTGACAGGCTTGTCAGGCTGTGGACACCAGCAGCTCTAATGGTGACGGGGGAATTCTCCTCTCCCCTGAAACCTCAAAGAAACCTGCCTTAATTGGACTCCAGGCAAGAGTACCCAGATCTGCCCTGATTCAAACACTGCCGCAGTAGCGCAGCTCTCACATATACAGAGACTCAGCTTCAGCCATGATAGCAGCGAGCCTCCTTACGCTGCAGGCCATTTCTGTACTTCACCTGGGCTTGTGTACCATTAGTCAGAGCATCTCGCAAAACACTCGCGTGTGTCGCCACGTCTGCTATGGATGGATGCCAGAGAAGAGCCTGTAATGAGTCAACTCTCCCAGGATCACAGACTCCAGATCAGCCACATTCGCTTTTACCTCTAATAAAGAAGGAAAAACAGGCATCTGATCCAAGCCAAGAGGCATGCCTGTCTGTATTTGTTCTGGAAGCGCTCTCGCTCAGATGAAATATGCATAAACAAGTTCTCAAGTACTGTTTCGGTTTAGCTCCTAAAGGGACGAGCTTTGGACGAGGAGCTCCTGCATCCTCTTCAGTCTGCCTGTGTCCTTACTTGGAGAACAACGTGAGCGCAGGAAGTGAGAAAATATCACTTTCTGAGAAAGTACGGGGGCAGCGCTGAAATGCTTCACCGGCAAGTTAAATCTGGTTGACAGAGGGAGATATATTTGTGGCACCTCTGTGAATGGATCCGGCAGCAAACTATTAACACCTCGCGAGCCTTTGGCAGTCCTCAGATGTGATCTGAGAATGAAGCTTTCTGCTGGACCTTCAAGATGCCTTTTGCACTTAAAAAAAGTGTAACTGACCTCATGGTGTGGTGGGAAAGATCGTGGCCATGAACACAAGGCAATTATTAGCAGCCTGGTTTCAATCTTTAAGATGTTATTTTGTAGCGCTCACACAGTATGTGAGGTACAAAAAAAATTGATGGTGTTTTTTGATATTTGATAGAAGTGACATTAAATTAAATGTGTGTGTTGCCTTCTGTTCTGTGCTTGTATTGAATTACATATATGCTTTTATATCTTCAGTTAGGCACAAAAGGGAACCACAAACAAATGCAGTCAAGTGGAAATGATTAGGCCAGCTAAAAGCTGTTGAGTAATGAGTTCCGCAGTGCACGCCTTGCATTGTGAATATTATGGTCTGTGCTTTTAAAGTTGTGCAAATTGAGGCCTGAAAAAAAATCAGCTTATACATATTTATTGGTGTAGAATGCCTGGAGAAAGCATTTCTATTCATTTCAATGGCACGGGTACTTTTGGAAGCATAAAACATTTCATCATCTAATCTGTCACTGTCATCTGACTCATCATCACTCATCACTAGAGCCACTGGAAAATGACAACACTGAGCTGTATAATATAGAATATGTATTCATCTACTTTTATGTATTACCAGGAATATAAAGATAAATATAATTAAATTTGTTGACGGTCACCTTACATTTTTATTAACTTTGCAACTAATGCATATCAGTGTCAGCCATAGTATAAAGTACACAGGTATGTCTTTTGTTAAAACTACAAATCCAACTTCCACAGTTTTGTATCTATGCCAATAGACAGTCAGATTGAATGAAAAGTGAATCAAAGTGAATCTTTTGTTTATTGAAATGTTTACCATAGAGGGATTGCCACTGTTTTCACTGTGTTCCCTAGTATTATTGCATATTTCAAGAGTTCACATTTAGCTGATGATTGATTATAAAGCTCATAAGATCCTCGAGCCTAGGGCTCCCTCCCGTTTGCAGGGCGAGAGTGTTATCTCGAGAACTCCCCTGCTTATTTATGGTGAATGACAACTTAGGGATTGCTATAGAGAGGTGTATTGCTGATTAAGCAATTCACCTATGTTACTTGTTTTTGGACTGTGGGAGGAAACCAGAGAACCTGGGGGAAACCCACGCAAGCACCGGGAGAACATGTAAACTCCGTACAGAAACGTCGACTGGCCTGGTAAGGACTTGAATCAGTGACATTCTTGCTGTGAGGCAACCGTGCTAACCACTGGGCCGCCGTGCCGCTCTATCAAGGAAAAGGGAGGGGGAGTAGAGGTGAGAGGGGGGAATTTTTCAAGTCGAAGATAACTGAGGTAAGAAACTCTGGCTGTTTATAGTGAGTTATCATCTGATTGGTGAATCATGTGTTAGCTAATGCGGGACCAGCCGTGATCAATCATAAGCAAGTGATCCTCTTAAAATTAGTTTATAAATAAATGTCACTTCAGAAGAAACTGTTCACCATACTATTGCATAGACAGCTAAGTTTTATTAAAAGGTGAATTACCTCTTTAAGGTGGTACTTAATGCTTGAATATTCCTCTAGGAGGAAAAAACATTGTTCTAGAAATTACATACAGGTCACTTATATTCAAATAATTTAAAAAAATAATAAATCACTCTAAATTAGCATGTTAATGCGACAGTCCAATAATTATGCAATGGCTTGGCCTGCAGGGAAGCGTTTTGTGTTTGAAAGGACTGTTTCTTGTTTTTGGAAAGGCTGATTTGTGTTAGATGAGGTGCGCACAAACGTGTCCGCTCTGATTAATCACAGGCTGTTCGGGGCGGTCTGACAGAACTGACCTTTGGCTGTACTACACTGATATTTTGCGCTGCGGGGAGTTGGTGTTCTGAGGGGCAGGAGATGGGTGGGATTGAGTACAAAAAATAAATGTTGTCAAGACTGATCCTTGTGTGACAGCTGAAATGGGCTGTCAAGGCATTCATCATGTTCTGTGCTTACTAACAGAGAGCACCTGCGAGGACTGGTCCAGTGCAGCAAACACACACACAGTCAAGAGCACATAGACGTCATTAGAACACGTCACGACACACACTGCACCTGCTCCTGGAACATTTGCGCTCAATTGATGCTACACTTTATACAATGACTATTACCATTACGTTTACACTGTAAACAAAATAGCTGGCTACATCAGTGAAACTGTATATCAGACATGCATACTTATATCTATATACTTACATGTATATTATTATGTATTTTCAGCTAATAGAGGAGACTAAATGCTAACCATTTTAACTTGGCATCAAGCAAAGTGACGCTAAGATCTTACATATTTTTACTCCAAACTCACATTAAGTGTTTTGATATTATGTAGTTCTGTGAACTGATGTGTCTTTTATCGCAGAAGGTGATTAGCATTGCAATAAAAAATACATTATCCTCATGAAAATATCCAAGATGGCTTGAAGAACACAGATAAACCATGTTGTTTTTTAATCATTTGTTAATTTTCTGCAGGTTTCATCAGTCAAAACATTTACTAACATGTCTAAACAGATAGCTAGGATTTCTTCCCACATAAAATTATTTATAGTAAAATACTACAGTAATTTTGAACCATACTAGAGTAAACTACTTGAATTAATCTATTGTGGTATTTTTTAATTGCTATGGTAACAAAACAACTATAGAAATATAAACAAATGACCCAACTGTAGTTGTACTGTAGTTTTCAACTATATTATACTGCTAAAGAGCAGTTTACTATAGTAAAAACTAAATTATACTACAGAATTTATTACAGATTATTAGTTCACTAATGTTAATACTGTACTGTATACAGTTAAAGTCTTTTTCTTCTGGAGAAAGTCTTATTTGTTTTATTTTGACTAGAATAAAAGCAGATTTAACATTTTTTTTTATATTTTAAGGTCAAAATTCTTAGCCATTTTTAGCTATTTTTTTTCGATAGTCTACAGAACAAACCATTGTTATACAATAACTTGCCTAATTCCCCTAACCTGCCTAGTTAACCTAATTAACCTAGTTTAGCCTTTAAATGTCACTTTAAGCTGTATAGAAGTGTCATCATGGCAAAGATAAAATAAATCAGTTATTAGAAATTAGTTATTAAAACTATTATGTTTAGAAATGTGTTCTGCTCTCTGTTAAACAGAAATTGGGGAAAAAATAAACAGGGGGGCTAAGAATTCAGGGAGGCTAATAATTCTGACTTGAACTATATATATATATATATATATATATATATATATATATATATATATATATATATATATATATATATATATATATATAGTATATCGCACTTCGCTACTTATTTTAGTGTAGTTTTGCTATAAATTACTATAGTATTTTTTCATGTAGGTTGAAAAGTTTACCAAGCAAAAATAGAGAATATATAAATTTTTATTTGTTTAAAAAATATGATTGGATATAAAGAAAGTGTTGAATTACTGAAAAGTTAGATTTATTTTTTGAGCAATTGCTTTATTTAGAAAATTACCCAGTACAATTGATCAGATATTGAGTGTGTTTTACTATAGTTTTAGTTGGTAACACTTTAAAATGATTACACACGATGTTAGTAAGCAGTTTATAACTGCAGATACAAACGCTTTATTCTTAACTCATAAACACATATATAATGTGCTTAATGATTGTAATTCCATACTTTATTAGTTTTTATTTTTTCATTAATAAATTAAAGACGAGTGTTCGTTTGGAGTTCACTGTAATTTGTATTGTGATTGATGATAACTTCCTTATTTTATTATTTTTATGAGGAAATAATAGGAGATGCAAAATGTATCTTTGCACCTAAAAACGCCAAACGCAGCATTAACAGATTAAAACAGTTGATATGTGAACTTGCTGAAGTAAAACAACCCCACAATGCTTGCCCCGTCTTCGTCCTCTTCTTATTGGCCCACTTCTCTAGAACTGAACGCAAATAGATTGGTTAATATCAGCTGTCAATCACTCAGTCAATGCCTTCTATCCTTCAGATGACAGGAACTACAACCGCGAAAATGTGAAGCTCTAAAGATGAGAGAATGAAAATAACGACCTAGAAACCTTAGAAACCACCTAAAGTTACTAGCAATGGCACATCTTATTAGTGTTAATCCACCATTTACACTTTTTCAAGAGTGGATAAAAGACTTCCAGTGGCTTCAAGTCCGCTATGAAAATAACTAAAGCCATTCACTGTAAAGTCTGTGGGACAGGGTTTGCAGGTAACAGCGTTTGCTACTGAATCTACACATTTTAAGTGCGAGAGGTACTGCATAATCCTTCATTTAATCCTCACGATGCTGTCAGCCGTGCAAGTGGCAGCTATATGTAAAATTTAATACAGCTCATGAAAAGACCGTTATTGCTATTAGGATGACATGCAAACAATGTTATATATCAATATAAATGTGGGGCTGGGCAATGGATCAGCATTGTGAAGTTTATCAGCCATCGGTGATGGACGATGGCATCGTCTATCGGCACAACCCTATACTATTATATTAATAATTATAATTTTAGTGTAGTATTTACGCACATGCATACACAAATAAATGTCTATATACTGTATACAAACAAAACCCATGCTTTCAGCTAACAGAATCTAGCATTATAAATGTGATAGTCCAAAATATCTCTAGTTTTCATTTCAGCAACGTCACCTTAACAGAAATCTATTGAGAATGAGACAGACAGTACTTCTAAAGTACTGCCAGCTTTTAAATAAAAAAGTAGCTAAAAGCCAAAGAGCAAAAGAGATTAGCAGGGTTAACACAGATATACACAGCACATTCACACACTTTTCTCTGCCCAGACTGAGCCGCTCTGTGTAGAGCAGTGTTATCTAACCGTGTGCCAGATCTCCGCAGGTGATCCTCTGTAGATCTCAGGTCCTGCGCATGGTGCCGCTGAGTGTGGAGGTGGCATTGGCACCATTGCTCTGCCACACACCCATAATTAGCCTTGCAAACCGCATGACCAAACCTGACCACCCATTCTATTTTGTGTGGGTTTTGTTGGATGCAATGACTAGGGGAAAAAAATAAGGTTTTGTTACAGCATTTTACAGGAAGTTCCTAATTGGCTGTAGAAATTTATAGTACCAGCATTGCATAATGTCTGCCATAGTGTAGTCGCTACAGAGGACGACTGCGTCTGTCAGGATTCAAGATTACAGTGTGATGAGAGGCCAGCCATATCGCTTTAAATGGACTCAGGTTTCATACAGTCATATATTTGCATAAGCCTTTCAGGAAGCTTGCAGGATTTTGTGTATTATGAGCTGTTATACTGAAACCAATTGTATTAGATGCATTTTAATATGCTCTGTATGAGTTTCTAATTCTACTTTAAATGTTTTTAATGCCAGAGGACTTGAATGCAAATCACAGCAACTTCAAACGCACATCATAGTGTCAATCATGTGTTTGCAAAGCTTAATTCTGTGAACTGATCCAACTTCTTATTATAAAATGAGAATGAAATAAATCTGCCAATTAGCATTGCATTATAAATATGCATTATCCTTGTGATACACAAGAATTGAGGAATGGAGATAAACCATGTAGTGTTGCAATAGTGTGTTGGTTCTCCTCAGGTTTCATCAAAACATTTTTATATGCAAATCATTCTACTACAACAATAGCTGGAAGCATTTGTTGTCCATACTTCATGAGAGATTTCTTGGTAGCTTTATATTCCTAGTGTTGCCAACTAATTTCAAATCAAAATCAGATCTCTATCATGATTCTAGCATGCTTCAGACTGTGCAGAATACAATTACAAATGCCATACAATGTACGCAGGCTTGTTGGATTTTCTGTATTATGAAGTGTTGTACAGAAACCAATTGTATTAGATGAGTTTTAAGCCGCCGTGGTTGAGTTTTCTATCTATGCCTTAAAGATTTTACACAAGCCAGAGAACTAAAATGCAAATCAAAACTCTTATGTGACTTAAAGCACAGGAATATGGTAATAGTAATCCTTGAGCACCTTTTGTAGGATATTGCGAGTTTGCTTTGTAACTGCTGTAATGAGTTTTAAAGTGCCCCTATTATGCTATTTTAAAGGTTCTTAATTCTGCTTCTGAGGTCTCCTGAAATTGGTTTACATCCATGCAAGGTCAAAAAATGCTTTGAGTTCCTTATTATAGTATGCGTTGCATTATTTCCTTCTTTTCTTACAGTGCCTGAAAGCATCCATTTAACACTAAAACCACAGAGGCAGTCATTTTGACCTCTTTTAAATTTGTAATTTAAAGGTTCAAGACACTCTGTAATACTTCTTTGAGATTTTAACAGATTTGTGTGTGTTGAGCATCATTTAAGACAATGTCAGCACCTGTTAGCTTTAATTGTGGGGAAAACTGCATAATTTTGAGCTTTTGTCAGCTAATTTCATCTTTCGGGTTTAAAATAATTTTTTGGGCGGGATCATAATCGGTGACGTAGCGCGTATCTGCTAGTGGAGTGATGATGCTTCGGTTTCTCATTATTATTCAAAACAGAGTTTTCTTATCCTATGAGAAGACCCTGCTTCTAAATTATTCATGAGAGCACGTGCTTTCCGAAGGTAAGGCAGACCTGCCAAGCTGTGACCCATTGACTGGGTGAGACAGTGTCTGTGCACGCCGTGGGGGGCAGTGTCTGTCAGGGCCGACACAGCAAAGCTGTTGGTTTGCAACAACCATTTTTGTTGGGAGAGCTGTACGGGTATTGGAGAATGCCGGACTTTGTCTTTTATAAGTTGAGTTTGTTACCACTCAGACACATCATCTATATCTGTGCTGCTGTGTTTGCTTACATTTAAAATCCTCCAGATCACCGGCAGGGCTAATGGTTAAAATAGATAGGGCAAGAGACCTGCCGCACTGCTATCCACTGTGTCTGCATACAGACCCGGGCTTCAGTAGGAGAAAAGTCCTCCTCATTAATAGTGTTTATATAAACACAATTATCTTTATAATGATATAACAAATTGTGGTTGTGTGTATATGAAACCACAAATAACAAATGTAGTAGGACATTAAATTACTAACTGTTTATTTCTTTGCATTTTACCCTTGTAATCTATAAAATTATGGGTCACCTCATGGTTTGTGTCTCATTTTGTGAGCCAACTGACAGTTGTTCGCTCCCCTCTTTTTCCCCTGCTCTGCCGACCACACCCACTCTGCCCTCTGCTTACGGAGCTCCACGCCCATCATGAAGCATTTTTTGGAAAAATTTCTGAGGTAGACTTGAACCGAAAGAGGGGGGCTTCATGGCCCTTTAATAACATTGTTTCTGCATGCAAGTTTTTCACTCTTTTAAATTATAGAAATACCATAATATGTTTGCAGATATCTAAGATATATGCTAAATGAACATATTTGTTTATTTGAGAAACAATCCTGATGTCAGTTATTCTCCTTTGAAAATGTGTGTTCCCTTGTGAAATGTCTGGCTTTGTTTTGGTCTCTATAACCCACCCACTGCCAGTTCACCCAATTATATTTCAGCTGTCTGGGTTGCCTTGGTGGAAAACATGAGGCTGCATGTGGCTGTGACCAAAAACGACTTGTGGAGCACAGCAACAGGCGCTGAAATGAGATGTGGATTCAGACTCATAAAAATCCACATGAGGTGGACTGTAATTAGCAAAATGTAAAATATTACAATTGTAAACATTAGCTGAGCATCATATTTTGTAAAACCCTGTCCCAACATACGCACAAGATTCAAGCGACAAGCTATCTGCACAAGAAGCAACATGACAAAAACATTTAATTATCAGCTATTCGGAAACACAAAATAATGCACTGCATTCCAACAATATGGCAAAATGGCTTATAATCGAATATATATATTAAACCTCTTTAACATTATTATAACATTAAATGCTGATATGTGTTAGTTTGCACTGATAAAATCAGTTATATAATGAACTGTTTGAAATATAGTTTGATAGTGCAAGTCCTCTTTTTCTGGAATCGTATGCAAAGTGGATTTGCTTTCATAATTCAGAAAACAACAAGATCCAAACTCTTCCAGGCCTCAACTACAACTAGTGTTTGATTGTAAAAAGTAGCCGTTGTTTGCAGGCAGCCAGTGAATCCTTTATAAACTTACATAGGTTTGCACAGGATGAATGACTGGAATCACTGATGACTCATTTAAGGCAATTCAGAAGTCACCTTTTCTTTTGGGCACCACAAACTTTGCCCATTTACAAACTTAGCTGACTTTTTACATTCTCAGACTGCTACATTGCATACAATTTCATATGGTCATATAAAAAATGGTCAAACTGACCTCATGCATTTCAGCATCAGCTACTTTTCCCCATGTCCTTTAAATATGTGTGCTTCTGCTGCCTAGCAACTTTCTGCTAACAATAACATCTTTATCAAAACTTGTCATTATCAATAACATTACTTCAGACATGTCTTTTCAAACTTTTTTTTCCCACTTTCCAGAACGCACCTTCAATTAAGTGGTCTAGTAACTCATACACAATTATATTCTATATTACAATGAATATCTCACTTGAAGCTTTATTTTAAAATCTCAATAGAAGCTTCAAATGTCCATGTGAAATTTGGTACATTCTTATATAAAAGTCAGAATGACCACTATGACCATTCTAGTTAAATTCTGCTAGTTCCACTGTTAAAGTTTTTAATAATAATAATAATAAAAATAAATAAATAACTATTATCTTATTTGTAAATGGCGCCTTTCTGGACACCCAAGGTTGCCTTACAACAAGCATCAAATGAAAACAATTAACAATTAACATCAGAACAAATGAAAACAATTAATAAAACGTTGCCAAACTAAATTTGAAATGAGGAGTTGCAGGTACAAACACATTCGTGATTCGCGAGTATAAAATAACATGATAAAAGATCACTGCTCCTTAGGTCCAGGGGAAGCGAGTTCTATAGTCGAGGAGCCGCGAAGCTAAAAAAGCTAGCTCCTATTGTGCTTAATCGAGTACATTATTTTTACACGCCAAACGACGAATCAATAAAATGCTAATCAAAGCAACAAATTCTTACATTAAACGTAGATTTTAGAATTAATCATGTCTTTTAAATAGCTTAATCCTGTTGTAGCTTCTTATAATAGAATGACAATAATGGCTATGCTAATATTCATGTGAATTTTTTGAGAGAATATTTTAGCCATGCAGTGCAGAATACAATTTATATACTTAACAGACAACACAAAAATTTATATCCTAAAAAAGCATTATAGGGACACTCCTGGACTTTTTTTTTCATCTTGCGTGAGAGGCTTCAGTCACAAATATATGTGTGTTGGTCCATCAAGTGAGTCTTGACGATCTGCAGTGACGCGCTCTTGGAGTCCTGTCAATAGGGTAATCAGAAAAACACAGCCTGGGGAAGCCCTGTCCATTTGAATGCAAGACTGTGTCTGTCTTTGCTTTGAGCTGCAGGATATGACACCCATGAGTCTTGGCCTCTGTCATAAGAAAGAATGTGACAAAACACAGACCACTGAACATGCCACATAGTTAGAGCTAATGCTTTACTTCTTCAGAGTCTGAAGGGGGAAATCAAATCACACATCTTGCCCGTTGCTGTCAAATAAAGGATGACAAAGCATATTTTCAATTAGCAGCTGGGCTAAGCAGTTTGTAAAATGTAATCAATGTCAGTTAGGATTTGGGTTGCCAAGTGTGACGTGTGGCTGGAATGTTGTTCGATTTTGTACATTTGTTTTTACAGTAAATAAATAAATATACTTTTGACTTTCGGCTAGTTGCTAAGTTTAGGGTTTTAGTCTTAGTTAGCTGTAATGAAGTATCATGGGTGTCTAGCTCTCTAGGTTTTTTTTCCCTCACTTCGTCAATTGGTAAAGTTTTTTTTCCTCACCACTGTCGCCACTGGCTTGCTTGGATTGGGACTTGTGGATTTGCACTTCGGTGAATTTGCTTTACAGTGTTTTCAGCAGTAAAATTTAAACCACACTGAACTAAACTAAACTGGACTCCAACTTTGAAATCTGGACTTTACTAGAACTTTGTTAAGCTGCTTTGACACAATCTACATTGTGAAAAGCGCTATATAAATAAACATGAATTGAACTGAATTGAATAATCACCCTGATTTATAAACTATTTCAGGGCTTTTCAAAGTTCCGACTCTGGTCCGGATCCAGACCGTGAGGCTATTTAGTCCGGACCCGACTCCATTTCGTATTGCAAGACTATGCGTAAAGGATTTAAATTGTGGATTTCCTTTATTGATAAATGCATAAACCTTGTAAATCAACAGTTTTGTTGTTTGTATTTTTGTTTTAAAAAATCGAAGGCAAAATATTCAAAGTTTTCCTGCGTGACTGCGTGTTGTCAGGTCATTCAGTGATCATATGAGGTTTCACGTGATCGAGCAGGCTAATCAAGCTCACGACCTGCTTTAACGCATCGCAGCAAAACGATCATATGAATGGATGAAGATGTCGGTCTCACGGAAAAGAAAACTTGATGAAGAGAATAGACAGTTCAAAGTTAAATGGACAGATAAGTATGTGTTTATTTTGCCATAAGCTAGCACAAAGCCATTCTGCTTGATTTGTAATGAGACAATTGGAGTTGTAAAGGGTAGAAATGTGAAACGCCACTATGAAACGAAACATGGACATTTTAAATGGCAATATCCACAAAATACAGATGTAAGGACCACAAAACTACAACGCCTAAAGTTTTCATTACACACTTTTTGTATTTTTCACTTTTTTGAATAGAGGTCTGTATGCAGTTGGCCTGCATGCAATGCCCACCCCTAACCCTACCCCTCACAGTGACATTACTAGCTCCATTGATTGCATTGGGTTTGACATTGCATCTCTGAGACATGCAGTCCCAGCTTACATCATCATGACTTCCTCAAGATACTATTGGGCGTACC
This sequence comes from Danio aesculapii, assembly GCF_903798145.1. Taxonomy (NCBI): domain Eukaryota; kingdom Metazoa; phylum Chordata; class Actinopteri; order Cypriniformes; family Danionidae; genus Danio; species Danio aesculapii. The sequence goes on along the minus strand of NC_079437.1, from coordinate 41,005,587 downwards.
TTTTGTTGTGTTTTATACAAAAATGCACTTATATTAGTGGTTTTGCCACATGTGCCTTGTATTTAATGTGTTTTGAAAGCAAATGCCACTTTATTTAAAGAAAAATAAATAGTGTTGACTTGTGATGCATGTTATAGAAGTTTATTAAAAATGTTCCGGACCTTTGACATGAATAAAAATTCAGATTTAGACCTTTTAATGTACATTGAGAACCCCTGAACTATATAAATCTGAAGAAATATAAATATTCTGCAGTAAAAAGAGTAATAAACTGTGTTTGTGAATGCTATTTGTAGTTTAGATATGTATGCTGTTTGTTTATTTATTTAGTTATTTACTTAAATATTTGTTTCATTCATTCATTCATTTTCTTTTCGGCTTAGTCACTTTAATAATCGGGGGTTGCCACAGCAGAATAAATCTTTTTATTTATTTGTTTATTTAATTATTTATTTAACTTTTTAGTTTAGTTTAAAGTTTAATTACTTTATACTTTGTTTTTCTGTTACTTTTTAACATTTTACTTTAACATAAACTAAACATAACAAGTAGCAAACAAAAATTAAGTTTAAGTTTATATTATTACATAGTTCTAGGGGGCTATTTCATGATCCACCCTGATTAAAAACATAACAACATAAATCTGAGGACATTTTATATGAATGTTATACTTGATTTATATACAGTAAGTAGCAATACAGAGAGTTTAAATAATGTATTGTAGATCCTTATAAATAGTTTAGATTTATTGACTGAATTATGTTTATAAACATGTTTTTGCTGATTTATTTATTTATTTATCCTCATTTATCAGTTGTACTTAATCAACAAATGTTCATTTTATGGTTGCAGATAAAAGATGCTGTCTTTTTATTGCATTTTTAAAGTAAAAATGCTCTGAAATTACTTGAAACTTAATCTGAAGATTAAATATAATAATAATATATAGATGGAATTACAGTGGTGACATCAGTAGCCCAATAACAGCAAATTAAAAGCGAATTAAATCTACAAAATTAGATTACATGTGGAATGGATTGTAATCACAAGACATCTGAATATCACTTTACCTCTTTATCTTCTTGTTATTGCTTACACATGGATAAAATGGATCATGTCTGACAAAGAATAATGCATTTCTAATGGAATCGATGACTAAAATGTTTGTGTTCATGTAATGATGCATTTACTCAGCATGGTGTCATATGACCGCCATATCGTCCAGCACAACATAAATAAATCAAAAATTGCTGAGAGAGTCATTTATCTAATCATAAACACTTTTAGCACTTCAGCGCTGTGGTGAAACAAGTTTAAAACATATTGCAAGCTTCAAAGTAAAAGACGGAGATGACAGAGATGCTGACAAGCTCAGTGTGAAGATGGATTTTGTCTACTCTGACTTTTAAGTCTTTACTTCATCAGCATTTTGACAGAGTTAATAATATCAGCGTTTGCCAGGCTTTCTTTTTCGGCTTTGTGAGACAGCTTAAAGTGTCTATTTTAAGGCAAGATGTTGCAGGTGAAAAGGGTAAAAACACAAACAAACTTTTACTACTATCACTAGTTATCATGATACTTCACCAGTTGATTACATTAAGAATTGCTAACTGAACTGCTAAACTTTTTTTAATAATGCAAGTTTTCTAAAATATTATGTTTAAATTCACAAATGATGCATTGTTTCATAAATAGGCACTAATTTGCATATAATTTTGGCACAGAATCTAAACATTGGAGGAAGCCTGCTTATTTTGAGAAACAGCCTTTTTAAAGGGGACCTATGAAGCAATAATCACTTTTAAAAGGTGTTTAAACACATTTGTGTGGCAACAGACTGTGAATATAACCAGCTTCCAATGGGAAAAAAGTCATTAATTTTATATTTTATTATCACACTTCATAAAAACAGTGTGGTGAAACACTTTGATTGACATTCTCCCTTTGTACATGTCATCAGAGGTGGAAAGCCATGCCCATTAGTGACATTAGATGCCCATTAGATCTCTCCCTCATTACCAAAGGACTCTAGTCTTGCGCTGTTTCTCAATTCTAAGAATGCAGAGAATGGACCTGCTTTCTTGTGAAGACTGTTCTTGCCAGGTTACTTCAGAAGAACGAACTCGGGAGACCACGAGAACACAGAGATGTGAGAAATGAGATGTATGTGCTCTTCCTGATGGTCACATGACTGTCACGCATTTTTAACAGGAAATTATTTAAACATTACAGCATATATACAATGATTTATTGTTTTCTCCTTTTCAATATATATAACATGCACAAAACCCTTACAAATATATTTTGCACAATACAAATAAAACTTATTTTAATATTAATTTCAGCAAGTAAACACCCTTAATGTGTTAATGCCTTTACTAAGATTTTCATGTCAGTGTTTACTTTCAGCGTCGCATTTAGGGAAACTCCTGAGATAAATAAGTTATGTCTCTGAACTAATATTAAACAGGTATAAAATGCTGCGCTTCCCTCCTTTATTCAGCCGCAGTGACTTCTGGGACTTTGAGCGAGAACATGAGGACGCAAGATTGTTGAAGAATGCATATTGGTAAACAGCCTTGGTATTGAATCTGGCACTATGCTGACACATAGGCATTCATAGCTCCACCCTCTTATAAAAAGAGTGCTTGGAGCATAATCTAATTTGAATTTAAAGCGACAGTCATCAAAATGCCACAATTAGGACCAAAGTCTAAAAGAGGCCGATTCAAAGAGCTATTTGTCTGATATTTTTAGCTGAAACTTGACATACACACTCTAGCACCATCAGAGAGTTCTTTTACTTCTTGTAAAAAGGGGCATAATATGTCCTCTCTAAAATATGTATGTGTTGTTATTGAAATTTACAGCCAACAATTGATAAAGTGCGACAATTTAAAGTGCTATTTTGATGCTTTCATAACATTATACTAGACAGTTGCATGAATAAATAAAACAGTTTAAAAAAAATGACAGTTGCATGAATATTAAAATAAAATTAAATAAAATAAAATAAAATAAAATTAAATTAAATTAAATTAAATTAAATTAAATTAAATTAAATTAAATTAAATTAAATTAAATTAAATTAAATTAAATTAAATTAAATTAAATTAAAATGATAAAATAAAAAATAAATTAAAAAAATAAAATAAAATAAAATAACCAAAACAAAACAAAACAAAACAAAACAAAACAAAACAAAACAAAATTCATTTTTGATTGCAGTTTCTCTTTTAACACCATGACAAATTATATAATAATGTTCTAATGGATTCCCAGTGATAGTTTGCAGCTGGAAGGGCATCCGCTGTGTAAAACATATGTTGGATAAGTTGGCGGTTCATTCCGCTGTGGTGACCCCTGATTAATAAAGGGACTAAGCCAAAAAGAAAATGAATGAATTAATGTTCTAATGGACTGTCGCCTCTCTCTAGTCCACAGTCAAAAACTGCTATGTATGACCACACACACACACACAAACACACACATGCTGACAGCATCTTCCAGTCATGATGCATTCATGTCCAGCATGTACCGATATCATTTGACAGACTAGGCCATGAGAGAAGTACAAGCTTTGTGCTGTAATCACAGAGCCGTATCACAGTCACATTCTCACCTCCATGTTTTTCATATTAGCATGTCATATTGCTGCTTTGGTGCAATGAACTAATAACCCGAGATAAAGAGGCTGGGTAAAGAGACAGAGATGAAAGGCATCTATGATGTACTGGAGGCTGTTTGAGCACAAATATTTGATAAAGGCCATAAGTTATTTATTAACCATGTTTCATGGCTCTTTGGAACCCACATCATGATTCTGAGACTCATTAAAGCAGGGTTGTGCTGCAGTAGATTGATGGTGGAGATGTCAGATAGTCCACCCACAGAAGCAAAGCCCAGACTCAGAGCAGTTTGACATGCCTCCTTTTTCTGTCATTTGCATACATCACTTTCTCAGCCTGAGGGTGTGTTCTGGCATATGGTACATCACACGGTACTTGACATTTATTTTATTTTATTTTATTTTATTTTATTTTATTTTATTTTATTTTATTTTATTTTATTTTATTTTATTTTATTTTATTTCTTTTATTTTATTTATTTATTTATTTATTTTATTTATTTAATTTTTTTATTTATTTTATTTCTTTATGTCTTTATTAATTTATTTATTTAATTTATTTTTATTTACTTTTTAATTTTTATTATTTTATTTTTATTTTATTTAATTCTTTATTTATATTTTATTTATATATTTTTTTATTTTATAATTGATAATAATATAATATAATATATAATTTTCAAATTTTTATTTATTTATTTTATTTTATTTTATTCACATTACCAAAAAAAGGGAAACACAACCTCATAATTCACTCATTATGTGTGAAAAGCGTTAGTATAGTTATTGAGTAGTGAGTATACAGGGAGATTAAAGAGAAAGAAGACCCTGAAAACCTTCATCATTGTGTGTCAAGGGCAGAAACTAGAAATAGCAGATGACCTTTTTTTGACTGACCTTTTTTTTTTGACAAGGCAGTTTAGTTCATTAAAAGCCATACAAGTACATGTGTTACAATTTCCACAAAAAGGACATTTATATGATCAAATTTAAATGAATTATTAATTAAAAAGACTATATCTATTAATCATTTCATTTTATGTAAAAAATTTAACACTGTTAGAAAAATTAATGGTATATTCAAGGTAGAACACTTTTTTTCTTAATTGTCATTTACCCATTTTCATTCTGTTCATAGTATCTGGTTTGACTATCTTGATCACTGTATTGTTGTTTTCTAAATGAAACATCTGATAAATGAAAGTGCAATGAACACTCCATATAATATTCGCTTTGTGTGATTCAATCACAATGTGGTAAGATAACCATTTCTATCTGGCTTTAACATATATACAAACACATGTCTTGTGGCCAATTGTTCCCTGATTTCATCAAGAGCCTTCCCAGTACAATCATCACACATCATATTATAATCTTGGTGTAACACAGGAGTAGCTATTGAAAAAAGAAACCCATTTTACATGGCTTTCACAAACAAAGTAAACTAAATTAAAAAGATATTACAACAATTTCAATTACAGTTTGTTAGCTTTAGTATATTCAGCAAAGTGTGAATACCCTATTTTGGTGTGCTTTCTCACACCACACCACACCACACCACATGCTGATCATGTGTTATTTCAAGGAACACTCCACTTGTTTGTAAACTGCTCATTTTACATCTGAAAAATAGTTAAACTGTTGTGGTTTTAGTACACCTGCTTTAAATAGAAAAATTATAAAAAATCCGTTGGTCATTTTTGAGCGAGATGCTAATTGTGTGATTCGATTCAATTATCTATGCTAAGCTAAGCTAAAAGTGCTCCTGCTGGACCTGGAAATTGGCTGAATGGATTAAAAATGATAAATAAATAAAAATAAACTGCTCATTTTATATTTGCCATATAGTTAAACTTATATAGTATAGTATAGTGTTTTTAGTACTCATGCTTTAAATAGAAAAATGATCAAAATCTAAAGCTAAATCAAAAGCTAAAAGTGCTCGCGCTAGACCTGGAAATCAGATGAATGGATTAAAAATGGTAAAATACTTTGTTTAACACTGTAGGGAAGTTATAAAATAAGTATTTTATGTAATCTACTTTAATTATGTATTTGTAGCTGATTGAACACAACAAAATCAATCTGACGCAAATGTGCTGTCAACTACGTCTATCAAAGTGGACAAAAGTGGACAAGATCAAAACATTTTATCCCCTGTGTATTCTCCCCATTTAGAATTACCCATTGGATTGAGGTAACCGCATGCGATGGGTCTTTGACATGTGAATGGATCATGTCCGCCATGTCCGCCAAACACTTTTTTTTAGCAGCTTTTAACGATACAAACCTATTTATTCCACCAACTGCATTCAAAATCCACTCCACTCTGACAATCTGAGGGGGCACGTACCCTCTCAGTTTGAGTGATCATGGCGCTTCTGCCCAAGTGGGGCGTCTTTTTTATCAGCACGGTTTGAAACTGGAGCCACTGCGGGCACCGGTCTCCCTTAGCAGTCTCCAGAGCCTGAAAGGGTAGCACGCAGGGGGATGATGCCTTTATTTGAAAGCCCACGCCAGTTCCTGTGTCCTCTCTTCCTCTGGTGTGGCTTACAGCTGGGATTGACCGCGGAAAGCCATTCATCCCGACAGGCATAAAAGGATGAGATCTGCCCCTGACATCAAGGCAGAACGGCATAGTGGGAGTCAGCTGTGTTACACATCTGCTCTTAAATATCTGGGAGGGAGAAATTCACCATTTTACCTCCTTATGTTCCGCCATACATACACGTTTATATGCATTTTCACGTGTGTGTGTGTGTTCATGGAGAGAAGGGATTTGTTGGCTTAGCTAGATCTCTAGAAGGAGATGTATCATTGCAAGGTCAGGGGTCGGGGTAATACATTAAGGAAAGCAAATCATCGCAAATGACACTCTTAAAGCTTTAAAGCGAAGGGGAAATGAAGGAGAACGTTTTTTGGCAGACTCCACAGCCTGAGTTTTATTATCTGTACGCATGCAGTCACAGATCTGGACATCATTTTGGAGCGTACGGAGGAGTGTTGATTTGACAGCACCTGCCAAACGTCTCTCCTGTGCAATCGACGCATGTGTTCATCCACTGGAAGAGAAACCCCAAGCCACGCTTCATGATTAATAAAGTCCCCGCAAACCGTTATACACTCGTCCCTTGAGGGGTATGACTGAATGGCCAAAAAAAATTGCATTAAAAAAAGTTGTGCAGCTGTGAGGAATGCTGGAGTTAGGCTGTGCCGCATCGATACAGACTTTCAGGATCTGTCAGGGTGCTAAAATACGCAGGGGAGCTTTCGAACAGCTCGAAAGAGACGTGGGCGTTTTAACGGACTGTGGAAACGGGATTTCTCATTCAGGCAGATGCACAGTCACATATCTCCATGGCAACCAGGAGTCGTGCTAATTGCGTGTCTCTGTGATTCCCATCCCCAGCTAGTGGGAGAACTTACCGCATGAGCATAAACTCAGACCAATCAGATTCAGAGCTGAGCTTATCGACCCAGTGCGTCTGGTTAAATATTTATTTACCGAGTAAAAGTTTGATGAAGCTGTTGTAACACTTGGATTTAAAAATTAATACAGATTTAATTTAACAGACATTGCATATGTATGGTTTTAACAGCTTTTGACAGAACAACATTACTTTTCTTTGATTAAAAACTAATAATAATAATAACAAAAATGTAGATAGTCTGCAAAGCTTTAAAGATCAAAGTGCAAAAGTTATTACTATTGAGTCCAAAAAAAATAGTTCTGAACTGCTGAAATGAGTTTTCATGGATTTCAGTTTCCTTTTCATTAACAATCTATATAGATCTGTAACATTTGCATAATGCCTCTTCATTGGTTGTCTTGTAATTTAAATAACGTTTTTAAATGTTAGTCACTCTCGCTGCTTCTCAATCTGCGTTCTTATCTGTACTTGCATTCTTGTGTCCTCGTGAAACGTCATCAACCGTCGCTGAAGTACTGTTCCAATTCAAAGTTCACATCTTGCCAAGTACAGATAAAATTCCTGGATGTGTACTTGCTCCACCCCCTTTTGTCGAGGACGCATTGAGAGGTGACTTGTGCGAACTTGCGAAGCACAGGTATCCCAGAATGCATTGCAGCCCAACAAGCGAAGCTAACGGCGGAGGAGAAAACTTGCACAATTTTAAAAATACTCCTCTGTTGTGTCACAAAATAAAGGTTAAGAGTTTTCCAGGTGAGAATGTAGTTGTTTAAAACTTGAATCGGCGGTATATTTACAAAGATAGCGCGTCTTGGCGATATGCCTCAGCTAATGTGGACTCTGACCCCCAACCTGCCAGTGGGAGCTTCGTCATCACCTCCCCTGCCGAGAGCAGCTTTAATTGACCAGTCCATCTCGAATATACCGCTGGATTGCGTCTGTCCATTGTAGTTCAAACATGATATTTAATCCATCTTGTGCATATCTAACAGACAGTTTTTGGTCATTTATATTAATTTAGCAGTGTATTGTTACGTTTTATAATTTAATTATGCTACCGTGTTGTACGATGTTTGTCTTTGTTTGTTAAATTGCTTAACATTATCTTTATTTCCTTGTTACATCTTGTTACATCTTGTACTTTAAACTTGTATAATGTCCATTGTAGTTTATTAAAGCTGATAATCTAAGACACAAGTCTGTGGATGATACCACATTTCACTTCACATTTATCGTGATTTATGTTTACATTTTCTAAAATCAATCATATTGATTTATAGTATTCATATAATATCATTTATAAGGCCGTTCGTTATATAATCAAGTCATTTTATTGATAATGTACAGTGAAACTGATGAACCCATGGTGAGGTAAGTGACTTTATAAAGTATTGAAGAAGAACCCAACTTGGGTCTTTGCGTCCTCAGTAGTTTGTTTTTCCAAGTCTGAACTTGGCAAGTCGGAACTTCCAAGGATGCAAGTCCGAACTTTGCATACTTGGTATTGAGAAACAGCCAGTATGTTAGTTTTAAGGATATTGATGTGCTACAAACCAGTGACAAAATTTCTCATTTAGAAGATGTAAAACTGATATAAACATCTAAAGCTTGCTGTTTGTCACTTCCATCTAAATCAGGGGTGGGCAAACTCAGTCCTGGAGGGCCGGTGTCCTGCACAGTTTAGCTCCAACACTAATCAAACACACCTGAACAAGCTAATCAGAGTCTACAAGATCGCTAGAAATCCATAAGCAGGTGTGTTTGATTAGAGTTGGAGCTAAACTGTGCAGGACACCGGCCCTCCAGGACTGAGTTTGCCCACCCCTGATCTAAATGAATCAACGATTTTATTCACGTCACTTCATACTTCAGTTTAATCTTGACCAATCAAATGCTCTCTAGTATCTGACTCTTTTGCTTTTCATTTGTTGCGCTTGAGCTGAACCAATCTGCAGAGCTGTGATAAAAACTAAACACTATTGGCTGTTTTTTTTAAAGGGGAGGAGCTACTCTATGTTCTGCCCTCTCTTTGTGTTTCAGTTGAGATTACGTCAAACATTGGATAAACAATTTTGAAGCACTTCACGGGACCTTTAAACTCTGGTTGGTAGCTGATTTGTTTTTCAACCATGTAGAGAAGAAGCATTAATTATTGAGAGAAAATATATGTTCTACTTCAAATGGCAAGTATATATTTTATAATCCCTGAAGCTGCGAAATGACTCTCCCACTTGCATTATCATTACATCAGCACATTGTTCTACATGTGTTTGAGGTGAATTTGCAAGTATGAGGCATAATGTAGTGTTCAAATCAAACTCACTCATCAAACACTTGCATATATATATATGTTAAGTAGGCATACAGTTGAAGTCAGAATCATTAGCCCTTCTGAATTATTAACCCCCCTGCACAGTTTTTTCCCAATTTCTGTTTAAAGGAAATATGTTATTTTTCCAACACATTTCTAAACATAACCTAATTTCTAAAAACAAGATTACTTTTATCTTTGCTATGATGACAGAATATAATGTTTTACTAGATATTTTAAGATACTAGTATTCATCTTAAAGTGCAATTTAAAGACTTGGTTAATTAGGTTAACTAGACAAATTGGTTAATTAGGCAAGTCATTGTATAACAATGGTTTGTTCTGAAGATAATCAATAAAAATATTGCTTAAGGGAGCTAATAATGTTGACCTTAAAACGCTTTTATTCTAGCCAAAATAAAACAAATAAGACTTTCTCCAAAAATTCCTTGCTCTGTTATACATCATTTGGTAAATATTTGAAGACAAAATTACAGGAAGGCTAATAATTTTAACTTCAACTGAATCTGTATACTACAGAATGCTCAAACAAACACATATGGAAAGCTTAGGTTTTGAAGAAAGAAGCAAGCAGTAACAGAATGACCGTCTGACCAATCAATAAATCAGATTAATCAAACAAATTGTTTCAAAGGTCTTAAGAAATTGAATTATAAATGTTTTTTATGAGAAAATGAATGTGTATTTTGACCTTGGATAAATGCAGACCTATTATAGGAGACCTTCAAAGCAAAACGAGCAACCTTTAAATTACCGTAATAGGCGCACTTTAACAATAACCGATTTTCTTTAAAGACTGACCTGTTGCGAGCTTTGAGCCTGTAAATCGATTTCATGCTTCTGCAGTCTCTCTCATTAATTCAACATCATTTTGTTGGTCAGATTCACATTTTGTATTGTCATTCTCCTTGTAGCATGGCTGGTTTGCTTCATGATTTATACAACTTTCTAATCCTCTTTAAAATGGCTTCCTCACATTTAGCCTAATAAATTCCCCTAATAAATGTTGCTTGTTTATGAAATGTTTCAGCATATTTGGGGTTGCTAGTATACGTGGGCTCTAATATTTATCACTGCCTGCACCTGCTTTTGTTTTTCCATCATTTGTAGTGTCATAGTGAGTTATGTAAACTGGTCCAGGCACAGTGTTGCTTCTTAAATGCTTGAATTAATGGCGCACAATAATTACGCTGTCCTTTCCGTCTCTGAACCATTTGTAATTATGTTACATAAGTGGCTAATTTCCACACACAGATCACACAGTGACATATGGAAATATTGTTTATCATCAACAGATGTGGGACAAAATATAGCTCTTTCGTCTCTCCAGACCATCTACACCACTGTTGTGCTTGTCCCTCTTTTAAAAGACTTTCAAAGTGCACAAGCTAGAAAGTGACAAATCTATTGTCTGCCTGCAATTCAATTCGCTGTGCAAAATGGATTCCACTTTTCCTTTCAGAGGGGTTACATTTATAGGCATAAGTTGGTTGCTTTTCTGGTTTAAAGTACAATAGTATATGCAGAGGAGACAAAGTTGTCAGCACTGGATTTCATTGCTAATCTGTAGATGTATCCACTCATCTCTTAATCCTTCAACAGACAGTTACAGATATAAGTAGAAAGTTATGAAACTCATTTGTCTGTTTAAACTTGTTGGCAACAATTCTTATGGTGTCCTTTAGACAATTTGTTGATTTTAAACACTACACGTGAGTATTAGTGAAGTTGTTAATTCCTATTTGGATGGTACTAATTATCTAAACAATGTTAGAGCTACGGTTTTTGTCACCTATTGTCTGTGATTTTGCAATTCGGATGGGATGAATGGGTCTTTTTTGGACAATAGGCCATTTCAGTGATCATGTAAGTGTGTATTGCTTATAATTCTATTGAACTGGCTGCATATAAAAGATCCAACGAAATTAAGAAGTGACTTAAGCATGTTTTTATTCAAGTAAATGTACAGTTACCATGTTTTTTTTAAAAGTTCAGTATTTGGTCTTCAAGTCAAAGACTATTGAATACACAAGACATGTCACTCGTATAGTTTTGAATGGGGAAGAGTGTAACAGTTAATATGGCGAATGAAGGTGAACGAAGACTAGTACAGGAACCAATCATCGATCGCTATAGACTGATATTTCTCCAACGGAGAAGCTCGGACCAGACGTGTGCTTTTATGATAGATTTTGTGGTGAACAAATGCACTGGTATCTCAGAGAATACCTGCTTCACATTCATAAACAATATATCCAAATAAAGCTTGAAGTCTGTACTTTTACATGAGCACTTGAACACAAAGGTTTTGGTTTTGTTATCTTTATGCAATGAACGAGAGGTACAGTCCATCCTGCCAAATGCATGCACATCACATGACAGCAATTACCGAAACGCCCAAAAACTAGTAAACAAAGAGTCGCTGTCATTTCTGGAGAAGATTCACCATAAAGAGCAAGTTGTGACTTTTTTCAGAGGACCAGCGCAATCTGACGAAGCATTATCCAGAGGATGATAATATGTAACACTGCCATAAATGAGGTTGGTGTCGTGATCTCGTTCCTATTAAGTGTGCATGTGCATTATCTCGGGAAACCTGAAAATATGCTGATTTTGTTTCATTTAAACTTTTAGAATCTAAACTTATGGGACAGTTGTTGCTTTTGTTTTTATTGGTGATTCCAAATATGTAATGTAATTATATGCTTGGCAAACAGTTTTGGAGAATTTAGTGTTTCACTATTCTGATAGAAAGCCTGAGCATACTGCCTGAGAGGCGTTTCAAAGATGGTGCCGAGTTAAATGATTTGCCTTAAAGGGACTTTGTTTAAGTTCAAATAGAATGACACTAATGTAAACTTCTGCATTAATTTGTTGACAGCCTACATCCTTGATTAATGGATGCTGCTGTAACTCAAAATTAAAAGCGAATAAACACTGAGTACATTTCAAACAACGTGTAATAGTAACAGACTATACCGAAAGTTATTGTGATCACATAGTAAAACAGAAACGCATGTGTGGTGCAACATTAGTGTTGGATCCAATACTGTCATATAGTAGGTTCATTCTTTTGGAAAATCCAGCATCTTGTTTGTAAAACAATGTGTATAATAAAGTGAAAAAGTTCTTATCGATATGGTCTGGAACTTGATTAGGAATAAAATTCAACTGGTCTTTTCTGGAGCAGGAAGAAATGTTAAAATCAGAAGGAAGGAAATGCAGAGATTGGGTTCTTAACTTGTTGTCGTCTTCAGAGCTTCTTTATCTTTTGGTTGCTGTTTAGGCTTGCATTTTTCTCACTCGTCATTTACTAATACAGCATAAATTGGTGGGTGGAGTTTCTTTTGTGGAGGTGGAGTTTAGACACACAGCATATTCATTCCAGAGCCATAGAGAGAGAGAGAGTTGCGGCAAAGAAAGTGCAAAATGTCAGATTGTCATGTGATTCATGTAGACTCAAATAGTTCCAGGAAGTGCTTTGAGGTTGATTCAAATAATGTTAGATAACGTTAAAACATACACAGTCTTATTTTTAGAAACTTTGTACCTTTCAAAAGTGCAACACTAGCCATTTTTTAGCTGTACCTAAACCATAAGAGCTAACATCCGGGAACTAGTAAGTTGCCATTGCTGTTAAAAAAGTATTCTATTGGGGGCAATGGAGTTGTCGCAACTCTCTCTTCCTCTCTGGTTCATTTCACACCCTACAGTATTATTTTGGCAGATCGGCTTCAATATAAGCTGTTTTTGAGCTATGAAACTTAAAATTGATTTATAGTGTCTTATATGTCAAAATATCAAGGGAATTTTGCTATCTCAGTTCACAACCTCTTTAACAGTATACTCTTCTAAAAATTTTTTTTATATAAAAAGTGCATCTACAGTAGTTCACGTCTGCGAAAACACACAAGTAAGCATGCTGTGAACAAAATATTGTTGGCAATTACTGACATTCACATTAGGGCGGGATTAGATTAAAGTTTGATTACATTTTTGATTCGATTATATTAGAGGTTACCAAAAAACAGTAGGCAATTTGCTCTTGAATTATTACAGAGGTGGTTAGATAAAAACAAAGAACTGGCACATTCGGATGGGATTAAAATCTCAAAGTATGTCTGTGAAATTTAATTTCAATAAAGACTCTCTGGAAAACTAGTCCTGTCTGAATAGGTGACTGGCGAGTTTAAGTAAGAGCTAGTAAAATAAGTTGACTTAATTGCAAAGCTGCTTACACTCTGACCACTTTTTCAGGATGGAAATGGTTCTGTTTGTTAAACCATTCCATTCATGTTGATCCAGGTCAGTCAGCAAGGTTTAATACGGTTTAATACAGTTATTTCTATAGTTGTGCTAATAATGAAACACTTTAAATGTCATACCAATCAAAGAATACACAAGACGTGTCACTCATATCATTTTGAATGGGGAAAATGTACCTTCTAGTACAGGAGCCAATCATGGATTGCCATAACCTGAGGATTCTCCGGGGAGGGGCTTGGACCAGACGTTTTTTTTTTTACGTGTTTCTGTCAGGATTCTGACACTTCGGTCTTGGTAATTCATGCTTTGGTGGCAGAGTCTAGACACTAGTCCTGTCTTATCTTGTATGTTGTGCTCTGCTCGAGTTTTCTCGGGCCGGGCACTCATCCTGTCTTAGTCAGTCTGCTCCTGAGGAGGCTCGGTTCATGTGCTCGCTTGCTCATGTTTGTGTTTGTTTTGTCTGTGACGTGCAGTTATTTTCTCAGCGCCTCAGTCTTGTTGGTTTTGTTTTCGGTCGCTGCTGGGATTGCAACATGCACGTTGGATGTGTGAGTGCACTCGTGTCTTGCGTTCTGCCCCATCTTGGTGTTGTGTAGAGCACGTGGCTCTTTTTACATGTTGGCCATGTGCTTTAGTGTTGTGTTTCATGTGAACATGCAATTGAGTTCTCTCTTGAGTTCTCTCATTGGCTGCGTTTTCTAGTCCTGTTTTTTGTGAGCACATGGCTTATGTTGTGTCTCTGTTCCATGTTGTCTATTGTCTTGTCCCACTTACCTTGTAATCCTATTATTATTATGTTCACCCGCCCTCCTGTCAGTTTATTGGTTTGCTTTCCCTATTTATTCGCCCAGTGCGCTCTGTCCTGTGCACGTCTGTCGTCGTTGATTCTGTGTCAGTGAAGACTAGCCAAGCCGAATTAAGTCAGTTTTTTTGCAGTGTTTTCCCCCATGGGGTTGTTTTAATTGTTTTTGTTTATTTTATATGATAAAATCCTTAGTTATTTGCATTTGGGTACTCGCCTCATCCTTCCCAACCACAAACTCTGACAGTTTCTGCAGATTTTGTGTGATTTGAACGTTTAGAAATTAAACTAAAGAGAGAGATCTTGTTTATGCAGAATGCCTGAGCGTACTGCCTGAGAGGATTTTCAAAGATGGCCACCGATTGAAATGGCTTGCCTTAAAGGGACTTTGTACGAATGCATCAGGTGTTGTTGCCCTGCTAACATGAGTGTAAAGTAAACAGCAATATGGACGAAGATCAGATATTTATATTGATAACCAGCACGGATCTAACCCTACCTAGAATTTCAGGCAGAGAACAATAGTATTCATGCTGTGTTGTACCAGCGTACATAGAAATACAACAGGAAAGCTGCCTGACTCTAAAGACAGATCGACATGATTGTAGAAAAGTAGATGTTATAGTTGGTAAACCTTATATTGGGTTCAGACGTCAAGTTTGGAACATTTACTTAATTTTCATATTAGTTTTGCTTTTTTATGTGTGTGAACTATTCCTTTAAAATGTTGGAAAAGTATGGAAAAAAGATGGAAAAATAAAGAAGGTAATGGCATTATTGGAGTAAAAAAGCTGACATATTGTGCAATATAACTCAAGTTATGAGAGTTGTGAGATAAACATATTTTATGTCTTAATATTATAACTTTTTTTTCTGAATTGATGCTTTGCAGGTAGTTTGCACATACAACAGCACCAATATTATGTTTTTTTTTTGCTATTTTGACAAACTAACAATGCAGTACGTTGATGTACTTGAACCTAAAAATACACTACCTGATAAAAGTCTTGTCGCCTATCCAAGTTTTAGGAACAACAAATAATAACTTGATTTCTAGTTGATCATTCTATATCAGAAGTGGCTTATATAAAAGGCAAAGGGCTTTAGATTTTGCTTATTTTACCAAAATAAAATATGATCATGCCTTGATTTTTAATTATTTAATTAGGACAGTAAGGTCTGACTCTGCTTAGACAAAATTCTTGTCACCTAACAGAAATAATGTGCAGTATAGAATATAAAGTCATGGTGCAGTAGAAAAAGAATTAATATTGTGTGTTTGACTCCCATGAGCTTGGAGGACTGCATCCATACATCTCTGCAATGACTCAGGAAACCTGCCTGACTATTAAGTCAGATTGGCATGATAGTAGAAAGGTGGCTTTTGTTACAGTAGGTAAAGCTTATTCTTGGTTCAGAGGTCAAGTTTGAACCATGTACCTAAATTTTTTACAGGTTTTGCTTTTTTTATGTGTGTGAACTATTCCCTTAAAATGTTGTACCATTTTTTTTAAACACTGATGTCCATGATGGCAAAATTGTTCAAATGGAGGTTTGGTGGTTCTGCTCTCCCTTCCTTTATTGTCTTTCTGAATAGAGCAGTGACAGATGAACAGTGTGAAGGGCATTAGACAGGATAGCGCTCAGGGTGCAAGATTATAGGCCTGTTATGTGAAATTACAGTGTTGGATATATCAGACGCTGTTGTTTACACTGTGTAGATATAATCTGTTGATTTAATTATTAATGCAGGCGAGCTGCGGGGCCTGAGTATGATAATAGAAAAATAACCAATCAACTTGTTGAATATTGCCAGCAGGGATGAGGCACCGATAATGATGGATGCGTCTCTTGTTTAAAACAACAGCATAAAACACACCACACGTTTGTAATTATTTATGAGTAATGGATGCTATTGTCGAGTATGAGAAGATATACATACATTAAAGACTGGCTTTATGATGTCATACAAGGTGTTTAGTGGTCCATCTAGTATTTTAAATTCAGTCTAGGCTCTTAATCCAATATTAGGCAGCAAAGGTGTCTGGGAAGAGAAGCATACACTGTAAAATCGATTTGAGTTGGGACAACATAACTCATTAGTTTTTATAAATTTAAGTGGATTGAAGATAAAACAATTTAGTTGTCCCATCAAAAACTCAAGAATTGTGTTGTTTCAGCTTATTTTAAGTAAGTAGTTTGATCAAACAACAAACATCTTTTTTGTAGAGTATGATCTCTTATGCATTGTCCCTAAGGCAGGCAATTGTGTTCCTGTAGAGGCACCAAAGAGGAAACAAATTTGATTATTTTTCTCGGCGCTTCCTCTCTGTTCCTCCTTCTTACTTCTTTACTTCTCTTTTACAAAAGAGGGGTAATTTCATCCATGTTTCTTTGCTTGCTGTGAAAAGCTGAGAGTGTTCAATTTGAGACTGGAAAGATCTATTTAAAGATTTAAAATTTGAGATAAGTGAGTCGGATCAAAGGACATTTTTACAGATGTAACACTTAGTGACTGTTCCCATTTCCATCCAAAGATGAAAAAGATAAAGGTAATGGCATTATTACAGTAAAAAGGCAGATGTATTGTGAAATATTTTCTCAAAGTTGTGAGATATACACATTTTATGCCTCTCAATTGCGACTTTTTTTTCTGAATTGATGCTTTGCATGTAGTTTTCAAATACAGAAGCACCAATATTATGTGTTTTCTGCTCTTTTGACAAACTAACAATACAGTACGTCGATGTACTTAAACTTAAAAATACACTACCTGATAAAAGCCTTGTCGGCTATCTAAGTTTTAGGAACAACTTGACTTTTAGGGGATCATTTGGTATCAGAAGTGGCTTATCTGAAAGGCAAAGGCCTCTAGATTATGCTTATTTTACCAAAATAAAATATGATCATGCCTTGATTTGTAATTATTTATTTAGGTTCAATAATGTTCATATCTGGTAACTGGGCTGGCCAAACCTGGAGCACCTTGACCTTCTTTGCTTTCACAAACTTTGATGTGGAGGCTGAAGTATGAGAAGCAGTGCTATCCTGCTGAAGAATTTTCCCTCTCCTCTGGTTTGTAATGTAATGGGCAGCACAAATGTCTTGATACCTCAGGCTGTTGATGTGGCCATCCACTCTGCAGATCTTTTGCACACCCCCATACTTAATGTAACCTCAAACCATGATTTATCCTTCACCAAACTTGACTGATTTCTGTGAGAATCTTTGGTCTATGTGGGTTCCATTAGGTCTTTTGCAGTTTTTCTGATGGATCAAACAACTGTTTTCCATCATTGTCAGTTATAATCATTTAAACGATGAAGTGAACTTAAGTGAAATCATAAAACAACAGTACTGCATCTTCTGGCTGTGTCTAGTGGTAGTAGTGCAGCTGGGCTGGATCTCAGATGCCGATCTAGGACTTCATGATAAAGTGTCAGTCTGTGACTCCACTCTCTGTTCCTGTATAAATCATCTCTCTGTTGCTGTGTCACACCGCAGATGGCCTGTCCCAGTCAGCGGCTGCTTCCCGCTGTTACCAGGCAACCAGAAAACTATAAAACAGTGGCGTCGGAGAGTCTTTTTCATAAGCAGTCTAATCAGCGCAATCAACAAGAAGTATGTTGGCTGTCACTGTTGTCTCTGTTTCTGATAGCCTTTGTAATTTGTTTCATCAGAAGCAGCATCAGGCACCTAGTATTTTAGGTGGCACAAATAGCAGCTAAAGATAGGATGCGTCTGAAAGAGAAGAAATAAACAAATAAATATACAAACACCTTAATACTGATTTGCATGTGTGTAATACATAAAAGTATAGTGATATACATATTGTTTAGTGTGGAATGGGCCTTTGTAGGCATGGCATGATAATTGGTTTCAAGGTTTATGACTGTTTGGAAAACTCAAAGTTTAAAAACCGCTAAAATTACATTATACCGTTCCTACAGTATATATATATATATATGTTTTTATTAAATTTTTTTACATGTTTTTTATGACTATTTTATTTAGTTTTTTAGGGCAACAGTATCAATGGACCAAAACAGCTACAGTACTTAGTCAACTCATGAATCAGCAAACATCTAAAAAACAAATCGCTAATGGGCCGCTATTGACCTGAACAGTGCAGAGGATTACTTTCTATCCAAAGAAAAGAAAGAGATCCAAAGATGCCTTTTCAAGTTGTAAAGAAATCTGTGTTTTTGAAACTAGCGAAGACAGCAGATCTCAATGATTTAGTTTCATTATTTAGCCTGACATGTTTACTATTCCAAAGTATTTGAAATGTTTCTTAAAATAAAATATATTGTGTTCAGAGGGGAAAAAATTGTTGTTTTTTTTCCCAGACATTAAACAGAACTTATTTTAAAGCAGTAATCATAACACCGTGAAATCGAGACATTTTTATATAAGGTTATCATACCGTCAGAATTGTATAATGGCCCGTGCTTAGACGTTTATACACACATGCTACAGATTACGCAAAATTATTAGCCCTCTTGTGAAATTTTTAATCCATAGCCAATCAAAATTTAAAAAAAAAATTCTTAAGGGGTTTAATAATATTGAATAAAAAATTATATATTAAAAAATGCTTTTATTCCAGCCACACTAAAATAAATAGCACTTTCTCCAAAAGAAAACATTAAATAGGACATACTGTGAAACAAGGCTGCACGTGGCGCAGTGGGTAACACATTCACCTCACAGCAAGAAGGTTGCTGGTTCGAGCCTTAGCTGGGTCAGTTGTGTGGAGTTTGCATGTTCTCCCCGTGTTCGTGTGAGTTTCCTCCAGGTGCTCTGGTTTCCCCCACAAGTCCAAAGACATGTGGTGGTGAATTGGGTAGGCTAAATTGTCCGTAGTGTATGTGTGTGTGAATAAGTGTGTATGAATCTTTCTCAGTAATGGTTTGCAGCTGGAAGGACATCCGCTGCATAAAACACATGCTGGATTAGTTGGCGGTTCATTCCGCTGTGGCGACCCCAGGTTAATAAAGGGACTATGCGAAAAAGAAAATGAATGAATGAATACTGTGAAACATTTCCTTGCTCTGTTAAACATCGCTTGGGAAAAAATTGAAAAAGAATGAATATTTTACAGTAGGGTGAAATATGTAAGAATGAGAATATTAATAAGAAATCAAATAAGAATATTATTATTTGAATAATATATTTAAAGCATCAACAAAAATATTGTTTTCAAACATTGTTTGGGATAAAACATGCATCACTGTAAAATGTTGGGTTGATTCAACTCAAATTTGGGTAATGAGTGGATAAATCCAATTATTAGGTTAATTTTTTTTATTAACCCAATAGTTGGGTTTGACTATATTTTACTTTCACTTGCAGTAGCACTTTTTACAGTACATAGACCAATTTTTAATTATTATGAAAGTATATCTTTTTAACGAATAACAAAGTGTACACTTTCATTCAGCTGTTTTTTTAAAGTGACAGTACAGACATTAATAAAGTTACAAAACGTTCGTTTCATACATTCATTCATTTTCTTTTCGACTTAGTCTCTTTATTAATCTGGGGTCGCCACAGCGGAATGAACCGCCAACTTATCCAGTATATGTTTTGCACAGCAGATGCCCTTCCAGCTGCAACCCATCCTCACACACATACACTACAGACATTTCAGCTTAACCAATTCACCTATACCACGTCTTTGGACTTGTAGGGGAAATCGGAGCACCCGGAGGAAACTCACGCCAACATGGGAAGAACATGCAAACTCCACACAGAAATGCCAACTGACCCAGCCGAGGCATGAACCAGTGACCTTCTTGCTGTGAGGCGACAGCGCTACCCACTGCGCCCCCGCACCGCCCTTTGTTTCATATAAATGTTTATTTTTTTGCTGTTGTTTAGATTCTTCATTGATCCTTGAGAAAGCAAAACCTCTTTACCTATACACAATTTCATATTTTGTGTAATATTATATTATAATAAAAATGAATATAAAAAAACTCTTTAAAAGGGGTCTGTTAATCCTCTGCCATTTAAATATGCCTTGAGGCCTGCAAAGCACACTTTATCTGTTATCTTAGTTGCATACTTGTATAGCTGCTATTCACTTGGCGACTCAATGAAGTTTTCAGATCGGAAACATTCAGCAACCTTTTATTTAACGTCACCGCTGTGTCTGTTTCTTCTCTGCTTTGGCAGGAGAGTAATAATCCAGATTACTATGCACACAGCTGGCAGCGGCTGCGGCAGTTCAGCTCAAATAAACTGCATCTCAGCTCAAGGACACAGTGGAGGGGCACCACACGGGGCTTGTTTAATAACCACTCTACGTCCTCTGTAAACTGACGTAGGTTAACGAAAAGGATGACCGGCACGTTTGCAAAGCCAGCGGTCGACTCGGGGGTCTGCTATAATTCCAGATGCTTCTCTATTCCCACATCACATGTGCATTCAGTGCTCTGACTTTCACCTTGGCCTGGTCTCTAGATCATGCGAATACACACATGATGTATGTATAGGTGTAGAGCAGCACATGCCCAAAGGGAGCGTCATGATAGCTTCAACATTGCACATAGCCAGTTCAATTCTCTATTGGCAAAATGAGAAATGTGGAGCTTTTGTGAAGAATATTCCCTGGCTGTCAGACGTATGCTCAACTCTTCTGAATGCTTTACCATAAAGATCTGTGCTCTCTGAAATAAATGTGTGAGCTATAACAATTGCAATCGTTTTCAGAAAAATGGAGAGGTGCTAATTGTCCTCCTTGGTGGACAAAGGCACTTCTCTCATGGAATAAAAGTATGAAGCTTTTTGCGCAACCTTTAAGTGAGTTACGCTATTTTGTAATCTGATATTGTTAGGCAGAATAGGAGCCGCAGTAATTGATTTTTAAAGACTGAAAATGTTAGTGCAAGAATGCATGGGCTCTGTGGAAATTGATCTGTTTTCATAGAGGAAAGTATTTTATTTAGCTGAAGACGTTTTCAAAAGGGTTGCCAGGTATTGTAATTCATACACCCTGTAGACAGCCATTTTATACAGTGTGTAGTGGGCAGCACTGGCTCATACACTCCTTGTTCAAACTACTTAATTAAAATGAGCTGAACAACATAATTCTTGAGATTTCATTGGGGCAACTTATTTTTTTATGTTCAATCCACATACATTTGTTAAAAGTGTTAAGTTAACTTAATTGATTTGTGTTGGAACAACATAAATGAATTGTGTGGAACTCTATATTTTTTACAGTGTATTTACAGAGATTTCTGTGAGAGTTTTGAGGAACTACACATTTAAATGCAATGCAGATGTGACATTTATTATGATTACAGTATTACAGACTGACATTGTGATATTTTCCTGTCATATACATATACATATACATATGAAAAATTACTTTTGCTGTTTATTCAAACTACTTATTTAAATTAAGCTGAAACAACACAATTTTGAGTTTTTTTTGGGACAACTTAATTGTTGTATGTTCAATCAACTTAAATTTGTTAAAACTTATAGTTAACTTAATTCCTTTGTGTTTTCCTAACTCAAATTGATTGTGTGGAACCCAGCATTATTTTACAGTTTATGTATTGCAATATGAATATAATTTCACAAGACAACGTCCATAAATCTATTTGGAAATCATTCGTAATTTTACATAGGAATGATTGTAGGAGAGCACATGTGGATAACTGAGCAATATCACATGAGTAGGCCCACAGAATTCCGCAGATTTCCAGCCCATCATTAATTCTGTTTATTTACTTGAGTAAATGTGTGTAAATCTATATTTATTCCGTTTTTTGATTAAGTACAGTAATATTTATGACTAATATGAAAATGTTCATCTGATTTATGTACAATGCAGTTTGTATAGTAATATTGTCTGTCTTTTAGTAGATATATTATAAGAGACTTGCTTTGTTTACCAAATAAAGTGAATCTAATTAAATTTGCATTTTAAACATTAAATAAAAAGCATTAATTAAACATTAATTAAAAAGATATTATTTTTTATTTCTTGTATTAAGGTTTTAGTTATGATACTCCCAAAATAATTCCGCAGAAATCCGCAGATTTTTATCAAAATTCTCAGCAGAAATCGAAAAAAATGTCCGGAGATTCCGTCTGGCCCTACACATGAGTAACAGTGCGATATGGCTGTATATCGGCACTGGTGGGAGGCAAGCGTTGTCTTAGTGTCCCACTAGTGACAATATACAGCCATATCGCACTGCTACGAGTGTGATATTGCGATTATACATCAGCCTTTCGCTGTTCGTGGGTGGAGTAATACAAAAGGGTGAAGGGCTGTTATTTGCTGAATATTGCACGGCTATGAGTCAATCAGATTGAAGAAACAGACAGAACTGTTGCATAAAACATAATACACAAATTAAAAGCTTATATGAATCCAACAGGGCAAAGAGGCAAATGAAATAAACAATGCTTTAGGGTTTTCTGTCAGGTTCACAGAAATGCAATTATCAAATGTAAAATGACACTGTACTCTTCATTGCATAAAAAATTAAATACAATTAATCTTTGTTACAGCTTGGGACTTTAGAATTTCTTTTGCCTAAATGTACTGTAAAAAATGCTGGGTTCCACATAATCTATTTGCTTTGGAGCAACATGAATGAATTATAAGTAAACTTATTAAATTGTACAAATTTAAGTGGATTGAAGATAAAACAATTAAGTTGTCCCCCAAAAAAACTCAAGAATTGTGTTCATCCAGCTCCTTTTAAATAAGTAGTTTGAACAAACTGCAATTTTTTTTAGAGTGTGGTTTAAATTCTCTTTATATCTTGCCATACAAATGAATATCACATGTGTCCTAAACTGTGGCTATTGCAGATTTGCACATTGTGATATTGATCACGCTTTATTTTGATGGTTTGTTTGTTGAATTTAAATTACATTGCATCTACATGTCAACTAATTCCCATTAGATTATAAGTAGACTGTTAGGTTAGGGTTAGTGTAAGTTGACATGTCCTTGCACAGTTTCTTATAGTCAGTTAAATGTCTGTTAAAGGAGCAGTATCAACAGATATTAAGCAGAGAGTCTACTAATACTCAAATGGACCATCAAAATAAAGTGTTACCGTGATATTCATGCTAAAACAATATATTGTGCAGCTATATTTTCCACACAGTATAAATTTGTTTAAAATAAATACTTTTTCTAAAATGAAAGCTTAAAAATACAGTACCAAATGTTCTTAATACCCTAACACCCTAGAAACCAACCAATAACACCTACAAAAAATATATATATATATATATATTTTTTTTTTGCCAAAATGTTATTAAAGCAACCATCCTGAGCACTCTAGAAACCACATAGCACCCACAGACTGCATAACAACACTCTAGCAAGCTGGAAAAAAATCTTAAATATTTGTGCCAAAAAAAGCCCTGTCTTCTCTGCCTCTGTCTTTTTTTCTTTCTTTTTT
This sequence comes from Danio aesculapii, assembly GCF_903798145.1. Classification (NCBI taxonomy): domain Eukaryota; kingdom Metazoa; phylum Chordata; class Actinopteri; order Cypriniformes; family Danionidae; genus Danio; species Danio aesculapii. Next base: position 40,981,685 of record NC_079437.1, on the reverse strand, counting down.
TTTTTTTTACTACAAATTTAACAAAATAGGATCTATTATTTATTTTAAATATATATACACTCACCGGCCACTTTATTAGGTATTTTGTCCAGCTGCCTGTTAATGCAAATTTCTAGTCAACCAATCACATGGCAGCAACTCAATGCATTCAGGCATGTAGACATGGGCAAGCTGATCTTCTGCAGTTTAAACCGAGCATCAGAATGGGGAAGAAAGGTGATTTAAGTGACTTTGAACATGACATGGTTGTTGGTGCCCGACAAGCTGGTCTAAGTATTTCAGAAACTGCTGATCTACTGGGATTTTCATGCACAAACATCTCTAGGGTTTACAGAGAATGGTCAGAAAAAGAGTAAATATCCAGTAAGCAGCAGTTCTGTAGGCGCAAATGCCTTGTTGATGCCAGAGGTCAGAGGAGAATGGCCTATGTTTTGAGCTGATAGAAAGGCAACAGTAACTCAAATAACCACTCGTTACACGTCCAACCTTGAGGCAGATGGGCTACAGCAGCAGAAGACCACACCGGGCGCCACTCCTGTCAGCTAAGAACAGGAAACTGTTTTCTGCCTTGTATCAATGGTTCAGACTGGTGGTGGTGTAGTGGTGTGGGGGATATTTTCTTGGCACACTTTGGGTCCATTAGTACCAATTGAGCATTGCGTAAACCACAGCCTACCTGAGGATTGTTACTGACCATGTTTATCCCTTTATGACCACAGTGTACCATCTTCTGATGGCTACTTCCAGCAGGATAACGCACCCTGTGATAAAATGCGAATCATCTCAGACCGGTTTCTTGAACATGACAATGAGGTCACTGTACTCAAATGACCTCCACAGTCACCAGAACTCAATCCAATAGAGCACCTTTGGGGTGTTGTGGGACAGGAGATTTGCATCATGGATTTGCAGCCAACAAATCTGCAGCAACTGCGTGATGCTATCATGTCAATATGAACCAAAATCTGTAACGAATTTTCCAGTACCTTGTTGAGTACCTTGCCACAAAGGATTAAGGCAGTGGTGAAGGCAAAAGGGGGTCCAACCCGGTACTAGTAAGGTGTACCTAATAAAATGGCCGGTGAGTGTAATTTTGTAACATAAAATAATCAATCTGAAAAAAATTTAACCAAAAATTATATAAATTATATATAATTTAATATTATATTAATATTGGATTAATATGATTAATATTGGCATGAATTGATGAACTGACATTATCATATGCTGTGCTATTCATGCTGTAGCAATGCGATTACTTAAGAAACTTGTGTTTTTGTGTCACTTTCTTCTCTTAGAGTGACTTTGCCTGTCAGTCAAACACAGTGACCTCCATTTTCTGCACACAAAAGTATCCGTGGCTTCTGGTTCACCACCGATTTATAATTTGAGTTTGCCTTTGCTCCCGGGACTGTTTCACCTTATTGTTTCTGCACATGACAGTATTTAGCAGCATATTGTGTATACTAAGAGAAGCGTTGAAGGTTTGGATGTGCTCAGCAGGTTTCCATGCGGTACAGCTGGCTCGGTGCTGTTCTCGGATCAGCTGGATCTGTCTTGGGATTTCAGCCACCTGACAATGATAAATGCCTGCTCTCCCACAACTGCATTCTACATAAACCTTTTACTTATCCAGGTCTATGATCATTAAAAGCTACTCAGCTTGCGAAATCTGCTACTTTGTCATGCTGCCTGTTGAAGCTTCCACCAGAACAAATTTCTGTACTGGTTTATGCTGGTTACCGGTGGCATCTGGTATTCGGCTAATTCCATCGCTGGAGATACGGATAATAAAAGAGGTGGTCAGATGTTCAGCGGTATTTAATGTAAAGGATTAATGCCGTTAAGTGATGGTGAATGCAAAGCACAGGAAATGAGAATGAGATTATCTTAAGAAGCCGCTTACTCTATCATAGCATGATACTTCCAGTGAAGCAGCGAGGCTTTATTGTATTTGTAAGGCCTGGGTTTATTCCCTCTCATCATTATGGTGTCGTAGGTCATAAATAGTATGCTAAATCAGTGTTTTTAAAGCATGGGATCTGCTGTGTCCATTAAAGTCTCCCTAAAGTCCCTTTAATGCAAGTCATTGTACTCAAGTCAATTGGCCACCTTGCTAATGGCCTAGGCAGCTTTTTAATATGTGCGTATTACATAGAGTACTATGCGAACAAAAAAAAGACAGTCTGAAATCTCCAAAACTGTTTGTCAGGATTAAATTTCAATGGCAAAAATGAGAATGTTGGGATGTCTAATCTTACAGCTTCCAAAAATGTGAATATGAAGGAGTTTTTTGTAAATATATGGTTTTATATCAAGATTTTGAAATATGCGTTGCATTTTGTGGTAATATAACTTAAGTTGGGGAGCAGTGGTGCAGTGGGTCGCCTCACAGCAAGAAGGTCGCTGGTTCGAGCCCTGGTTGGGTCAGTGGCATTTCTGTTTGCATGTTCTCCCCATGTTGGCATGGGTTTCCTCTGGGTGCTCCGGTTTCCCCCACAAGTCCAAAGACATACGGTATAGGCGAATTGGGGAAGCTAAAATTGTTCATAGTGTATGTGTGTGAATAAGTGTGTATGGATGTTTCCCAGTGATGGGTTGCAGCTGAAAGGGCATCCACTGCGCAAAACATATGCTGGATAAGTTGGTGGTTCATTCTACTGTGGCGACCCCAGATTAATAAAGGGACTAAGCCGAAAATAAATGAATGAAAAACTCAAATTGTCTGTAGTTTTTATTGATTACATTCATAAATTCTTCTTTTTTATAGCATATGCTCCTTCATTTGGTCACACTTTACAATAAGGTATCATAAGTTAATGTATTCACTAACATGAACTAGTCAAGAATAATACGAAAGTCCCTTGAAGGCCAGTCATTTCACTTGGTGGCCATTTTTGAAACGCCTCTCGGGCAGTATGCTCGGGCATTTTGCCTGAATGGGGAAACACCAAATTCTTCAAAACTGTTTGCCAAGCTAACGATTACATTACATATTTGGAACCACCTATAAAATTAAGCAACAACTGCATATTTTCAGGTTGCCCATGCTAATGTGCATGTGCACTCAAAGGAACGAGATCATGACACCAACCTCATGATCGTTCTACACATTATCATCCTCTGGAAAATGTTTCAACAGATCACGCTGCTCTTTAGAAATAATCCACAACTTGGTCGTGATGGCTAATCTCGTCCAGAAATGACAGCAACTCTTTGTTTACAAGTTTGTGGGGTGTTTGAGTAGTTACTGTCATGTAATTTGCATTTGACAAGATGGACTGTACCTCTCGTTCCTTTCATACAGATTACAAAACCAGAAAACATATGTTTTCAAGTGCACCTGGTTCATTCAAAGCACAGATTAAAAGCTTTATTTGGATATATTTCTTATGTCTGTGAAGCAAGTATTTGCTGAGATTCCAGTGCATTTGTTGACCACAAACAAAGTCATAAAAGTACACGTCTGATCTGAGCTTCCCCCTGGAGAAACGTCAGTCTATATCGATTGCTGATTGGCCCCTGTACTAGTGGGCGGGGCTTCATTCGCTATATTGACCGTTACACTTTTCCCCATTCAAAACTATACGAGTGACATGTCTTGTGTATTCTTGAGCCTTTGATAATACTTGTACAGCATTTAATAACAATAGTTCAACATTTACTAATACATTATTAACATCCAAATTCATGCATGTTAACATTAGTTTAAGCACTGTGAGATAACATGAACTAACAACGAACAGCTGCATTTTCATGAACAAATACTGTAATAAATGTATTGTTCATTGTTTGTTCGCGTTAGTAAATGCAGTAACTAACACTGATTAATACAACCTTATTGTAAAGTCTTACCCTTCATTTTATATTAATTAATGGACTTTTTCCTCACAATATCACAGTTGTATATACATATAAGTAAACTTGAATTTTCTATTTTTGTATATTAATATTTTATGTAACCACCATTTCAGAAAATAATTGATATTATTATTAATTACATCTAATAATTTGAGTATCACTTTATTTTGATGGTCCCTTGAACGTATTTTGTTGAATTTATGTTACATTGCATGTACATGCCAACTAATTCTCATTAGATTATAAGTAGATGGTTAGGTTGGGTTTAGGGTTATTGTAAGTTGACATGTACTTGCAAAGTTTCTTATAGTCAGTTAAATGTCTGTTGAAGGAGCAGTATCAACAAATATCAAGCAGACAGTCTACTAATACTCAAATGAGAATTAATTGCCATGTAATTGCATACTTTGAGTCAACAAAATGCGCAATAGGGACCACAAAAATAAAGTGTTACCATAATTTGGTGTGGAAGCACTCTCACATTGCTATTAAATTTAACAATTAGTGTGAATATTAAAGTTAAAAGAATTCAATTCTTTAAAATGGAAAATCTTTTTCATTTCTCTAACATAACTTGCTTTCATTGAATATTCTTTGCATTTTTATTCAATAGAAATTAACATTCAGCTCTGTCCAAAAAATAAAGACATGACCATTTTCGATTCAAAAACAACAGCGGTAGCTATTTAGCAGTGGATTGTTTTGTATCCTATAATGTTGTATGTTTTGCAAACTCAATTATGAATTGTATAGCAACTTTAAGGTTAACATCAAATTGGCACCCCATATGTAAGCTAACTCTCAACTGCTTTCACAAAAGCTCTTTTATTTTGCAATGTATAAGGCACCCCGCTGCATCAATTTTCTTGGCATTATATAAATCAAGTTATATTCAATAATTCATAAGCCTTAAGTGCCTATAAGGCTGACCTGAAAAAAAATCTGCCTGCTACATAATTACTATGGATGCGTTTCTGAGCATAATCTTTGTATTCATGTACTGTATAAGTCACACAGTTCAAAAGGTGCCTCATAACAGGAAAGACCCAACAATATTGTGTTTGTCCCTGGGGTATGGACCCTCTGACCCTCCTGGAGAATGTTATTACAAACTGGCTTGATTGAATTTGCTCTCTGCTAATGAACGCACCGCGGAGGGCAGAGCTGCCTCTCTGCTTGCATCGAGATGAGTTTGCTGGATGTGAAGAACTCGGTCACCCTGGTGTCAGTCGGGTCCATTAGCCTCCGTGTCAGGCTGTGATGGTCCTCTTGGCTTAATCATTGTGATAGCTTCATTAATCCTCTTCTCCTAAGCTAGCAACAAGCAAATAATCCAATTGTTAGCGGTGACAGTGAGTAGTGAGACTTCCAGCTTCTCTTTCTAAGAGCCTTTTTTTTAAATCGTCATGATTCTGCCAAGCAAAGGTGACCCCAGTTCTCAGAAACAGTCCATTTGTCATTGTGAAGGGTTTCCGAGAAAAAAGAAATCGCACATCAAGCTGTAACATAACAGGATATTTGTATTAATAAAAAAGACATCATGTTGGTTACTCTCCACTATGTATTTTGAAACATCTTTTTATTTGAGGTGTTTTGGCTGTAAATGGGTGTATGTAGCAACACAGGCATGTTTGAAATATATGCTTCAGCCTACATTTTTGAGAAACCGCAAAGTCTTACATTTGTCTGTGCCAACGGCCTCATGGGCCATGCATTGACATATATGTCTCGGCTCGCAGACCTTTCCTGATGTAATCCCTTATCTCTCTCTAACTTTGCCTACTGTGTGCTGAAAGGAAATGTGTCTGAAACATCACATACCCTTAGGGCTGATTTATACTTCTGCATCAAATGCATGCATATGGTCCCTCAACATGGCTGACAGCGACGCTGATGTGCACCTCTCAAAAAGTAATTTTTTGCAAACCCGTTGGAGTGAGTGTTTACAAGTGTCGATTCCTGTGAAGGAGCTCCAGTTGGAAAGTTTTGTTTTTTGTTTACCTTATGATTAAAGTTGTTGCAGGTCCACTGGTTCCTGCCTCAGAATAAGCGAGTTTTAGTTACTTGATGTTAAGTTAACGTTCAGAAAAAAACGAAACGCCCATAAAGAAACTTGACACAGATGTACAAAATCCCGCTGCCAGGTAGCGTTTCGGAAGTGTTATTACAGAGTAACACAAACAGCATGCATAAGTATAATGCACGACTTCGAGCAAGGCATGCGCAATAGTGCATGCCGATTGCTCGACGCAGAAGTATAAACCAGCCTTTCGTAATATATTTTAGATTCGCAAAAATGTAGACAGTGTCCTCGATTGTCTCTGCCAATAGCCTCCATCGATATATAGCCATTTATATCCATAGGCTGTGCATCGATTTATAGCCATTTTGCTTCGAGCGCCAGAGTTCAAGTCTTGGCTTGCAGACTTTTCCTGATTCAATTCCTTATCTCTCTCTAACTTTGCCTCCTGTCCACATACTGTCCTGTCATAATAAGTTAGTGTTCAAGAAGGACATGTATCCTTAGTAATATATTTCAGATTAGCAAAAATGTAGACAGTGCCCTCTAGTGGATTTGCCATCTGAAACGTTCAATGAAGCATACCCGAAGCGATGTATTTTACATTTCGCTAAAATGTAGGCTGAAGCATGTATTTCCGAAGAGCCCGGGTTTGTATTTAACTAGTTTTTTTTATTTTGATGCTTATTTGTCGATTTGTTTTTAACCTCGACCTCGAAATATATTTGGGAGCATTTTTGTGAGTGCATAAATGACAGGTTCTCACTGCAGTGTTCACCGTGCAGATTTAGAAAGTGCTCAGGAATGGCTTAGGCCCAATCCCAAGTCTTTGCCCTTCCCCTTACCCCTACCCCTTGTTTGCGCTTTCACGTGAAGGGGCAGGGGTGTCCCAGTTCTCTTTAGCTTGAAGGTGTAGGGCTAAGTGGAATTTCTCAGAATACTCCAGCCACAACGGCAACATAGCTGCACCCGGAAGTAAGGAGATCCACAAATTAGTATTTTTAGTCATTAATATGAATTTTTACAACAAACAAGCACATGTTTTATTACATTCATAACTGCGTTCGTGTTTTAACCGCCATGCTTTAAAAAAACCCGCTTATATAAAAACCGCCAAATTTCGCTATCTATAATCCATAATAATAACTCCTGTATAGCAGTTCCACAACATTCTGACACTCAATGACACTCGAATACCCTGCCAGAAAAGTCTAGTGCCTGGGAATGACCTTTTTAGTGTCTGCTATAATGTTAATGTTGTTTTTTGTGTGTTTACATAGATGAATATGGCCAGTGTAAATCCACCTATTGCCGCATTATATCATCATGATAACATATGCCTTCAGAGATTTCCTGGAAATAAAAACAAAAAAACAAGACAACTGGAATAACAAAAGCAGTCACGATCGTTAATCTTATATGAAGCAAGAGACCGCAATGACATATGATGACGTGTGCAGGTGCTGTCGTGGTGTGCCATTTCTTAAGGGTAAATTTAAAGCCCTTCGCCTTCAACTCTGTTTCAATTGGAATTGGGCCTTAAAACAGTTGTCATGCCAGGCTGCTTCAAAGAACGAAAGCCTGTAATGCTTGCCCCGCCTTGAAGTTCTTCTGATTGGCCCACTGCATTAGAACTGACAGATCGGTGCTGCATGAAAAAGTTGAAAATATCTAACTTGACGCAACATCTTAAAAACTTGAAGCACTGAAAAATACTTGAGTTATCCAACAATTGCATCTTTACATAGAAACAAGTTGGCAAACGTAGCACATTTGGAGAAGAGAAATGTGGATGGATTGGTCAATATTAGCTGCCAATCACTCATTCGGTGCCTTTTATCATCAGATGAAAGGGAGCTACTACCATGAACATGTAAAATGCAACAATTAGGAAATTCTGATTTCTATGTTTGGAAACCGATAAACATTACAAATGCAGATAAATATAAGTCTTGATATACAGCACATTTTTCTGAGCCTGATTATTACTAACAGAAGGGAAACAAATACAGCAACAACTCATTTTATTTTAAAAATTTAACCAAACACATGGACATAAATTAGAATTATTATGGCTTCATATTTATTGTGGAAAAACTCAAATCTTGCCATTAAAACATAATTTCCTTATCAGACTGATAACAGTAACATTAAGCATTCATTATTCATACCAACATGTCACCAATATATTGTGCATCCCTACTAAAACACTAGTATATAACATACATTAAGGGTCAGATTTGCTAACAGCTTGCACCACTATAAACTCTCCTTTAACGTTAAGAATAGCTGCCAGAATTTCCATGAAATTTACATAAAGACACGCATGTATATTTGAACTGCTAGAAACGGCAGGTGTTCTCAAATAAAACGAGCCCAAACACAGCATAAAACAATGCGCAGATCTTGAGATAATCCTCATAAAGTGGTTATATGCTGATTTGCTTAAGCTATAGGAAATCCGGGATTTGATTGCACCATGATAATGCTTATGCTGTGTTTTCCAATGTCATTTGAAAACGTTAGGAAGTTCAACCAAAAAAAAAAAACTGTGGTGGGTGGATGTAGTGGGAAGGCATGATGAGGTTAGACTAATTGGGGACAGGTTTATAGCATAAGTATGCACGGATTGGATTGAATTCATATTGACACACACATAAGAAGGTTTTGGTGGACAGTTATGTGCTGCCTGCAGCTGATCGTATTGCATATGCATTTGTAAGGATTGCACTTTTAGATGCACAATTATTCAAGGGAGAGAACATGAATCATGCAATGGGATTTTCTGAAGTTTGCAGTAAACTTACTTGTATTTGCATCATTATTTAATTTCTAAAAAAAATGGTTCACTTGTTCTTGACATGTTGTGGTAGTTGCTGTAGGAAGAAGAGCAGAGAGTGTGAGAACAGAAAGACTCATGTTCATTCATTTGTAATGCCAAATAGTTTTCAATTTGCACTGCAGATTGCATTGGTAGATTGTGTCTGTTGTTATGGAAATGTGCTGCTACAAATGTTTTCTTTAATTCATACATTTTTAGAATTTCTTTACTCTTTCTTTACTAATTTTGGACCTAATACTGTGCCCAAATTCTATTACTCGTTGTCACCTATTGTTACCAGTGCCAGCTGATTTGAATGTTATAACTCAATTGAATGGGCATTATCAGTGGTTATCAACTGATAGATATGGGCCAGTCGGGGACTTCTGCACCTGCTGGTAGGCTCAGAAGGCTGTTATCATCCATTCACATGCTTAATTAGCTGTAGATCACGCAAGTTAACAAGAATTATTCATATTATTTATTAAATTTCCCATTAATTGTATTTAATTAACGTCTACCCCTACCCCAACCATAAACCCAACCCTCACAGTAATGTAAAACCAGATCTGGATCTGGAGTCTTCTCTATTAGTATAGCTGATTAACCATGTGGATGGATGATAACAGCCTTCTGAGCCTACCTGTAAGCGCAGAAGGCCCCTACTGGCCCATATCTATCAGCTGATAACCACTGATAACGCCCATTCAATCGAGTGATAACACTCAAAGCGGGTGAGAGAGCAGTGATGTAATCTGTGGAAAAGTTCATAGAGCTATCATTTTTGTGAATCAATTCAAAAAATTACATTTGAAGCTGCCATGAAATTAAATAAAAAAATGTAGATGTTAGTTTGAGTATGTTAGTTACTCTATAAGCTATTGTGCTCCAAAAAAGTGTCAACATTCACATTTAGAAGATGTAAAACTGATATAAACATCTAAAGCTAGTTTGTCACTTCTGTCTAAATGGATCAGCGTTTTTTTTTTTTTTTTCAGGTCACCTCATACTTCTCATCAAATCTTGACCAATCAAATGCTCTCTAGTATCTGACATGCCCCACCCCCTTCAAGATGCTTCTCATTTGCTTTTCATTTGATGTGCTCTCATTGGCAGAGCTGTGATAAAACTAAACAATATTGACTGTTTTTTTTTAAGGGGAGGAGCTACTCTATAGCCACTTTCACACAGTGATACTGGTAAATAGCCGAAAAATTTCCAGAATGACTTTACCGGTGAATTCAAAAAAGCACTGTTCACACAGGCAAAAGACCTTTCACACATCCATTCTAAGATACTGGTAAATTCTGACTTCATTAACCAGAAATGAGCTCTAAACAGCAGCGCTTGTATTTGTAAGCATAAAAGTAGTCAGGCTTTTGTTGATGGTTTCACTTTTATTTAAAGCTTTAGCATTCATGCAGCTGCTTTTGTCCCAGATACATTCAAAGGCAGAAGCGTGAACCGCAGCTAAATGTTTACACATTTGACTACATTACAAATTCTGTGGATGGATAAGTATTGTGAACAACCTCGATGAAAACAACACGTTAGCATGTCGAGATGTACATAATATGTGTGTATGCTGGTGCTCAACGAAGCACTTCTTCACATGCACACACATCAAACAACTGAAGCAGAACTTGAAGGTAAACAAACAGCGGTTTATCATAAGTGTTTTATCTATATTTTTTACACAGTTTGCATTAAGATAGAACATTGAAACGTTATCTGACTAACATCTAGCAGCTAAATGTTTCTGAAAAATATATTCAGAGGTTTTTATTTTCATAAACAGTGCGGATGCAAATGTAGAGTAGACGTCTCATGTCAGCGTTTCCTAAATGTGAACGCGCTCTTTTCAGCAATTTTCCTATTGCGTTCATACAAAGCAGCATTCCGGCAAATTACCGGTAATGTTACAACTTCTCTTTTTGGAAAATTTACCGGTATTTTCAAAAAGACCAGTTGACACATGATCCCTTTCTGTAATTTTCCGGAAAGGTCTGTATGTGTGAAAGGGGCTTATGTCCCACTCTCACTTCATATTTCAGTTGAGAATACCTCAAACATCAAATAAAAAATGCACATTTCAAAGGACTTCACGGGACCTTTAATGGTTAAAAAAGAAAGAAAGAAAAAGAAATACACCAGCTTTTAAAAACGACATTTTTATTAAACTGTCATTCTGTTTTAACATCAGCCACGATCAAAAAAGGAGTGAAAAAAGGAACTGCTGCTGATCATCTGAACAGTGGTGCCAAAAACCCACATTAGCACCTAGAATGTGTAAATGAACACCTCTGTTAATTATGTCTTATTACTATGGCTTTAATTGCCAACTAAATGCCTTATTTATTCAGCCATGTGATGCCAACTGCTAGAATAACAGGGATTTAAGCTTCAGAGTGTGATTTCCAAACTCGATAGTTTTCCAGTGAGTCATGCATTTGCATGTTAGTGGGTTTCAATCGGGGCAGGAGCTGCGGCTTCCACAGAAAAGAGATGCCGAAGGTTTGTTCTAACACACACAGGCACATTTTGCAACACAGCCATATGGCAGATGTTCACAAGAGAGTGTGATAAAGAAGCCAGTCTGCCGTGGCTGTGTCCCACTTAGTTGGCAGGATGAGTTCTTCAAGGACAGACAAATCTCTTGCACAAACAATGCTCCATCTAGGCATCAAAGTGGTGCAACTTTTCTGTGATGTTGCAAAAAGCTCAGTAAATTACTGCTGGAAGCACCATTAATAGCTATCTGAAAACAATAAACTTGAGGATTTGAGTAAAAAGCAACACTCAGATGAGGATTTGTTGCTGTGGAGAGAACGAATAAAAAGACTGTAATGCCAAGTTCAGACTGAAAGCATTTTTATTGCTACAGGTCACCAAAGCGCTGTATTGTTGGTCGCTAGTAGGCGTTCATGCTGCCCTAATACCCGTAGCTTTTGAAAATATGATGACATACTGGATCTGTTGATGGTAAAAATAAAATCCCATTTTGAAAAGGAAGCAGTTCTTGCTCTCAAAATTCAGATTGCGCAGTGAAGTGTTTGTGTATGGCAGTGAATAATGCATCAAATCTTAAACAAGGCGAACGATTATCAGTGAATGAATCAAACTCACTCAGAATTAAATCAGGCTTCTAGACGTGAGCAGGAGAAGTCATGTAAAGTCATTTACAGCAATATTAACTCAATTGCTGAAATTAATTTTGAGCAATTAAACATTTAATTTTATAGCATTTCTCTTGAGGAAAAATGTAGCAGAAAGATTGATAACTCATCCTGCTTACTAAGTCAGATGCTTATTAATATAATTTTGTCCCTATTCCTAACACTGTTTGACTCTATGTAGAAATCCTTTTTTAAGAAATGGATGCTTTAATACATTATGCAAGGATTCAATATATTAATTAAATGTGCCAGTACAGACATTCATCATTTTACAATAGATTAAATGTCAAATAAGCACTCTATTTTCAAACTTTCTGTACAAAAGAATCCCTGCTGTTAAGTCATATTCATAACAAAAACTGTTTTCCGAACACCAAATATATTATAATATTATAATATAATATATATAGATATTTTTTTTATTATTGTTATAAATTTTTTTAATTATTTTTAAGGGATTTTCACCTTTAATTTGGATAGGATAGTGGAGGTTACAGACAGGAGAGTATTGGGAGCAACGTGAAGGGAAGGGTCGGCAAAGGGCCTTGGAATCGAACTCAGGTCACCAGGATCACTATGGTGCTATATGTCGGCGCACATAATCACTAGACTATTGGCACCTACAAAATTCTGAAATATTATTACAGTTTTAAACAATTGTTTTCTTACTGAATGTAGATTTTATTGTAAATGTAGATTTAATTCTAAATAATAACAAATTTAATTTATTCCTGTGATTCAAAGCTGAATTTTCTTTCTATCGTCACTCCAGTCTTAAGTGTCACATGATTCTTCAGAAATTATGAAAATATGATAATTTGCTAATCAATTATGACCAATTATTATTGGTTCAAAATCACTAATAATGATTTATACAATCATCAGTGCTGACATTTTTTTTATTTGCTTCATAGTATCCTGGAAACCTTCATTCACTTTATTCTAAATTGTTTGATTAAAAAAAGAAAGTTAAAATAAAAATAACAATAATAATAATAATAATAATAATAATAATAATAATAATAATAATAATAATAATAATAATATATTAATTATAATGTAAAATATGGTAAAAAATCTGTTATTTTTAACACATTCAAAATAATATTTGCATATTCAAAGTCATTGGAAATAATAACAAATGCTAAAAGGCATGCAGTCATTTTGATTGTTTTGGCCATTCAATGTATTTTTTTGTAATTTATTAAAATAGAAGGACATATACCCACATTTAGGAAAAGTCAGAATACTATAGTTATATGGATTTTGTTTTAACAAAGTTACCAATTTACCAAATTTTAAAACAGTCAAAATGCCTCCTGTAGTTCTATAATGTTAAGAACTCCAAAAAAATCATAATTGTTTTGTGCCTTTAATTGTCCAGTTCAGTAAATGTCTATGAGCAAGTTTAATTACACTAATCTCAAATTTACATCTCAGTATGTACAGTTGAAGTCAGAATTTTTAGCCACCCTTTGAATTTTTTCTTTTTTAAATATTTCCCAATTGTTTTCTTCTGGAGAGAGTCTTATTTGTTTTATTTCGGCTAGAATAAAAGCAGTGTTTAATATTTAAAAAAATATTTTAAGGTCAAAATTATTAGCCCCTTTAAGCTATATTTTTTCGATAGTCTACAGAACAAACCATCCTCATACAATAACTTGCCTAATTACCCTAACCTGCCTAGTTAACCTAGTTAAGCCTTTAAATGTCACTTTAAGCTGTATAGAAGTGTCTTGAAAAATATCTAGTCAAATATTATTTACTGTCATCATGGCAAAGTTAAAATAAATCAGTTATTAGAAATTAGTTATTCAAACTATAATGGTTAGTGTGCTGAAAAGATTCTGTTAAACAAAAATTGGGGGAGTTTTCAATAACATAGTAGAAAAGAGAAAAGAACAGTGGAATTTCCAGTAGAGGAAAGAAAACAAAAACAATCTTCACAATGGTTGGCTTTCCATGACATTTGCCTTCTCTCATAAACTGGCTCGACTGGTGGTTGGAAAAATCTTATTTTAGTTCTAATGCGTTTCCATTTACCTTTTAAGGGGATGGACAGAAGGCAGAACAGGAGAACTGGCCAGTTCATTTCATGAGAATAGCCTATTATTTATGAAGTGACAGATTATCAATTTAAGTCGCTCAGACTGTAGATCGAGATTGAGAATCGCAGTTTATCGTCCACCACGAGTTGCCCTCAGTGTCCATCAGATCTCTTCACCTCTGGCATGACTTATTAAAGTCCAGTCCATTTCCCTACTTCTCCCTGGTGAGCAAAACAATCCAAGTAAAAAAAAAAAGACATGGGATTTTGGACCATCGAAGCACGATTGAGGCGTGATCTCTGCTCTGGCATCTAAAAAAACACCAATCAAAGTATTCCACTGGGTAGCCACTCTCTATCTGGGGAAATCATGTCCAACCCTAATTTCCTCCATTGTGTACCAGCTGAATAGAAATCCTTAACACTACTTCAAAAGGGTCTTTTTTTCTCTCCTTTACACCTTTTTTTGCCGTTTGTGAATCTCCGACAGACACAAAGTGACTTGGAAATCCTCAGGGTTCATCGCAGGCACCTGATAAGTCAGTGAGGGAACACAACATTTGGACGGCCACAATCCCAGGCTCTGTGATGGCTTATGGAAATGAGCACTATTCAAATTTCTCATTTGTGTGTAGCATAGCAAGTGCCCATCATTTGCCCCATTTGGATGAGCAGACCTGCATAAAACATGAGTCAGATGAAACAAGGCTGTCATTTTCAGCCCTGAGAAAGCTGATTGTGCCCTTGGAGGGTTTAAGCTCAGATGTTTTAAAGATAGGGGGTGAGCAGAGCCGGGTGATCAGAGATGGTCTGCTGTCCATAAGGGCCCCCATGGGTGTTGTTGGTGGTGATTCGGGGTGCCCGCAGATGTGTGACGGCCGCTGGGTATGACGGATACGTTGGTGGTGATGTTCAGTGTTGCGGACAGTGCCAGCGGAGGTGCTGATAGGTCATGGTTGGTAACAGCAGCTTGTTCAGGCCTCGTCGCTGGCAGATCTTATGCCATCTGACATCTCAGACAGCAGTGCAACCAATAGCCATGCAGCTGAAACAGACATAACCCTGTTCCTGTTGTACTCACTAAATATTTCAGCACATCGGCAGTGAGAAGAACATTTTATGCCTACTTGGATCCTTGATGTGCCTGCAATGGCTGTATAGTTTATTGATGGCATATGCATTAGTCTTTCACTGGTTATAAAATGATGGAAAAGTTTTAGTGCACCTTCCTTAAAACTAGGCCTTTATGCACTACCATTCCGAAGTTTGAAGTGAGATTAAGAAATTAAGACTTTATACTTAAAGGTTCAAGACACCCTGGAGTACTATTTTGAGATTTTAACAGATTTGTGTGTGTTGAGCGTCATTTAAGACAACGTTAGCACCTTTTAGCTTTAATTGTGGGGGGGAAATGGATCATTTGGAGCTTTTGTCCGCTAATTTCATCTTCTGGGTTGAAAATCATTATTGGGGCAGGATCAAAATTGGTGACGTAGCACGCATCTGCTAGAGGAGTGATGATTTGTCGGTTTCTGTATGTGCTTTCCAATGACAGACTAATATGGACAGACCACAAACCTACCAAACTGTGAGACAGTGCACGGCATGCAGTATTTAGCCGTTAAGGCTTAAATGTGTTTGTTTCTGTATGATCCATGGGGTTTGTTGCATGGCTTTTTCTGTGATGCTGCCAGGGCCGCCGATACAGCCAACCTGTTTGTGTGCAGAAAGCATTTATGTATGGAGAGCTGTACGAGGATTGGAAAATGGCAGTCTTTTATCAGTTGAGTTTGTTACCATTCAGACACGCCGCTGTGCTGCTGTGTTTAAAATGTTTAAAATCATACAGATTACTGGCAGGCCTAAAGGTTGAAATAGATAGAGCAAGAGACCTGCTGCACTGCTCCACTGTGTCTGCATTCAGACCAAAGGATTCAGGAGGAAAGAAGTCCTCCTCATTTATAGAGTTTATATTAACATGATTATCTTTATAATGATATAACAAATTGTGGTTATATATTATTTGAAATTACGTATCAGCATTAAATTACCAACTGTTTTACCAACTTTTTTTTTATATTGAGCTGGTGAGACAACTGACAAAAGCAATTCTGTATCCCCTGCTCTATCGGCCATACCCACTCCTCGTTCTGCTCACAGTGCTCCACGCCCATCATGAAGCATTTTTTGAAAAAATTCCGAGGTAGACTTAAAAAGCGGGGGTTCATGACCCTTTAATGAATAGTTCAGTAAAAATGTATAAATTGAGCAAAAGTGACACTACAGACATGCACAGTTGTTTTATAATGTTACAAAAGGTATTTATTTTAAATAAATGTTTTTGACTGAAAAAACCTTTTTACAAAAAAAATCTTAAATAAATATTTCAAAATTTTAAATTATACATTTTGACCACCCTACTACAGTATATACATACTTCACGTA
Source organism: Danio aesculapii (assembly GCF_903798145.1). Lineage (NCBI taxonomy): Eukaryota > Metazoa > Chordata > Actinopteri > Cypriniformes > Danionidae > Danio > Danio aesculapii. The sequence goes on along the minus strand of NC_079437.1, from coordinate 40,965,315 downwards.
CAAACATTTCACATTCAATGTAATCTTAATTTTTTCAAATAAATTATGACCATATACCTTAATATATATATATATATATATATATATATATATATATATATCTATATATATATATATATATATATATATATATATATATATATATATATATATATATATATATATGTGTGTGTGTGTGTGTGTGTGTGTGTGTGTGTATATATATATATACAGTGCTCAGCATAATTGAGTACAGCCCATTTTGAAAATGAATATTTTTCTCCATTTCTCAGTGAATATAGGCAATGTATTTGGTGCATTTAAACAAAACAGATTCATTAAACATATATATTTATTAAAATACTATTTTAGTCACTAAACATATTTAGAAATTGAAAGATGATACAATTAAATTCAAGCAAAGTATTGCAAATAAATTACAACCTACAAAATTTCAATAATTTTTTTTTTTTTTTTGCTTTTCTTGATTTTTCCTCTTTTTAAAATTTGTATTTAATATTTTTCTATAACATATACATTTGTGTGAACTAGTCTTTGGACCATTATCGTAAGTTATTTTGTTAGATAAGCTCCAGATTTAGCTTCAGTACTGACTAATCTAATGTATATGCACAAATAAAATATTGTATAGCTTCCTATTTAAAATGTGTCAAAAACCTCTAAGCTATTTAATTCAGTAATTTCACTTTTATGGGAAAGAATAGGTTATTTTCATCACTTTTAACATGAAATAACTGAACATAAACTTAAGAGGCTGCAAAAAATGCTCATTGTAGAAAGACAATTCTAGATGGCACTCATTAGTTTGTAATATTTGTTTCTAAACATATAAGCAATTATAATTTTAATTATAATTTTTCCAGTAAATGTCCTGTCCTAAAATAATTAATTTCATTTGTGTATGTGGTTAGACTTCCAGAACTTTAACCAATATTACTTTATTTTCATCTGATTTTAGTTTCACCGCTATATTTGTGCTTTGACTTTAAGGAATCATACAATTAAAATGAAATGAGGAAAAAAAGGACCTTCATTTAGTTAAACTGTAAATAATAGGCTTTGCCTTCTTAATCATGCTTTGGTAGTTTAATTAAAAATCAGTCAGAAGGAAGGAAGGACCATTTTGCACTAATGTCCTTCAATTTCTTTTTGCAAATCCATATTTGTTTGCTCTGTTTTGTTAAACTCATTTGCTCTAATTAAGGGATCAACAAAATCAATACTTGTGTTTACTGTCTATGTAACTTTATGCTCCATGGAGACACATTTATGTGTATTAGACTAAAGGCAGTTGAAAAACTGTACACCAAACTGAATGTATGATCTCTGTGATGTGTACTGTGTATAAATGTATATTTCCTTGACTCTTGTGCACATGGTTCGAGCATGTAAGCATGCTGGTGATTCTGCTGAACTGTGTGACTCTGGGCATGTATCAGCCATGTGAGGACCTCAAGTGCCAGTCTGAGTGGTGTATCGTCCTGCAGGTAAGCCATTCTCCATTACATTATGAAAGAAGAGCTTCAAACATTTGTTCTGAAATAGGGTATTCCCTTAAAGCATTTGGAGTTAATTGGAGTTAATTAACATCAAACCAAATGGATTTGAAGATGTTGTAGTTTCAGGGTGATTATAAGCTCAAGCTGCTGTTCTCACTGCATGTTGTTTAACTGCATGACATAGATGGATTTGTACTAAAATAACAAAAAAATAAGGTTTAAAAACTAAATCAAGTTTTTAACAAGCAACAAAACAGCTTTATGTTTTTAATTAGAATGTTTATTTAAGCATACAAAATATTAATAGTGTTATTACATTATTAACATTATTATCAGAAAACACCAATGTCAGCTTGGATAACAATCCAAATTTTGTACGAAATAAACTGCCCAAATATACGAATTAATTGTCATTTTAAATCTCTATTCTTTGCTTATAAGCAATACATTTGTATCCTTACAAATACAATTTCGCATGACCATTTTTGACAATTCTCTTATATATATATATATATATATATTTTCATAAGTAGAGAATAAGTTTAATTTTTAACTGTTATGAATGCTGAATGATGATTAAATATTATTTCACTCATTTTTTAAGTTGTATTTACATTTACATAATGTAGTTGGAATTAATATGCTTTCTGTGTAATTTAATTTAATTTAATTTAATTTAATTTAATTTAATTTAATTTAATTTAATTTAATTTAATTTAATTTAATTTAATTTAATTTAATTTAATTTACATAAAAACATTAATAGTATCCCAATAAAAAAATAACTATATGGATCAAATATCTATATACTTTTTGGGACAGACTTCACCAATCTCGAATCTCTGTTTTTAGGACTGTCCCACAACAGAGTTGGCGTTTAGCCCATGTTTTGTGGCACGCACAGGTTTAGGGGTCACTGGAACCTTTGCCAGATATCATAAACTGAGGCATTTTTCTTGTGTAATTTTGTAATTCTCTATAATTCTCCCCACAGTCCCACCAAAGCCGACAAACCGGGTTGTACAGTATATATGGTACTACTGTGGGAAAATTCTGTGTCCAAAAGAGCCTGACATCAGCACGAACAGGATTTAGGAGATCAGGTCGACTGAGGCCAGAGCTGAAAATAATACACTACATGAATCATAGCTGATCTTCTCACTCTCTCCCTGTAAACCACTTAAATGGTGCCCGATTTATACATGTTCAGAAGTTCTTTGCCTCTGATTTACATTTTTCCAGCAACAGGAATGGGAATCTGTGCTCCCTAAAAAGACGCAGTGATAGTAAAAAAAACAACTTTGTGTCCACTCATAAAACTTTTGTATTCCCCCAAGAAACTTTGTTCTCACTCACATTTTTTTGTGATGGAAAAGAGTATTTTTGTGGGTGGACAAACAGTATTTTAAAGCATTTGTAAAGAAATGTTGTCGTGTTATGAGTGAATGTTAGTGTTTTAAATTCCTTTTAAAATGCTACATTTATCTGTGGAAGTGTCTCAGGGGGGTACTTTTTTCTTTCAAAAAAAGAACATTTTAAATAGCTGTTCTGGCTAAGTGGTAAACTGTTCAACTATTATACCAAATGTTTTGAGTAAAAATTAAATGTTTAATCAAGAACACAATATTTTTTTGGATGCAATGCAATATTTGTTGAGCATTAAATAGATTTTTTTCTTTGCAACGTCATTGGGGGAAATTAATACTCTTCTGCTGTAAACCACTAAAAGTATCCTCAGACTCAAATGCATACACTAAACATATTTATCTCAGTTTTTTTTCTTCCAACAACAGGAACAGGAATTTGCATAGAACTCATAAAAGAACAAAGTGATAGGACAAAAATAAGATGGGAGAAATATGACCCGTGACTAGTGCTTATAATTCCCTCATAAAACCTTTGTATAAAAGGTTATAAAAACACATAAAAAGTAGTGCAGTCAATTGATTAAAATAAGTTAATTTAATTAAAACTAATTAATCGCACATTTTTTTCGCAATTAATCACGATTAATAGCTATTAAAAGACTGAAACTTGTAATTTTGGCTATTCAAATGTAAAATGTAAATTAATGTAAACTTGAGACAAGGAAACTATTTAAATTTAAAATACAATTGTTTACTAGAATTTTTGTTTAACTTGTAATACAGATTTCTTCATGTAAACAACAGACCTGCAGTGCACGCACGAAGGCAACACTTGCAGTACAGTGAATGCAGCAAGCGACTCTCTTCAGATTCATCAACACGCGTGGTGGCGGGCATTAAATTTGCTTAAACTAAGTGTTCTAAAATATGCCTATATTTTACAAGCAAGGATTCTGACATGGCAAAATGAAGCAGATGCTTTGCAAACGTTGCGTGTAAAGGGAATATGTCAAACTTTATGAATCATTTGAGGGCACATGGAATCAACTTTTTTTATTATTATAATTTTTTTAATGCCCAAGTTCTGCTGGTTGATGCATGTGGCGAATTTTCCTTGCTAATTTTAAGCCAATTGCAATCGTTGGTTTAGATTCACTTTGGAATTCTCCACAACTCTTTCAGAGCTCGGGGGATCAGAGTGAGCGCTCCTACTTGGCCCCACCCCCTTGATCCAACATGGAATCAACTTAAAGGCAGAGGGATGCACTGTCTTGACAGCTTGTGACATCATCTGGCACTTTCGTTGACTACAAGGACACCAGTACTTAGATTTTATTATGATTAGGAAAATATTCTGATTAAGAGTCTGCCATGTAAACAGCGATTTTTGATTACCTTAAAGGACCACAGACACCCGCGTCATGAAATGCGTTTTTTCTTTCCACTTGGCGTTCGGTATGAAATTCCATTAAAACAACACTCTTCAACCAGTCCTTACACATCATATTCTCATCCAATAGCTCATTTTGTTACAGGGGCATGAACAACATGTTGCTGAATGAAAGTGAAACTGCCAAACTGTAGTTAAAGTCGATAAATTAAAAATGAACCACCTGAAATTACATGAAACTCTAAGAAACGTAGATACCCTGGTGACGCAATGACGTCGTTTTATACTGAAACTTTCCATCTAAAAGTCCTTTCTTGGTTTTACCCATATTTCTTTGCATGTTGAACACACATTGGCCACAACAGGTAAATAAAAAAACTGCAACTACGTTAATTGCATTATTTATTTATTTTTTAATGTGTTAAATATTTAAAACTAAAATTTGTGAGTGAATACAGTATTTGCTTGAGAATGCAAAAGTTTTGTGAGCTTTACTTTCCCAGTACTGGGTTGCGGCTGGTAGGGCATCTGCTACATAAAACATATGCTGGAATAGTTGGCAGTTGGTGGTCTTTGAAATAGAGATTAAGCCGAAGGAAAATTAATGAATGAATGAAAAAGAATGCAAATATGTTAGTATTTGAGAACTCTTGGCAGGACACAATATTTTTGTGAGAGAAACAAAAAAAAATTGGTGAGGGAATGAAATTTTGTACTTTTGATGAAATGAAACTCAGTACTTTGTGAAAAATTATGCAAAAGTTTTGATAACAAATTAGTAGTTTTTTAGAGAGCTCTAAATAAATGAAAGTGAATGCCTAATGAAAGGAATATATCTAGGATATGCAGTACTTGAACACGAAAATATTGAAATACAACTGCGGTCCCCGTGATCTCATGTTCTGCCTCTTACATTACATAAGATGTCTGTCCTGCTACATAATACAAATGAATGTGATCTTTTTCCGCAGGCGTTTGATGACTGCATCTTCGCCTTCTTCGCTGTGGAGATGGTCATCAAAATGATCGCCCTAGGGATTTTTGGAATAAATGGTTATCTTGGCGACACGTGGAACCGCCTGGACTTCTTCATTGTCATGGCAGGGTGAGGAATCCTGTCTCTTTTCTCACTTGTCACTCATCCATTCAGCCATTATCACCACAGCAAAGCTAGTCAAGAGAGACCCGCCACTCCATTTACAGGCCATCAGATGGGAAATAGATTTCCCAGCGCTCTGATTCATTTACCATTTAAAAAAAACATCTCCCTAGTTGTTTAAATTGACCTTTTAAATGACACACAATTGATGAACGCATCAAGACCTCTCTTTTAAAACCACGTTTCTTTCATTACCCTTAGGTAAGATTGACAAAATGAAAGGTTATAGAGATTGGTCTTTAGTGTTTGATTCCTGTGGTGTGTTTCCTCTGCTCTGCTTCAGGATGATGGAGTATTCACTGGACGGTCATAACGCCAGCCTGTCAGCCATCCGGACTGTGCGAGTGCTCAGGCCCCTGCGAGCCATCAACAGAGTGCCCAGTAAGTGACTTTCAAGCTGGAAATTCTAATAAATTGAGGGATTTATTTGAGATTAATTGGTTTGGTGGCATATGTGATTTGATCCAATTGATCAATCGAGTTATTCACTACTTATTTTGTTCACTAAGGTGTTGATGATAAAGTGAGCTGTTAGAATCATAAAAGAAAGAGAGTAGATGGACAGTAAGTACAAGTACAACCCACTGAAAACAGCAAACACAACTAATATCCATGCTAACGATGTGTTGAGGGGACTGAAACATGTTTTCATGCTTGTACATTATGGAGAGAAGTAGAACGTGTGCATTGCCTCTATCAGGCTCATTAGTGACATCTCTTTTGATCTCATCTTAAGAGTTGACAGTAACAGATTCCAATTGCAAATAGCACACTTGAAATGAACTCTGGACCTTTTATCTGCTCATTGTAATTGGGATAATGAGAGAATAACATACACTTGGCCATGGAACAGCTGATTGTCCCATTACTTTTGGTCCCTTAACAAGTTGGAGGCACTTATGCAAAATGTTGTAACTCCTACAGTGTTCAACTGATTTTGATGTAAATACCCTCAAATTAAAACTGATAAGCAGTTAACACAGAGATCTCCTGTGTCACCTGTGTAGAGCACACTCAGAATTGCAAAATGTTTTCCAAGTATTATGACGTGCTTATAAAAAGGTGTCTGGTTTATATGGAGAGGAAAGTGTGTGTCATCTACATGTGGTTTGTCAAGCCCACCGACCTGCGTGAAGCACACTAAAGGAGGTCGCACACAAGATGACATGACAACATGACAGTTGGAAATAATGCACACCTAACATTCACATGATATTTAATATGAAACTATTCAGATGCCGCTCTGTGGTCCGGCAGAAATATGGTACCCTGATAGAAATCTTTTATTAGAAGTCTAAAATGCATGGCGCTGCATGGCACATTGTGGAAAGGTGCCGAACATCCCATCCGGTGTGTGCTTTTTATTTCGCATGTTTTTTCCAGAAACATAAAAGTGCTTATTAGAAAGTGTCTGGTTCATACGGAGAGGGGAGAGTGTGTCCTACATGTTGTTTGTCAACCATAGTCACCAGTGTGGAGCATAGCTATAGTATATGGTGCCTATAGAAGGAGTCTGGTGCATATGCAGAGGAAAGAGTGCGTCACTCATGTGCAGGACACGGATGAGTCTTTCTTGTGCATGTGTTGATCTCTTGTATACAAGTATGCTGTATGCTAAGCACTCATAAAAATATGTATACTGTGCGGGTTAGTCGAAAATAGGGCCCTGTTTATACTTAGTATTAAGCTGCATCTTCTTCAATCAAGTTACTAGTGGATGGCACTAAATATTGGTGGTAAAGGAGTCTTATATATTTTGAGAATGACCAATATATACTGTACCAATAATTTACACATAAAACTGTATAAATAGAGAATCAGAAATACATGACAGAATAATATCCTATATTAGTTTAAGAAATTATTCTAGAATATGCTATAATACTCAATTCATAAAGTATATTTAATTGATTTCACTGCTTTAATATTTGCTCATACTGTAAAGATGTTCGCCAAAAAAGGAGTACATCATATTTAGTTTTTATAGAGTGTAAAATTTGTTAATTATATAAGCTTTTTCCAAAATACTAAAAAGAACATTTAGAAAAAGCCAACATAGACCTGACACCCACCCATCGACCTCCCTTGTTAGTGGACAAAAGAGACAGATTTAAATGGTAATGATAAACAACATTGTGTCTCCATTGTCTCAGTCAGATTTGATTTTGACCAAAATGCATCTGTGGGTGTGTGTATGTGTGTGAGTTCTCCTTGAAAGAAACCAAACAGCTATTATGTTCCAAAAACCATCTTAAAGCACCTGAGTCTGCCGTGACCTGTTTTTTTTCCAGCAGGGTGATCTTTGGCTGCTGATGCCACCCAAAGCCATTGTTATGTGAGCTTTCATCTGTGATGAAAGGAGAAAACAGATGCCTGATCTATGACTTGTGAAGCAGAGATCATTTCAGCTATTCTCATGATGAGCCTGTGCGCAAGAAAGACAACTTACAGAACACACTAGTCCATAAATTAGCCAGCCGAACAAGTCCCACAGACTGAGAGAGGCGTATTTCTTTCTGTAATGAGCCTCTGTGTGGCAGACTGACAGATATATTTGATCTCCTAGATCCTTGTCTGTAAGAAAAACAATGAGTGCTATAATGTGAGCCATAAGTCAGAGGCCTAATAAAGTTAACACTGAGTCCTCTTTGCCTTTTGTTACTGTCAACTGACTTTTACAAAGCCAAGTATCCTTTAAATACATTGCTTTTATAAAGTTATGGTGCACAAACATATCAAATATTTTTGAAAGAATTTTCTAAAGTCTGAGACACACCAAGCTAATGGCAAAAAACAAGCGGCGACAAAAAATGACTTGTGTTGTCTCCTCTAGCCCAGTGTTTCTCAACCCTGACAAGGCACACCAACAGTCCACATTTTCAACCTTTCCCTAATCAAACACACCTGAATCAACTCATCAGAACATCAGAAGAGGCTCCAAAACCTAAAGTTAATGGGTCAGATAAGAGAAACACCGAAATATGTACTGTTAGTGTGCCTCCAGGAACAGGGTTGGGAAACACTGCTCTAGCCAACTGCATCTGGTTCCATCTGGACCAAAAAGCTGCATGTGAACACACCAAACAGACAGCAGTCGACTGAAATGAGAATAAAAATTCTGCACCTGCACCAGAGCATATATATTTCCATATGCACAGGTAACATTAGTCTGTATTGCCATTTCACAAAAGGCAACCTAAGATGGCCGAGAGAACAATGCACAACTATTCAAGAAAGCACATGCAATTACAAAAAAAAACAGCAACTAAGAAAAGATCTTTTTAAACAGTTTGACAAACCTTGTTGCAAATTTTCACAATACAATCGAATTAAGGAAATGCACTTCTGACAACACAAACAAATTTAAAAAATGAGCTGCAATTTCTCACAACACATGCAAATAGTTTTTAAATTATCATGTTAAATATAATTTATGTTAAAAATATAAGCAATGTTAAAAATAATGTTTTTGGGTCCCCTAGGAACATTTCTGTTGTGTTTTAAGAAATTGCAGTGCATTTTTAAAATTTGTTTGCACTGTGAGAATTTGAATTATTAACTATAATAAAAACAACATAGGCTCATTCTGAAAACGTAGGCCTAGATACATTTCTGAAGATTGCAAATTATGTAGCCAGAGGTTTGTATGGCTGCATTTCGTCTTTAAAACGAACGATATGAGGTGGTATGACGCCGTTCATTTTTGCGCTTACCAGCTGACAACTTAACTTCGTGTGGACGTGTGGATGCAGTTGACTACTACGACGGAATTCGAGTGTGGTGAAGAACGGTTCCAGAAAGCGGGTAATACAAAAACAGAAACAAAAAAATAAAATAAACAAGTAAATAACAAGGTGAGAATGTGGTAAAATCTGAAAACGTTTTTCTCGATTGCTTTTTAAAACTGTCTGGGTTTAGGGAAGTCGGCGGGTTGGTCAATCAGTGCTTTTGAAAACACTATTGGTTGGGTTTAGGTAAGGAGGAGGGTGGGTCAGTCGACCGATCAGTCAGACAGTCAGTGAGTCGACAGCGGCCTCTGGTGTATTTACGTAAGAACAGCAGGCACGAATGGCACTCGTGAAAGTAATTTGAGATCTCAAAAAGCGTACACAGTGACTTCTGGCAGATTTGCGAAAACAAAAACTGCAATAAAACATAGCTCCTGGGATGTATTTGGCACTCTCCAGAAATTTATATAGTGGTATGTTTTCAGAATGAGCCTGGGTTGGATAAATACATAACGTAAAGCTATGCGATTGCTAGTTGTTTTATTTTCAATAATAAGGTAAACTCTCTACCGGTGCTTACAGTATGGCCAAATGTCATGCAATATGATATCAAACTCACATTAGAAATACATAAAAATGTCATAGAGCATAAGCAGAAACTTGTGGTTTCATGACATGAAAATGTAAAAATACTACTTTGAGAAAAAGGGTGTTCTTAGGGTGTTCGATTCTTTGCTTTAAGGCAAATTGAATAAAATAAGTAAAAAATCAGAAACCATATTTTATTTCAATGTAATATAAAAATGTACTTCGAATGAAAGATGCAGTAGTTTGACTGTCTTCAGTGTCACATGATCCTTCAGAAATCATTTTAATATGCATGCTCATTCGTTGCTGAAGAAACGTTTCTTATTATCATTGTTAAAAATGTTATCATTGTTATTATTGTTCTCCCCAATATTTCTTAGACACGATGATATATTCAATTCTTTTGTACAATTTATTGCATTAATTGCTGAATAAAAGCTTTTCTTTTAAAAAAATATATCTAGAAGGCTGACAAGAGTAATGCATTAATTTCTGCCATTGAACATAATTAACGCAGAATCTATTTAATCCATTCAACAACAAAAAAGCATAAAAAATTCAAAGCTGATGAAATCTCAATTCTGCATAAAAATTGAGAAATGGAAATGCTTTTAGCAGAGACCTCGTGATTCTACATTTATTCATTCATTTAAGTTAATGCAGAATATTTTAGATATACACTACCGGTTAAAAGTTTGGGGTTAGTACGATTTTTAAATGTTTTAAAATAAGCTTATCCTAGCTCACCTAGACTGCATTTATCTCATCAAAAATACAGTACAAACAGTGGAAGAGCTACAATTTTTACATGGGGTGGCCAGGGGGTGGCCACTGCTATTTCAGAGTGTCCACACGCATGCACGCACACACACACACACACACAAACACACACACAAACACACTGTACTCAAATACAAAGATGCACACACACACAAACACAATGAAAGTATTTAGAAAACCCAAATCTATTTCATTACCAACATATAATACAAAATGCAATAATACACTTTATTGCATCTTAATATAAATACAATAATTTGAATACATGCAGGGCTGGACTGGGACAAGAAAAAAATCAGCCCTGGCATTTTGGGACAGAGCGGCTCACTACAATCAAAATGCTACCCATGTGTGTACGGCCTTGAATATGTTTACCAACTCCTATTCTATAAAAGCACAAAAGCCATAGGAAATAATGAGAGTTGACAAATTATAAACTTAAAAAAATTTAATTTATTATTATAATAAAATTATAATCCACACTGGAAGTCCATCTTGTGTGTGCCTGTGTGTTTTGAGGGAGCCTTTATTAAATAAAGAACATAACAAAAACTCCCTGCTGATGCACACTGTTAATGTTGATTATCAAAATAAAGTTAAACAGTCGGTGCCAATGGCGTAGTGGAAAAGTGCACCGACACATGCACTCCGGTGTTCGCGGCGACCCGGGTTCGATTCCCGCCTCGTGGTCCTATGCTGATCCTTCCCCTCTCTCTGCTCCCCACACTTTCCTGTCAATTCTCTCTACTGTCCTGTCCAAATAAAGGTGAAAACCCCTAAAAAATAATTATAAAAAAAAAAAATAAAAAAAAATAAAGTTAAATAATAAAAGCAATGTGTCAGAGACCCTTACAAATGTCTAACTCAACGGTGAAACTCAAACATAGATTAAAGATTGTATATAGTCAATCAAATAACTTAATTTAAAAAATGCAACAAATATACGTTTGGGGCAACACAGTGGCGCAGTAGGTAGCCTCAGCTCGGTCAGTTGGCATTTCTGTGTGGAGTTTGCATGTTCTCCCTGTGTTCGCGTGGGTTTCCTCCGGGTGCTCCGGTTTTCCCCACAGTCCAAAGATATACTGTAGGTATAGGTGAATTGGGTAGGCTAAATTGTCCATAGTGTATGAGTGTGAATAAGTGTGTATGGATGTTTCCCAGAGATGGGTTGTAGCTGGAAGGGCATCCGTTGCGTAAAACATATGCTGGATAAGTTGGCGGTTCATTCCGCTGTGGCGACCCAGGGACTAAGCCGAAAGGAAAATGAATGAATGAATGAATGAATATATGTTCGGTCCCGAACTATAAAACTAAATGTAGAAAATTGTATTAGTTTTGCTTAAGTTGCACACTAGGTTCATCGTGAATAAATATTTTAACCATATTGTATAAATATTATTGTAACTATATACACCTGCATTAGGCTGACGATCAAAAACAAAATGTCATAATAATCAGAGGCGATTGTCTTCTGACCAAGTGCAGTGCAAAGACATGAATGACACTCCTCATAGAGCTTGAGAAACATACAGTTCTTTAGGACCTAAATAATTTGTAAATTAAGAGTTGCTAGTTAAGGAAACAGCATGGAAGCAAGTTGCCACGGCCCTTTTGCGGGTTAAAAGTAAAAATAAAAAGGTGCACTGCAGACTCAAAAGGCAAACTCCTGCACGCTGCTTCTGCTCTCTATAAGTGCGCGTGAATCAGGCGTGACTCTCAACTATTTTGACACACTGACGTTGCACACTCACACAGAGAATATGATCAGCCCGGCCCAAAAAGTAGCCTATGTCGGTTCAGCGGCAAACTGCCCAGTCTGTCAGATGGCTAACGTTCGTCCGCCCCTGCATACATGGAATGTGCATGTAATGAAACATGAAGTTAAGTGTCTAAAGAGCGAATTGATCTCTCTAATCTCATTAAGTTAACTGATGTCGTCGGTGCCTCGTTAACTTACACAGCGGATAAACGTTCCTTAGCAAACAAACCTTATAATAAACTATAAAATGTATTACAAATATTATGTTGTGATGAATTATTATTCGTCTTACTTGAACCCATGCTCTAGTCTTCGGCTCATCACTGATTTGAAAATAGCTTGAGCAAAATTCAAAAGTCTCTTTTAGACAAATGAAATGTCAATCAGCATCCGAAACTGCCAGCAGGAAATAAAATTTTGGGGATGCCACCCAGGGTGGCCAATCAGATGTCCAGTGTACAAATTGTGAAATGTTATTGCACTATAAAATAACAGTTCAAAAGTAGTTTATTATTTAATTTAATAATATATTATTATATTAATAATATATTCCAATGATGTTTTACTTCAGTCTCATGATCCCTCAGAAATCACAATTAATTATTATTATTATTATCAATGGTAATAGTAATAAAAGCAGTAATGACTGGAATAATAATTTCATTTGAAACTACATACAATAAAAAAGCAGTTATTTTAAATTTTAATACATGTTTAACAATCAATGATGATTTAACAATCATGTTCAACAATTATTTTCTTTAAAATAACATGAAAAAATAACTGACCCCAAACTTTTGACCGTTTATATATATATATATATATATATATATATATATATATATATATATATATATATATATATATATATATATATATATATATGTATATATATATATATATATATATATGTATATATATTTTTTTTTATGGGTGCTTGTCCAGTTTTCTTTTTGCTCTAGCCATCTATCTATAGTTTATGCAGACTTTAAAAAATGTGACAACATTTACAGCGTACAGTGATTTACCCATTTGTTTTTATTTCGGCACACTAGATTTCTGACAGCCCCAGAAATGACAGATTCTCAGTACTACTAAACTAGGGAGTGAGATTTAAACTCTGAGTAAGTCTGCTGTGCCACATCAGCTTTAATGACTCTGCTGTTGCCCAGATGGAAGACGAGATACTGTGATTTATTTGTCTCGCTGGAGATTTGCCGCCAGCAGAAGTGCTTTTAGTATAGAATGATATTACTGTTTGCCAGAGTGAGTTGTGGATCTTAGTTTTTTAGTGCATGTTTGTGCCTACATTATTTTGTTATTGCCGACATGCCACCTCACACCTGAAAGCTGTAACTCAAATGCCAAACTGGAAACCCACGACAGAGTGATTCGATATCTGTTTACACAAGAGCAAGTTAGCATGGTCATCTTCTTCCACTGTGCGACCGCACCTTTCTCTAGGGGGCTCATTAGAGTGTCCCAGCGACTCCAGTGGCTCCATACTGTCTTTGGTGGGACGGATGCAAGCCATCGAGAGGATGTCCACACTCAGACAGGCCCATTTAAGGCCCCTCATCATACACTAAATTGCATCAGCCGCACACATACACACACACCCACCCCAAACACATTAGTCACTGAGATCCACCGGATGCATTGATTCTCTCTTGGGGAACTTTGCTCTATGATGTTTTCTGATGTTTTTGTGCTGTGAGTGAGAAATGCTGTTTTTTTCTGCTTTTCAACATTGTTGTGTATGAGAAAGCAGAGTGATAGACACGACTGATTCATCTGAAATAAGGCTGCAGGTTATTCATTTCGCATGAGATGTGGTGAACGTTGATGCTCTGGGGGTTTATTGATTCTGACAGTTTTATTGTGTCACTGAACTCAGCTTACATCGGACTGTCTTGATCGCTGGACCATGTGACAGTGATACGTCTGATTTACATACACATTCATGTCTGTTATGGTTTGTTGTTATTTTGACTGTCAGCTGTTTAACCCTCTGTGGTATGCAATATGATATCATTGAGGATGAAATGGTTGTTGTGATCTTCCTGGTTAATATCGGAGACTATTAGAATAGCAGTTTGCATTTTCAATATTTACTTTATTTATTTTAAGGGCACCTAGGTTACCCCTTTTTCCAGATATAATATACAGTAAGTCTTTTGTGTCTCCAGAATGTGTCTGTAAAGTTTCAGCTCAAAACACCCATCAGATTATTTATTATACCTTTCACAAGTTTATATTTTATAGCTCTTAGCATCAGCTAGCGGTTTTTTTGAACTGTGCCTTTAACACAGACAGCAAACGCGTTTATCTTTGCACTGTTTTGCATGCAAATGTGACAGGATACACATTAATCTCCACTGCTGTATGGATATCTGTTATGTTAATGTACAAAATAAACCTGATTTAACATCCACAAACTAGGATTGTCTTCTTTTATAATTGTCCTGACACGCAGCTGTGCTGATGAATTAAATCTGAAGTGAATCGCTGTAATTCTTTACACATATGCTCTGTTTTAAAACATTTTAAACTTGTGAAACTTACTCTTGATCACATTTGATGATGATTGATGATTTTAGCAAACTGAACACACCTTTTATTCCCGGTTGCTTTGCGCACTTCCTCCCTTGTTGATATAATTATACGCGTTACTACGGAGACATGTTGATATGCAGCTGTCAATCAATTTGCTGGGCGGGGGACCCGCACTCCTATGTCAAGTTGAGGTCGGTGTGAAAACTGCTCCAATTGGTCCACCGTTTTTATGTTGTTAAATTTAAAAAAAAGGACTGGGTGTGTTTATATCACCCCAATATGACGGTCTATACATTATACCTACATACCTACACATACAGTATGTCTGTCCAAACAGCTTGAAAAGTAGATTTTTCACCATAGGTGCCCTTTAATATATATTTAGTTTTATTTATGAAATATTAATTTGTTGCTTTTAGGCAACATTGTACCACACACTGGCGTTGTTATTCAGGAAAATAGAAATGTATTACTAAAATGGTCAAAGTCTTTTACAAATCAACTGAATATCTACACTAAAAAAAATTATTTGCTGCTTGTTCAAACAGCTGAATCAACACAATTATTGAATTTTTGTTGGGACAACTTAATTGTTTTTTGTTCAATCCACTTAAATTTGTTAAAGGTTAACTTAATCGATTTGTGTTGTGACAACATGAAGGAGTTGTGTGGAACCTAGCATTTTTACAGTGTAGTTTTAAATGTAATACACATTTCATTTTTAATAATGGCAGAATTTCTTACAGGTATCTAGCATTTCTTAACATTGTACCTAAACAACTATTACAAAAGCATCGAAGCAAGTTAAAACATATTAAACTGTATACACTTATTGGGCACTTTATTAGGTACACCTCTACAACTGCTCGTAACGCAAATTTCTAATCAGCCAATCACATGGCAGGAACTCAATGCATTTAGGCATGCAGACATGGGCAAGACAATCTGCTGCAGTTCAAACCGAGCATCAGAATGGTGAAGAAAGGTGATTTAAGTGACTTTGAAAGTGACATGGTTGTTGGTGCCAGATGGGCTGGTCTGAGTATTTCAGAAACTACTGATCTACTGGGATTTTCATGCACAACCATCTCTAGGGTTTTCAGAGAATGATCTGAAAAAAAGAAAATATCCAGTGAGCGGCAGTTCTGTGGGCGCAAATGCCTTGTTGATGCCAGAGGTCAGAGGAGGAGAATGACCAAACTGGTTCGAGCTGATAGAAAGGCAACAGTAAATCAAATAACCACTCGTTGCAACCGAGGTATGCAGAAGAGCATCTCTGAACACACAACACCTCGAACCTTGAGGCGAATAGGCAACAGTAGCAGAAGACCACACCAGGTGCCACTCCTGTCAACTAAGAACAGGAAACTGAGGCTACAATTCACACAGGCTCACCAAAACTGGGCAATAGAAGATTGGAAAAACATTGTCTGGTCTGATGAGTCTTGATTTCTGCTGCAACATTCAGATGGTAGGGTCGGAATTTAGCGTCAACAACTTAAAAGCATGAATCCACGCTGCCTTGTATCAACGGTTCAGACTGGTGGTGGTGTAATGGTGTGGGGGATATTTTCTTGGCACACATTGGCCCCAATAGTACCAATTGAGCATCATGTCACCGCTACCTGAGTATTGTTGCTGACGATGTCCATCCTTTTATGACCACAGCGTATCCATTTTCTGATGGCTACTTCCAGCAGAATAACATGCCATGTGATAAAGCACGAATCATCTCAGACTGGTTTCTTGAACATGACAATGAGCTCACTGTACTTACATGGCCTCCACAGTCACCAGAACTTCAATCCAATAGAGCACCTTTGGGATGGTGATTTGCATCATGGATTTGCAGTCAACAAATCTGCAGCAACTTCGTGATGCTATCATGTCAATATGGACTAAAATCTCTGAGTAATGTTTCCAGTCTCTTGTTGAATCTATGCCATGAAGGATTGAGGCAGTTCTGAAGGCAAAAGGGGGTCCAACCAGGTACTAGTAAGGTGTACCTAATAAAGTGGCTGGTGAGTGTAATTATATTTAGTCATTTAGCAAATGCTTTTATGTAAAGTGATGTACAGTATACTCGAGGAATGCAGAAATGAAAAAAGCTTGGACAAGGAGTTGTGCAGCATGGGGGTCTTATCTTTTTAATATTGTGTAGATGAAACCTGTATGATCATGCTGGGTGCGTAATGTGATCCTTGAACGACAGCTGATCATCTTACATTACCCCAGGCTTATTGACAGAAGGGTGGATAGAAGAAAGGGATAGATAGAAGAATCTGATGATTCACAGTGTCAAAAGCAGCAGAGGGGTACTAAGCAGTAGAGTCAGAACTGATGATTTAGAACCAGCTCTGGTAATCCACAGGGCTTTAGTTAATGATAGTAGTGTATGTATTAGTAATGTACAAGTACATTACATGTTTGACATGGCCTTATAGTTCCATAACAGTACAATCAATGTTGCTTCAAGCAACATGCTGTTTTATGTAATTTCCTAAAATATCATTCATGATATACAGTATAATGCAAAGCTTTTGAAAATGCCTCTCAACTGACCATTGTACCAGGCAATTATCCAGATGAAAATCACTGAAAAATGCACTTTTCTTTAGAGAAAATATGGAGAGATGTAATTTGTGCACAACTGCTGAAATAAGAAGCAGCATGTAGCCTTGTGGTTCAGGTGACCACTACTTAGATTTTTCATTCATCAGTATTTGAGTTCTCCTCCATGAAAAAGCATTAAAGGGCATCTATGATGAAAATCATCTTTTGTAAGCTGTTTGGACAGAACTGTGTGTGTATAGTGCGTCCACAGTCATATTGGAGTGATATAAACACAATAAACCTCTTTTTTAAAATTTCCTAATGTTAAAATAGGATCCTAATCCCTCCCATTTTGAGGCCCACCGCAACATGACGTGGGAATGCGGTTTCTCACCTACCAAATTGATTGACAGCCGCGTATTAACATTTCTCCATAGCATGTATAATCATATCAACAAGACAGGATGTGCGCAAAGCAACTGGGATTAAAAGATTAGCTCACTGTGCTCGCTGTGATCATCAATCATCATCAAGTGTGATCAAGAATGAGTTTTACAAGTTTAAAATGTTTTAAAACAGAGCATGTGTTAATGAATTACAGCGATTTTTACCATCTTTACTTTATCACCACAGCCGCGTGTCAGAACAATTATAAAAGAAGATGCTTCAATCCCAGTTTGTGGATGTTAAATCAGGTTTATTTTGTACATTAACATAACAGATATCCATACAGCAGTGGATATTAATGTGTATCCTGTCACATTTGCCGTTCAAAAACATTGCAAAGTTAAACTTGCGTGATGTGTGTGTGTCTGTGTGTATGTGCGTGAACTTTGTAACGACATTGTGTGTGACTCATCAACACAATCTCATGGCAGTTCGTAACCTTTTGATTTAGTGGCTAATTCGTATCAATTCATATGATCTAATTTGTACATTTTTGTACAATTTGCTCATCTCCCAATGACGGTTGGGTTTAGGGGTGGGGTTGGGTGCCACACCTCCTTTTTAAAAATTGTACGACTGAAAAAACAAAAAATACATACATTTTCACCCATAATCTGATGGGTGTTTTGAGCTGGAACTTTACAGACACATTCTGGAGACACAAAAGACTTATCTTAAAACCTTTTAAAATGGGGTAAAATAGGTGCTCTTTAAACAATACATTTTTAAAGAGAACACAGGAGAGTTAAAATGTTTAATTTTGAAAGGTTTGATATATTTTCACAAGCATGGACACATTTTGGATGCAGTAATGACAGTTGAGGAAGATGACATGCTCTGTAGATTGAAAACTCCTCAAATAAGATGCAACAAATAGGTTCTGGAAATGAAAACTCCATTATTTCATTTGGAACTAATAAGGCATGAACAACAATTAACTGTTTCTTTTTAGAGCCATTCACATTCATGTACATCACTCTGACAATCATCATAAAATAGTGATTTCATTTCATTTACAATAATAGTTAAATCTGTGTTTATAAATCCAGAACTATATATTTATTGTTCTTTTAAGACTGGTGTTTTTAGTAATTACATAGTTCTGATTGAGTTATTAGTATGTAAAATATGGTCATTGTCAAGATAATGTGAGTGTAACTTTGCTGTCACTGTGCTAATGTAGGGGCTGCCAGGGTACAATGTGTTGTTGTTGTCATATTTTTTAGATTGTTAAAGGAGTTGTTTGTAACCACACTGCTACCTTTAAATGTTGGCCATGGTGTTCATGAGAGGTATTTAGCTTTTGTCAGTGATTGTGAAAGCCTGCAGTGAGGGATAATGGGAATGGGTATTTGTGCAGTGGTTTAAGTCTTAATTTTCCATTAAAGTCAGACTCAGGCAGCTGCTCTAGTCCCTCAGCAGGGCACTTAAAATATGCAATTTCTCTGCTCTGTCAAGCATTATCACAAGTGGGACCAGTTTAGGTTAAAGGTGTTTTTTTCTACAATCTTAGGCTGGCCATTTAATTTATATTACACTAATTACACTATTAAAAGAGGATAAAGTGCAACATGACGGTCATAGACAAAGGAGTTTTCAACAATCAGAACAATGAAAGTGTAATTGTTCTGGATTGTTTTCCTGTACAATATGTCCAATTCTATTTTTTTGTTTTGTTTTGTTATTTTATTTATTTTTTATGTTTTGTTTTGTTTATTTATTTATTTATTTATTTAATTTCTTTATTTATTTTTATGTTTTATTTTGTTTATTTTTGTTTTGTTTTTTATTTTATTTTTTTTATGTTTTGTTTTGCTTGTTTTTTATTGTTTGTTGTGTTTTTGTTTTTGTTTTAATTTTTTTGTTTTGTTTTGTTTTATGTTTTCATTCATTTATTCATTCATTTTCGTTTCAGCTTAGTCCTTTTATTAATCTGGGGTCACCAAAGCGGAATGAACTGCCAACTTATCCAGCACATGTTTTACACAGCGGATGCCCACATCCATACACAATCATTCACTCACATACACTACGGCCAATTTAGCTTAATCAATTCACCTATACCGCATGTCTTTGGACTGTAAGGGGAAACTGGAGCACCCGGAGGAAACCCACACAAACGCTTGGAGAACATGCAAACTCCACACAGAAATGCCAACTGATCCAGCCGAGGCTTGAACCAATGACCTTCTTGCTGTGAGGCGATTGTGCTACCCACTGTGCTTTGTTTTTTGTTTTTATTTAATATTTTGTTTTAGAGGGGTGTGGTTACGTATGTTAGCCACGCCCAATACCTCAGATGTAATATGAGAATCGAACTGAAAACAAACATGTGCATTTTCAGATTTTAATTTTAGATTACTCGACCAAACTATTTATTTATTTTTTCTTAATGACATACACAGATGAATTCTTCACTACAAAACTAACAATGTGAGCTAACAAAATCAATGGTTAGTTTTGCTTTCATGTGTACTTTAATCCATGGATAGCTAAAGTGCATGCATCTGTGATCTCTTGTGTTTCAGGTATGAGGATACTGGTCACTCTGCTTCTAGATACTCTGCCTATGTTAGGCAACGTTCTCCTGCTGTGCTTTTTTGTCTTCTTTATATTCGGAATTGTCGGGGTGCAGCTGTGGGCTGGACTTCTTAGGAATCGGTGTTTCATGCCAAGCAAAGTGAGAGAGTAAGTACAATCCTGTTCGTGCTGCATCATCTACCCCACTTCTCCTCTTTTACCCTCTCTCTGCTGGGAGCATGTCAGCGCTACCGATATGATCCAAAGTGGCAGCCAACTGTTGCCAGCAGCAATGGCATTTCAGCTGCTGACAGTCTTGTAAACTGAACGTTGCAACCTGGCAATAAATCTATGCTGAGCATCGGTCCCCTGAGCGCTAAACGAACACACACCTTCATTAAATGGGACAACAGAAAAAGCATATTTAATGAAAAACAGTTTGAGTTCAGACTACAGCTGTCTAAATTGGTTGGGTTATAAGTCATGTATTTTGGTGTAATGGCACAATTTAGTGGTCTGTGAATGGTCTTCGGAAGAGTTCTTGAGGAAATGTTTATGTAATATATACAATTATATGAAGTCCTGAGTTTTGACCTGTTTCAGATATTAACATGCAGATAGCTTGTTCGTTTTTTTGTATCTCAGCATTACTATTTCTGCCATGATGTTCCAAAATATTTTACGACTTCAGAGTGTGTAGTGTTATAATAATTATGTTGAACTGAATTTGTTAGAGCACAAAGATGTACGTACAGCATGAAATAAAAATAGAGAAAATAATAGGTCAAAATATTTAAAAACCAGTTTTCATGTTTGTAATATATACTCATTGAACTTCTGTAAGTTAAAGAATATATATATATATATATATATATATATATATATATATATATATATATATATATATATATATATATATATATATATATATATATATATGGATTTTTTGTTATGATTATTTTAATGTATAATATAACTCTAACCCTTTTCCCATAGTTTGTGTAATATATTCAAGCCTCAGTGAACCAAATTCATATATTTAATTCAGTTACGTTTTATTTATTAATCAAACTTATTATTTTCAGTGTTTTGTGGATAATGAGTGGATTAATTTACCCAACAATTTTCAAAGACATACTATTTTTATATATAAAAAAATAATGTCCAGTTTGCATCCTAATGATGTTTGTTGTTTAACTTCTGAGCAAGCATTGTCATCTATTAAAATACACCCTATATATGACACTGGACCACTAAACCAGTCATTTTTAGATTCATTAATAACATGAAAGCTAAGAAAGTAAGCTTTCCCATTATGCATGGTTTGTTAGGGTATGCTAATATTTAAAGAAGATACAACTATTTGTAAAGCTGGATATTGGGGGTTTAAATAAATATACATAACAACTTACAAATTACAAACCAAATTTTTTTTTCGAGATATATTTAGAGTAAAACACATGTGCAAAATATCTTCATGCATCTATAATGGATTTTGGTAGAAAAACAAAATCAATCATTTTGACCTAGACATTTGACCCTAAGGTTTTGTGATCCAGGGTCACATATGTCGATATAAAATACAAACATCCAGTTTACTACAATAAAAAGTTATTTTTAGCACTCACTGTGCTTGTCTGTGGGCTGGACCTGGCTGTTTATTGCCTGAATATGTTCCCGCATATCTGCTGGACATGATCATGCATTGACAATGGTATGAACCCCTAATGCGGATAAAATTTATATTGATATTATATTGATATATTATTATATTGAGGGTTGATGTGAATGAAACAGTGGTTTAATAAATGAAGTATTGTGCATCCATCCAGAAAGATTCATTTACAGTGAGAAATAATAAATGTTTTGTGAGATGAGCTGAAATATACATTATTGCTACATTATTGTCTTATTACAAGCATAAGTTGACCCCGTAATTCTTATTCACTAACTTATCCTTACTTCTTTCAACTGAAATCATGACATTTTACAACCTGACCCAACCGTGCCTTGTCATAAAAAGGTTGAACTGGCTGACATCATAAGAGATGCACAGATCTTGACATGTCTCCAAGCATATGATGTTTCAGCTACAGTCTTTTTCAAGTAAATGTCTTATATTCTTCACTGTCTTCAATGTGTTTCCACAGCCAATATAATCTGTCGTATATGAGTCTGTACTATGAGAAGGAAGATGGTGAAGACGACCCCTTCATCTGCTCCTCCAGTAAGGACAACGGCATGCTGCGCTGCAGTGCTGTGCCACCCCTTAAAGATGGTGTTGTGTGCACCTTAAATGCATCTTTTCTGGGACATCTCTACTCTGGCCTGAACGGGACAGGCAACAACAGCTGTGTGAACTGGAACCAGTATTACAGTGAATGCAGGCCCGGAGACTTAAACCCGCACAAAGGCGCTGTAAACTTTGATAATATTGGATATGCCTGGATTGCTATATTCCAGGTAGGTTCCTCTTGGAATGATGCTTGTAATCCAGATTTTTAATTTTTTTTTGGATGCAGTTGTGTGCTCTGGGAATGGAAATGCATTAGTAGGCGTCATTGCTCTTTTCCCTGAAGTCAACGGCCCTAGTTATTCCAAAGATAGATGAGGCTTTTTACAACTTTTTATTGCTCGATTTTCTTCTTGAAAGGACAGAGTCTTGTTAAGCACGCTCCAGCCACACCAAATAATTGAATGTCCTCTGAGCAAATGTCTGTTTTAGTCATTTCTTCCCCTTGCTCAGAAGGAGCCCTGCAAAGTGATGAGATTTTTCGACAGGAAAGTGATATCACATATCGCAGTCCGTGGAAATTAGATCAGAAAAGAAAAAGCGTCCCGCTGCATATTAACTCATCAGTTCTTTCAATCCATCCTCATCAGCAGAGTTGAATCACCACAGACAGACTGGCGACACAAAGCCTGTTTAAGTGTATTTAGTATGCGTAGTCATGTCTTTGGCGCATGAATATATTGAAACCGACGTATGGACATGCAATGAGACCTGTGCTCAATTCTGTGGAAATGAATGTCGGCCTCATTTGTCCGATCGTTACAAGTGGGTCAGTCACGTGGTGTCCCTTTTGGCTGGGCTATAATGACAGTACAGGGTTATAAAGCAATTTAAAAAGAGGACCTGAAGGGTTTTTCACATGTTTCAGCATAAAACCTTAATAGGACCTGGATTGTTCTCATAAGATGACACCTGCTCTAAAACAATATTTTTTTAACCTATTGGCACTTTTATGCTAAGGAAAATTTTATTTTAATGTATTGTAAGCTTATAATGTGCTATTTTTAGTTTTGCCATTTTTATTTTGTTACAGTAGAAAACATTGCTACTTTAATGGCGAAGTTGTAAAAATCTTGATAAACTGCCAATTATGTTATTTGGTAAAACTTTACTTGAAGGGGTTTTAATAAGACTCATGAATATGAATGGGATTGTACTCATGCTAGCAACTGTCATTAAGTGTAAATCACTAAGTTATGTAATTTCAAATACAAAGGTGACAATGTTTGAAATGCCATCATATACTGTACATCATAACCTGTCTTTGTCTGACAACTTGATATTACCAGAATAACATCTCTTGTCATAAATATGTCATAAACATGATTGTCATGTGTCCTTATTAATAGTGTCTTGAATTTGCTTGACCTCAACTATAGAAGTACAAATTGAATATGTCAAATTTGAAAATTAATGTGCAATGACATATTAATGACTTGGCTATAAAATTGAAGTATTGAGTATTGACACGATATTTTCAACTAGACATGGGCCTAAGATTCTGACATATGATAACCTTGGATAAAAAAATAAATAAAAATAAAAATAAAAAAATTAAAAATCACAGTTTAACTATATTGTGATTACTGCTCTAAAACAAGTACTTTTCCCCCCTTTGAACACAATATATTTTATTTTGAGAAACATTTAAAATATTTTAGAACAGTAAACATGTCAGACTAAATGATTCAAATAATTCATTGACTTCTGCTGTCTTCATTTGTTTCAAAAACACAGATTTCTTTACAATTTAAAACAGCATCTTTGGATATCTTTTCTGCTAGAGATACTGTTGTCATAAAAAAAAAAAAAAAAAAACATAAATAAAAAAATCTTACACATATCGTAGGGATGGTATACCAGAAAAATTTTGTGGTTTTAAAACCTTGACTTTTGTAAACCTCGATATACATTGGAAATGGTAATCGTCCCATGCTTTCAAGTCAAATTAATCTAGCTCCACTGAAAACAAGTGACCATGAAAATAATAATGACACTATTATAATGGCCTCATGACAAATGTATGAAAGTTATCTTGCCTTGGTAAGACATAGGCAAGTTAGGATGTATTTGTTAATGTTAGGTTGTCATAATAAATACATTTCCAACAATGTCACCTTTGCATTTAAAATGATAAAACTAAACTAATGGCACTCAATGGCGGTTGACTAAAGCATGCAGGAAATCTCCTTCATATTCAGTCACAGCCGACTGCTAGCCCACTGCAACTTTCACATGGTCACCCACTGAAGCTAAGCAGTCCCTGGATGGGAGACCACATGGGAAAGCTGCCGGAAGTGGTGTTAGTGAGGCCAGCTGTGGATGCTTAGCCTGCGGTCTGTGTGGGTCCTAACTCCCCAGTATAGTGAAGGGGACTTTATACTGCTCATTGACGCCGTCTTTCGGATGACCTTCAAAAAAGATTATGGGTTTAACCCCGGCATCCTGGCCAAATTTTGTCAACTGGCCTCCTAACTATCCCCATATCATAATTGGCTTTATTTCCTCTCCACCAACCAGCTGGGTAGGGTTGCACAGCTGTTCGTAAGTTCTTTCTTAAACTGGAACGTAAAGTCCACACTAGGGGCTTAGTAACTACTAGCTAGTTTGTAACTAAATTTAAATTTGTTCTCACTTGGGTTGCACCACATGTTCTTAGGGCAAACAAGTTAGTAGGTCGTAAGCTTTCCGGAAAGTCATGCGTAGTCGCATTAAATGACATAATATCCAATAAGAAGCATTTAAATTGTTAAACTGCTTTAAAATTCTGCAACCAGCACATCTATATATAACTGTCCTATGAAAATTTAATGAAAAATTAAATTTTTAAAGTGCATTGCAGTCAATCACTATAACAGATGACACACACACACACACCTGCATCACGAGCCGTGAATGCATGTGAAATACATTTACATTTACATTTACATTTAGTCATTTAGCAGACGCTTTTATCCAAAGCGACTTACAAATGAGGACAAGGAAGCAATTTACACAACTATAAGAGCAGCAGTGAACAAGCGCTATAGACAAGTTTCAGGCGTGTAAAAGTCTAAGAAGCAAAACATTAGTAGAAATTTTTTTTTTTTTTTTTTTTTTTTTTTATAGAGAGAGAGAGAGAGAGAGAGGGCACAGTTAGTGGTATAGCCAGAGAGGCAATTGCAGATTAGGAGGAAAAGTGGAGACTAAACAGTTGTGTTTTTAGTCGTTTCTTGAAGACAGCAAGTGACTCGGCTGTTCTGATGTAGTTAGGGAGTTCATTCCACCAACTGGGCAGATTGAATGTGAGAGTTCGGGAAAGTGATTTCTTCCCTCTTTGGGATGGAACAACGAGGCGACGTTCATTCACAGAACGCAAGTTTCTGGAGGGCACATATATCTGCAGAAGTGAGAGCAGATACGAAGGAGCACAGCTAGAGGTCACTTTGTAAGCAAACATCAGAGCTTTGAATTTGATGCGGGCAGCAACTGGAAGCCAGTGCAAACGGGTGAGTAGCGGAGTGACATGTGCTCTTTTGGGTTCATCAAAGACCACTCGTGCTGCTGCGTTCTGAAGCAGCTGAAGAGGTTTGATAGAACTAGCTGGTAGCCCGGCTAGCAGAGAGTTGCAATAGTCCAGTTTGGAGAGGACAAGAGCTTGAACAATGAGTTGAGCTGTATGTTCAGATAGGAAGGGTCGGACCTTTCTGATGTTGTAGAGTGCGAATCTGCAAGATCGGGCAGTTCTAGAAATGTGGTCAGAGAAGTTCAGTTGGTCATCAATCGTAACTCCAAGGCTTTTTACCATTTTGGATGCAGTGATGGTTGCTCCATCCATCTGGATTGAAAAGTTATGGTGAAGGGTCGGGTTGGCAGAGACTTCAAGCATTTCCGTTTTCATGAGGTTAAGCTGGAGATGATGATCTTGCATCCAGAGTGAAATGTCTGACAGGCAGGCTGAAATGCGAGCTGGAACCGAGGGATCATCAGGGTGGAAAGAGAGGTATAGCTGGGTGTCATCAGCATAGCAGTGGTAGGAAAAGCCATGTTTCTGGATGACTGTTCCTAAAGATGCCGTGTAGATAGAGAAGAGAAGTGGTCCAAGCACAGAGCCCTGAGGTACCCCAGTGTATAGATGCTGTAGGTTGGACACCTCTCCCCTCCACGACACCCTGAATGACCTGTCCGAGAGGTAGGAACTGAACCATTGAATAACAGTGCCTGTGACGCCCAGTGACTCAAGCGTAGATAGCAGGATCTGGTGGTTTACAGTGTCAAAAGCAGCTGATAAATCCAGCAAGATGAGGACAGATGATTTAGAGTCTGCTTTAGCCAGTCTGAGGTCCTCCACGACCGAGAGCAGGGCAGTCTCAGTTGAGTGGCCTTTCTTAAAGCCAGATTGCTTGTTGTCCATGAGGTTGTTTTGAGTAAGAAAGTCTAGGACTTGATTGAACACTACTTTCTCCAAAATCTTGGCCATGAATGGAAGCAGGGATACCGGTCGGTAGTTTTCAAGTAGCGTTTGATCCAGGTTGGGTTTCTTTAGCAGAGGGGTTACCCTAGCCTGCTTAAATG
Source organism: Danio aesculapii (assembly GCF_903798145.1). Classification (NCBI taxonomy): domain Eukaryota; kingdom Metazoa; phylum Chordata; class Actinopteri; order Cypriniformes; family Danionidae; genus Danio; species Danio aesculapii. The sequence continues at coordinate 40,938,122 of NC_079437.1, read as the reverse complement.
AAGTAGGGAATAGACCAGAGTCAAGAGATGTGTTAATTATGTGAGTCAGTGTTGGTATGACTGCAGGAGAAATGGCTTGTAGGAGATGAGAGGGAATGGGATCTAGCGGACAGGTGGTTGCATGGCTTGATAGCACGAGATTGGACACCTCAGACTCAGAGAGCTGGGAGAAAGAGGTGAGCGTGTGTGGTGTTGGTGGTGTATCTTGCGTGTTTGTTGTAGGTGCAGCAAATTGAGCACTGATTTTTGCAGTTTTGGTATAAAAGAATGTAGCAAAGTCATCAGTAGTGAGTGTGGAGGATGCGGGTGGAGGAGGAGGGTGAAGGAGGGATGAAAATGTTTTAAAAAGCAAGCGAGGATTGGTGGCACTGTTGACTTTCTGACGGAAGTATGTCTGCTTTGCAGAAGTAACCTCAGTCGAGAAAGAAGACAGAAGAGTTTGGTATGTTATGAGCTGTTCAGGATTTTTTGTTTTTCGCCAGCTTCTCTCAGCAGCCCGAAGTTTTGAGCGATGCTCACGGAGAACATCAGAGAGCCAGGGTGCAGGAGGACTGGCTCGTGTTGGTCTGGATGTCAGAGGGCATAGTCTGTCTAGACATGATGTTAGCGTGGAGCAGAGTGTATCAGTTGCACTGTTCGTATCAAGTGCAGAGAGTTTGCAAGATGGAGGAAGAGAGTTAGAAACAATGGTGGATAGTCTGTTGGGTGAGAGAGAGCGTAGGTTTCTGCGAAAGGCAACTAGAGTAGGAGTGTGTGGCGGCTCAGGAGTAATGTGGATGTTGAGAGAGAGGAGGAAATGATCCGATGTTTGTAGTGGAGTTACTAGTGTTTGGTCAGCGAGGCAATGTCGAGTGTAAATAAGGTCTAGTTGATTACCTGATTTGTGAGTAGCAGAAGTAGGTGCTCTTTTGAGGTCGAAAGATGCAAGCACAGTCTGGAAGTCAGCAGCTTGAGGTCTTTCTATGTGGATGTTGAAGTCACCTAGCACCAACAAGGGAGTGTCATAATCAGAAAAAGATGAGAGAAGAACATCCAGTTCATCCAAGAAGTGACCTAATGTACCCGGTGGGCGGTAGATGACAACCACATTTATGCGAAAGGGGTGGACATTATCAAAACATTAAACTTGAACACGTGAAAGAGAAAAGAGAAGGGAGAAGAACTCAGTCATGAAGATATTCTAGTTTTAATTGATGGAAACAATTAACACAAAGCATTTCTTCAAAGAAAATTAAGCTCTTCTTTCACAAACTGAAACAAATGCGAGATTTGGGATGATATGAAGGCTGTGAGTATAGGGAGATCATTCTTCATTATGATCGCGTGCTCCTCAATGTAAACTAATCTTACAGTCATCTCTTTTCTACCATTATACATGAGCGGAGGCTACCATAAATATTTAGTTGGAACGCAGTGTTACGTTTAAACTAAGTTCAGTGGTGCAACACAAAAACATTTAGTAGTTCGTAAACTGTAACTTAGTGTCACTGTAAGTGTAAGGTGTCAGTTTTGGTGAGGATTGAACCCGGGTCTCTTGGACACAAAGCTGGGGCTTTTCCCTGCTGAGCAAACTCCTCTACAGATGAATCCGTGAGCTGAAGATTAATAAGGGAACTTGAGGCTTTGGTTTCAGATAAAATAAGCAAATGATCTTTACTTGAAAAATAGAATGCAAAGTACAACAGAAATGACTGAAGCCGAGCTTCCTGAAAACAAGCAAAACAAATACGACACGATGGTCAAAAAAGCACAACAGTGAAGTGTCACTTAGCTTCTCTAGACAATCTTGAAACCACCGGGCAGTAATGGCTCAAGACTGAACACAGTAGCTTGTAACACACACACTTATATAAGGCAAAACACAGGTGTTGCTAATCAAGCTTGAGTGGTGGCACACAGCAGATGGTGAGAAAGTGGTGCCATCCACTGTTCCGGAGGAAGCATAGAAATGGGATCCTGTTGTGCGAGAAGACTGAAGCACCTCCTTCTGGTTAGGAGGGGGAATACAATGAATTCTTACATTAAGTCACAACTAGACTACGTTTGAACTTATGCACTGCTGGTGCCACCGGCCCCTGGTGTGCGGTCTGGCGCAATATGGCTGCTGTTTTGGATGCTGCACACTGGTGGTGGATGAGGAGATTACCCTCAAAAATGTGTAAAGCGCTTTGAGTGTTCAGAAAAGCGCTATATAAATCAGAATCAGAATCAGAATCAGTTTTATTGCCAAGTGTGCTTCACACACACAAGGAATTTGTTTTGGCTACAGAAGCTTCCAGTGTACATAAAGTGACAAGTGACAACACAAAATAAATATGAATTAAAAAAAAAGATAAACATTAAACAGATGCGGTTAGTCAAGAATTATAGAGATGTAAGGAATGTAAGGAATTATAATTATTATTAAGGTGTCACGACAGTCTTATGAACCCCATTTCAAGTAGTGTTATCTGTTACGTAGTCCTCCATACTGCACTTTTCCCCTTTCAGAGTAATGTGAGTAGACCATCTTTGTTTTTCTAGTTGGTAATATTAACAACTGGTAATATTTGGTAATATTAACAACTAGTTTATTGTAGTTCATGTTTTGTACATAATTTTACTGTTAATACTAATGTTATTATAGTACATGTAAAGTGTAACAAGGAGGCTGGAAAATAAAGTGTTTAAATCGATTTAAATTTTCTTTTTAAATACCAAAGTCCCTTTAAGGCAAGTCATTTCACTTGGCGGCCATCTTTGAAACACCTCTCGGGGAGTATGCTCAGGCATTCTGTTTGAATGAGGAAACATCTAATTCTCCAAAACTGCTTGCCAAACTTACGATTACATTTCATATTAGGAATCAGCAATAAAATTAAACATCAACTGTCTCTTTAGTTTCATTTCTAAATGTCCAAATTACACAAAATCTGCAGAAACTCACGTCTGGTCTCAAGCCTCTCCCTCAGAGTATCGTCTGTCTATAGCGATCAATGATTGGCTCTTGTACTAGAAGGCGGGATTTATTCACCAAATAGCGATCGATGATTGGCTCCTGTACTAGTAGGCAGGGCTTTATTCACCATATTGACAGTTACACTTTTCCCCATATAAAAAAGATACGAGTGACATGTCTTGTGTAGCTGTTTTTCTTTCTAAAATGTTCAAACTTTCACCTATTGCAATCATAAAATGCTAATAGACAATGCATGACTTGAAGTGTTGTGGAAATGACTTTATGATGGGCAAAGCTTTCAGAGAACATGTCATAATGACAGAGTTTTTCAGTGATGCATGTTTTGGAGATTGGCGAGTGTGTGAAAATGTGATGGAAAAGAGTTTATTTTCTGAAATTCCACATGTGTCAAAAGTTTAACAATTCTCAAGGATATTAGTGCTGCTTGCAGCTAAAATGAATGCAAGGCACAAGTTTTAGCCTGACATCAATTAGAACTTGAATTGAAAGTAAAGTTTTGGCTGGTATAGTGGTATACAGTTTGTAAAATAAGCCTATAATAAATTTTATAAAACGTGTGCCTAGCTCTACAGTCCCATTTACAAAATGTAAACGTGGCTGCATTTTGAATCAGCTGGTTTAAAGCCAATGTGTTGAAAGCACTGCGGAAACTCAACAAGAAGATTCATGCTTCTATTTCGTGAACAACCAAAGTTTGTCTCTTTAAATACCAAAATGTCTACTATCCAGAGCCAGACAATGAATCTAGTAGACAGCGGAGAAAAAGCTAGGGTTCAAACATGAGGTCTAATGCTAAATGATACAGCTGGATGGGAATGAAATGCAGTGCTGCGGGCGCAGAGCTTCCAAAACAAATGACTCAACACTAACAGACTTAACCTTGCACTACTATTACTGTCATCAAACTAACTATCAGACCTCTGGCATCACTCTGTGCTGTGAACTGTAAGACTTCACTGTATTTCTTTCTGATTATGTCCTTTGTGTTGTATCTCCAAAAACATTTCAAAAGCAATCCTTAGATGATGATTGAAACAGTAGTTTAAAAGGAGCTTTAATGTCTAACAATTTACAATTAAGAGACGTCTTTCTGCTATGAAACTTTGCCTCAGGTCAGGATGCATTAGCAGTACTCTTCCTTTGTATGTGTTTAAACTCATTTATTATTGAGCAGTCAAAAACTTGAACAAAAAATAAGACTATTCGCTAAACTTTCAAAAGCTTTCCATTCCCAAGACGACATCTCAAAACTTGGTGATTGAGCCACCAGCCATCTGCGCGGTTGGAAATGTGAGCCACGCACCTGAAAGTGCTGTTTTACTGGGCCAAACTCAAGATAATGATCGCTTCAATATTCTGTCTCATTGCATTTTATCTTCATCTGACATTCAATTCTCTTCTGTGTCTGCAGGTTATTACATTGGAAGGATGGGTGGACATCATGTATTACGTAATGGATGCCCACTCCTTTTACAATTTTATATATTTTATATTGCTTATTATAGTAAGTATACTCTAACTGAAGGTATTTTATGTTTTCAGCCTGTTTCACACTGTGTATGTGAGTAGAGCAGAGCGCACTGCATAACTGTAACAGCAGGCAACTGCAGCATGCAGTGTCAATGATGTAATCTCCTAATATCACTAGTATAACTACATGGCTGTGTCAGAATTCACTGTTTAATTGAGTTCGTGAGTTGAAAATGAAGTTTCCACAACTTACAGGAAGCTGAATTTGGAAGTACATGAAATACAGTTATAAAAAAGACACATTTACAGTAAAAGTATATTAAATAATTCATTCATTCATTTTGTTTTCGGCTTAGTCCCTTCATTTATCAGACGTCGCCACAGTGGAATAAACCGCCTACTTATCCAGCAAATGTTTTATGCAGCAGATGCCCTTCCAGCTGCAACCCGACACTGGGAAACACCTATACACTTCTGCATTCACACACGTACACGATGGTCGTTTTAACTTATTCAATTCACTTGCACCACATGTCTTTGGATTGTGGGGGGAACCGGAGCACTCGGAGGAAACCCACGCCAACACGGGGACAACATGCAAACTCCACACAGAAATGCCAACTGACCAAAATACCGAACCAGCGACCTTTTTGCTATGAGGCAATCGTGCTACCCACTACGCCACCGTGCTGCCCCACTTAAAAGTATGTGATTCTAGGAAATTAAATGTTTGTCAGGCTTCATCCAAACATTTGTTAAATATAAATATTAAGTATTGTACCTATATAAAGAAGTTCAAAACACTTAGTTTACACTTTCTAAACATTCATGGTTATGCAAATTTACATTTCAAGGGGTATTTTTCCCCCATTGGCAGATTTTTTTTGTCTGTTTGTTTTAGGTACAGTGCTCAGCATATATAAGTGCACCCCTCACAAATCTCTCTTTTTAATTAATATTTTAATAGGAAGCTATACAATATTATATTTGTGCATATACATTAGTCAGTACTGAAGCTAAATCTAGAGCTTATCTAACAAAATAACTTACTGTATGATAATCGTCCAAAAACTAGTACACCCAAATTTATATGTTATAGAAAAATATTAAATACAAATTTTAAAAAGAGGAAAAATCAAGAGAAGCAAAAAATAAAAATTTTAATTGAAATCTTGTAGGTTGTAATTTTTTTTGCTTTTGTAATATTTTGCTTGAATTTGATTGCATTATCTTTCAATTTCCTAATATGTTTGGTGAGTAAAATATTATATTATTAAATATATCTGTTTAATAAATCTGTTTTGCTTAAATGCACCAAAATACATTGCCTACATTCACTAAGAAAAGGAGAAAAATATTCATTTTCAAAATAGAGTGTACTCAATTATGCTGAGCATTGTATACTCACTATATACAGTTGATGTCAAAATTAATATCCCTCCTGTGAATTTTTTATCCTTTTTGTATATTTTCCAAATGATGTTGAACGGTGAAAGAAATTTTTCACAGTACTTTATAGAATATTTTTTTCTTTTGGAGAAAGTCGTATTTGCTTTATTTTGGCTAGAATAAAAAAAGCAGTTTTAGTTCTTATAAAACCATTTTATGGTCAATGTTATTAGCCCCCTTGAGTTTTTTTTTTTGTTGTTGTTGCAATTGTCTACAGAGCAAACTACCATTATACAAAGACTTGTCTAATTTGGTCACTTTAAAAAAACAGGTCACTGGTTCGAGCCCCGGCTGGGTCAGTTTGTATTTCTGTGTGGAGTTTGCATGTTCTCTCCGTGTTCGCGTAGGTTTCCTCCAGGTGCTCCGGTTTCCTCCGGGTGCTCCAGTTTCCCCCACAATCCAAAGACATGTGGTATAGGTGAAATGAATAAGCTAAATTGGCTGTAGTGTATGTGTATGAATGAGTGTGTATGAGTGTTTCCCAGTGTTGGGTTGCAGCTGGATGGGCATTTGCTGCGTAAAACATGTGCTGGATAAGTTGGTGGTTCATTTCGCTGTGGTGGCCCCTGATTAATAAAGGTACTAAGCCGAAAAGAAAATGAATGAATGAATGAATGAATGAAATGTGTTGAAATAGTTTTTTTTTCCATTAAACAAAAATTAAGGGGAAATTATATAGGGGGGCTAATATTTCAGGAGGGCTAATAATTCTGACTTCAGCTATATTTATAGCTTATTTGTTTTATTTCGACTAGAATAAAAGCAGTTTTTAATTAAAAAAAAAAACATTTTAAGGTCAAAATTATTAGCCCTTTTAAGCATTTTTTTTTCTCGACTGTCTACAGAACAAACCATCGTTATACAATAACTTGCCTAATTACCCTAACCTGCCTAGTTAACCTAATTAACCTAGTTAAGCCTTTAAATGTCACTTTAAGCTGTATAGAAGTGTCTTGAAAAATATCTAGTCAAATATTATTTACTGTCATCATGACAAAGATAAAATAAATCAGTTATTAGAGATGAGTTATTAAAACTATTATGTTTAGAAATGTGTTGAACAAATCTTCTCTCCGTTAAACAGAAATTGGGGTAAAAATAAACAGGGGGGCTAATAATTCAGGGGGGCTAATATTTCTGACTTCAACTGTATATATTACAGATCCTTGACCTTTGAACTGTAGTGTCCTATACATCACATGTGCAGTGTAAAACAGGCACTAAAAAGAGATTTATCAAAGGCTTCTCGCAATATCTAATGACTGTAAAGTAAATCAGCCTTTGTGTCCCTCAGGTGGGTTCCTTCTTCATGATCAACCTGTGCCTGGTTGTAATAGCAACCCAGTTCTCAGAAACGAAGCAGCGCGAGAACATGCTGATGAAGGAGCAGCGTGCACGATACCGCTCCAACGACAGCACCCTCGCAAGCTACTCTGAGCCGGGCAGCTGCTACGAGGAGATGCTCAAGTACGTGAGCCACCTGTACCGCAAGGTGAAACGCCGCCTCTCCCGCATCTACAACAGCTGGCAGAGCAAGCGGCGAAAGAAAGTGAACCCCAACAGCGGGGCAGGCGGAGGTGCCAATGGTCACAGTAGGCACAGGGGTTGCGGACACTGGGTGCAGTCCATCCACAGCCTCATCCAGCAGCACCAGCGACAGCACTGTCACCTCAGCAATGGCAGCCCCAGTCCTGTGGCCACTACAGGCTCCAGCGAGGCTCTGGAAATGAGGTCCATCACAGCGGGTCAGCAGCTGACCGTGTCCTCTCAGCCAACCGTCATGCACAATCTTTCTTCCAGCACTCAGTCAGTGCACAGCATTTATCAAGGTGACTTTCGTGAGGCCCCGCAGGAGCGAACACCCACTAATGTTGGTGTTCCGGCACTCAACCGACTCAACGGGGGGATGAACTATCCCACAATTTTGCCGTCCCTCATTTGCAACTATACAGGTGGAGGTTCACAAGGGAAAGAGAGAGGGAAGTCGGATGTAAATACAGGACACGAGGCGATACAGGACTTCGACAAGCTGCACCAGCAAATTGAAGCACATAGTAAGTTTTTTTTTTCATAGTCCCTGTTTGGCCTTCCCATCAGGTCCAGTAGTCACCTCACACAGCCTGTTTCAGGAAAATGAAATGCTTTCTGAAAAGTGATTGTTAGGCAACTCTTTACGGATGTGACAGTAAATCGATACTTCAAATGTTAAAGTCATTAACGCAATCTTTAAAGGAGTAAGGCAACAGCGAGCGACCGCGGCTGTCAAGGCTTTCGAAATCCTACAGCAGCAGTTGATTCATCATGTTGGATTGATAGGCTGGAGGCTTAATCTATCATTGGAGGGAAAAGATCAGTTGGTTGTAAATGATTTAGTCTTTTGAGGTTTCTAGGTCTGGCTGTAGAGTTAAGTCATCCAAACGCTATACAGTGACTTGTGTAACTTCATTTTTTGCCACAAAACTAATTCATTTGCATCTGTCTTGGCATCTATGTTTTGTCTTGCACTCATGGGACATAGGACAAGCTTGAAATAGTGCTCAGATCATTGTGTTTATGCTTGAGTGTGTCTGGGTTTGTCTTTCGAGTGTCAGAGAAAGCTCATGACAAAGAGAGAAATGATCATGAGAAAGACCAATGACTGTAAAAGATATGGACGTAGTATCCGTGATGCCACCCATAGGTTTCTGAAGAGCGAAAATGAAGCTGCAAGTAGGCGTGGCCAACCGTCAACACTTTGTTTGCTCGTCATCACACCGACCGGTGGTGACCAATGAAAACATTTCAGACGACAGTTGTATAGCCTACAGCTAATCAATCTGTCAGATTCTGGAGTCCATTGACGTTCCAAAGAAAATTATAAATGATAAATGATCCTAAAGAAAACAAATATATTTATAGATATAGTATAAAAGTTCATAAGAATTTCACTCACCTGGGTAATGGAGGACACTTGAATGTTTTGTGAGCACAATTAAGTGCACACAGCATGCCATATAATCGGATAATTGTAGGAAATAATTTGAAAAGGCAATTGACTGTGTAAAGCCACATAAATCAAAACAAAAATACGATGTATATGCAGAGTTCAGCAGCTAATCAGCTGGAATCAGCTGAGGTGACCAGCGAGACCTAGCTATCACTCAAGTGGCCACGCCCTTAATTATGCAGACTTAATAAAGCTCAATTTAAATGAAGTGGATGAGTTACAAAAAAATTCACCCCCCTCACAATTGTCATAAAGGGTAATATTAACTATATACACCAAAACCATATTTTGTACCAGGCGGTTAACATGTTTTTATCAGCTGTAAAATTCTCCAAATTAACAATGCAGTCAGTGAACATCTGGAGTTTCTGGAGCCAGCCCCTAAAGGCAAGTCGATGAATTGCAGTTTCAGTTACTTTCGTATTGGCTTCATGGGGGAGAGCCGGAGGTTGGCACTTGATCAAGACGTTAAACAGACATGATAACATTATTATAATCACTACAAATAATGCGTGTCTGCCAGTTATGTAATCAAAATCCACTTTTGATTGCAGTCGTAAGTAATTGTGAAAAATGGGCTCAGAATGAAAACAGTAATAATTGTCATTTTGCATTTAAAGTTTGCGTGAAACAGAAGTTGCTGATATTCTTATATATATATTGATTTACTTCCAACTGAAATGGAATATTGAGTAGGAGACATGGACTTTAATGTAAAAGCACTGGCAATGTGCTTTGCTTTAAAGGCCTTATAGTCAGTGATCAAATTTACTACAATATCAGAAAAAAGCTACAGGAGCTGTCACTGGGGCAGTCTGACACTTTCATTTACATGGACACCAACATTCCGATTTTAATATGATTGAGACAATACTCTGATTAAGAGTCTACTATGTAACCAGCGATTTTTGATTACCTTAATGTTCCACAGACAACCGCGTCACAAAATGCTGAGTTTTTTTCCTTCCATTCTTTCCATGCGGTATCAAATTCCATTCCACTGCATATACTCATCAGAATACTTTTGTCACAGAACATGAGCAATATATTGCTAATTGAAAGTGAAACTGCCGAACTGCAGTTAAAAATTAAAAATTAAACACCCGAAATAACATGAATCTAGAGAAAATGTGAAAAGCATGGTGATGCAATGATGTTAATAAATCTATGCGCTATTACATGTAAAACAGGATCATGAAAGAAACATTCATAAAGCAACTCATGTAAACACCTTAATCATATTATTGTCTTATTCAGATTAAGGCAAATCATTAGATTACTGATGTCCATGTAAATGTAGTCACAAGCCCCAACCCTTGAAAAAAGAGTTCACTGATTTTGATGACAACCTTTCCACAGGTTAGTAGTAAGCTAATGTAATGCTAATTGCCTTATGCAAATTTTAAATTCATGCTAACAAACAAATGATCAAAAGAAATATGTTAATGCAATTCAAATATATAAAATATGAATTGATGTTTACTTTAAACTTTAATTATATTGTTCAATTAAAATGATTAAAGTATATATTTTTTGTCAAATAAAAGATTTTTCTAGAGTCATCCACCATAATTTTGAGGCTCAAAAGTATTGGTTCATACTCAACTCTACTCCTACTTTTAGTTTCATTTTAGCACTAATATGCACCTTTGAGAGACCACTGTGGACTCTTTGAGTACAAATATTTATCTTTTGAAAAGGTACTGCCCCAGTGACAGCTCCTGTACCCTGGAAGTTCAAAGTTCCTCGTAGAACAATTCCCAAAACGTCCAAATAATTTCATCTAGTCAGTATAAAGTTTGGGTGCTTACTTTTTGAGAACAGAAATGAGGCAAGATGCTGGACATGTGCCAATAAGGAGTTAACCGTTTTCTTAGGCTTTTCCAAAGCATCTCTTCTTGAGGTGTTTTTGTATTGTTCTTTTTTCTGTTTTCGAAGGGATGGTCTCTATCAACAGTGTGAAGAAGCATTCAGAATCTATTTTTTAAGGATACCTCACACACAAATAGATCGTTGCATGGTTCCAGACATGTGTAGTATTACTTACTTTCTTCTGTGAAACATGTTTGTACACACAGTTTGTACACAAGTCAATGGCAACCAACATTCTTTGGTTCTCTTTGGTTTTCTTCAAATCAAAAGCTGCAGGAGAAATAAAGAAAATAATATATATTTACAATGGCATGATGGGGAATAAATGATGACAGAACTTTTTGGTAAACTATATCTCTCAAAACTAATTTTATGGCTTCAGAAGATAGACAGACTTTTTGTTGTTGTTGATTTTTGTTGCATTTTGCAGGTAATAGTGCAATTGCTGCTTTTGAAAATTGCCCCATAACTGTGCATTATTTCAATCCATGAACAGAATTTAGTACATCAGTGATTTTGTATGCTATTGTTTGTTGTATGATATTATATTTGTTTAGCCCTAGATAACCAAAGCATCACTTTCGTGCTCAATCTAGTTTTCATTTCGATATCAATCGGTTGCAGAAAGACTATTTGTGAATTTTTGTCAACAGGAGTACATACTGAATGTTTACTTCAAATTCCCTGCCAGCAGTAATGTTTGATTGCTGCCTGAGTCTCCTCCACTTGAGCTCATTACCACAGGCTAAAGTGGGCCAGTGTGTATGATTACGTTCTCAGGAAGCACATTAGTATAAGAGTACAGCACCAGACATGCTCTGATTAGACCTATTAGTTGAATTTAAGGTTGTAAGAGCACAAGATCATGAGAGGGTAAAGCACTTAAACAGAATGCATACAGGACTGCCCAATTATTTTGCAAACCAAAAAAAAATTATAATTAAATAATAGGAATAGATAATTGAAATAGTTTGGCTAGTGAAATGGGGGGGGGGGGGGGGGGGGTATAGACCATTTTGAGGGATGTAAACAAAAACAATGATACTAACGCATTTCCTGCTTTATATTTTTGATTTCTATAGCTTCCGAGAATCTAAAAAGAGTTACATATTAATAAATAGTTTTATGATGGCTGTTTTAACATTACAGTTACAGTTATGTTACAGTTTTGAAATAGTTTGATATCAAGCAGGAAATGTTCATGGGCCAATGACATGGCCACATTCAAATGGTCTATAGTAGCAGATATATGTGATATAATTCAAACAGAGTTCACAGTCAACATTCACATAAGGTGAATGTGAGATCCATTGAAGCCTGAATTAGAGAAGGTATATCATTCACATCCTGAGATAGGGCTTCAATCCAGAATAAAGTAATGCACATAGTAACAAACAAATCATTAATAAGTGATGCGGGTTGTCAGTCAAAGGCGAATGATTAACGTTTGTAGAGTTTTGCTCCCATGTCCTAGAGTTTCACCTATCTAATAAGATGATGCCCAACTGTTCATATTTATGCATAACTAATATTATGTAAACTTGAATGTCTTTTTTGTATGCTGTTGAATTTAAATGTTGACACAAAAGATAATTTATTTTTAGGGCATATGTCCGCTGAATAATTTTTAGGGGGGGCATTTTTTTTGTTGTTGTTGTCAACCGAAGCATTGCATTTTTAAATGGCAACAGTGTAGCTAAGTGGTAAGTGTGCATTTTATGCTCATCACTAAACAATCTATTTTTTATTTTACTTTGACAGCTGAGTGTTTTTAGAATAGAGCTGGCATTTCTGCAGCACAAGAAATGCTTTGGTGGATACGCGCCTAATACTTAAAATATTTTTAGAGTTTAAACTGACAAGACTTTCCAACAATTGAAGATGTATTGTTTGTTGGCAAAGTTTGGGCATGTGTCCACCACAGGGTCCTATAATACACCAGGAACAATAAGGCACAAGATGTGTTTTGCTCGATTTGTTGCTATTTTCAGACCAGCACATCTCTGATTTTCACGTTTTGCGCCACGTTGTTGAAATACCAAATCCATTTGTGCCACTTTGTCGACTCATGAGCGTGTTGGTCTAAAATAAAGCTGTGTTAAGGTGCATCGTTTGTATATGGGGCCTAAGAATAGAACGTGTGTGTGGATATAACTCAGTTTTTTGTCTACACTTCGTTATTATCGTTCATGTATTCATTTGCTGGAAATTAGAACTGAATTTAGAAATAGCTTTGAAACTAATCTTTGCGCTTAACAAACGAAATTAATTATGTAAGCTAATGGATGTCTTCAGTGGAGTGCGTACAACACCGTTTCCTTATCCACGAGAGTAAAGGTGTAAAGAGTAAAAGTGAAGAGAAAGTAAAGAGGGCGAATGGAGGAGGCTCATTCTTTATCCTCACGCTGCAGATGGTCTGTTTAACTGTTTTCTCGCTAGTGAAGCGTTCACTTTTTCCACTTACAAAGTCTGTCATGTAAATAGCAAATGTGCCATGGTCTGATGCAACTGACTATTGAAGGGAATGGGAGATTGGTTTAATGCATGTCATACTCAAAGCACATTCATAACTCATTAAGAGAATAAGCACATTTAATAAGCAGTTTGCATCTGTTTTACATATAGCGCTAAAAGTTCTGTGCTTTTAAAGTACTCACAGCTGAGTGTTTTTGGAGCGCTGCCATTTTCAGCTGCACAAAAACGCTTTGGTGGACAAATGCCCTTACTGAGTCACGTGCTATAAAGACACAACCCATTTCTGTAAAGGGACAGAGAGCAGCAGCTCATTTGCATTTAAAGAGACAGAAAGTTTTTGCTTCCACCAACTGGTATTATTAAAAATGATCTGTGATGTATTTTGAGCTAAAACAAAAATACATATCAAGTCAAGTCAAGCTTTATTGCCATTCTGCTATATGTGTGGACCAACAGAGGAATGAAATGGCATGTCTCGCAAGACAACGGTGCTACATGAATTAATCATAAATACAAACACAACACTGGACATAAGAGCTATTTTAAGAAACCTATGCATAACTAACATATACTATAAGATACCTAACTATACACATAAGACAGGCTATACAAGTATCCATGTACTTATATCAAATCTTATATCAAATCTTACAAAATCAATTATGATAAAAACTAATTATATTATTTTGTTAGCTATAATTCAACAAACTGCATAGGAACATGTCTAATTACATTTTACCATACCATAGCTTCTTAAAGCAATTATGCTACTTTGTGAAAGTGCCAGTTTGCTAGTTCAAACTGTGAAAGTGTTGACTGTCACTGTGTTTTTCTCCGTGCAGGCCACAGTCGTGTGCTGCTGCAGATGGCTGGTGTGGTGCCCACTCAATTACTTCTTGAGGTCATGAGCTGCCCGTATTGCGTAAGGGCCCTTGAGAGCATGGATCTGGAGATTGGTGATTCAGACTACCCTCGATCAGAAGGGGACGTGGTGTATGAGTTCTCCTATGATTCCGGGTTCATAACCAGCCGTTCAGCACATCATAAAATGCAGGAGAAACAAAACCGTCTGGTTCAATTCTGGGAGGACTTCCGGGACCGACTGATACGTATAGTGGATAGCAAATACTTTAACCGTGGAATTATGATCGCCATTCTCATCAACACCTTGAGTATGGGGATTGAATACCATGAGCAGGTGAGTACAAGCGTGGGTTCCTTCATGAATATTCTGGATTGCTTTAAATAGAGTGCTGCACGGTTGACATATTTTTGTATGCAAAAACCCATAAACAAGATGGCATTTGGCATTTCTGGTTGGTTTCTAACAAATTCTTCTGGTGTTTGGTTAAATAGATAAAATATGTTCTATTAACAGAATATTATCACAATTTAATCTATGTCATAAAATGCATAAAAAGTGACTACAAAAGTTGTCTGGTACATTAACCGGTTACTCACTGAAGCTAAGCAGGCCTGAGCCTGGTCAGTATCTGGATGGGAGACCACATGGAAAGACTGGGTTGCTGTTGGAAGTGGTGTTAGTGAGGCCAGCAGGGGGTGCTCAGCCTGCGGTCTGTGTGGGTCCTAATGCCCCAGTATGGTAAAAGGGACACTATAATGTCAGTGGGCGCCTTCTTTTGGATGAGATGTTAAACCAAGGTACTGACTCTCTGTGGTCATTAAAAAGTCCCATGGCACTTTTCATAAAAAGTAGGGGTGTAGCCCTGGTGTCCTGGCCAAATTCCCTCCATTGGCCCTTACACATCATGGCCTCCCAATCTTCCCCATCCACCGAATTGGATGTATCTTTGTCTCTCCACTCACCCTATAGCTAGTGTGTCATGAGCGATAATGCCCCAGTATAGTGAAGAGGACTTATTTGGCCTCCTAACCATCCCTATATCATAATTGGCTTTATCACTCTGAGTCCAGTAGGATAAATCCAGTAGGCTTTGTCTTGAAGAAACTAGGGTGATGCTAACTCTTGGGTTAGCCCTCAAAAATATGTCATATCACTCTATTTTGAAGGAACAATCCACCTTTCTGGAAATAGGCTCATTTTACAACTCACCTGGAGTTAAACAGTTACGTTTTACCATGTTTCAATTCTTTCAGGCAGTCTCCACTAGCATTTTTATCTTATCTTTGCATAAGTCATTCAGTCAGATTAGACCATTACCATCTCACTCAAAAAAAGAGAGTTTTTATATTTTTCTCAGTCATTCCTAGCCAAAATTTCATTTTGAGTTGGACGACAATAGTTGAAATACTTTTTTTATTATTATTTTTGAGATGCTAATGGTCTAATTCGATTCAATGAGCTAAATTTAGCTAAGCTAAAAGTGCTCCCGCCAGACCTGGAGATCAGCTGAATAGATTCAAAAATAGTAAAGCTCAACTATTTAACTCTAGAGGACTAAAAAAAAAGTGAAATGTTCCTTTAAGGAAAACATGGTTGTTATAATGATTGTTTATAGCTCTTTTTAAGGAAGCTATAGGGTTGTTTGCAGAAACACTGACTATGTTATAATGCAATCTCTTGCAGAAATTTATTTGTAACATTTGTAGAGTTTAGTTTGCTATTTATTTTTGTTATTTATAAACAGTGATGAGGATTCAGATCCTTATTAGGCAAACAGATCTCCTGCTTATATAACTGAGTTGTGCTGCAGTGCCTCAGACTGCACCTCTATCTCTTCTAGTGGTGTTGTTGGGATGTTACCACTCATTGTTTCATACCAAATCCTGTGGTTTGACATTTAGCCAATCTGATAGAAGTCTCACAGTAAGGAAAGCTGGGTTTCACATAAAGTGGTCGCAGCACTGACATTTTCTGGAGCTGATATTGTGGAGAGGATAAAAGCAAAGAACATCTTGCGGAAGGAAGACATTTTAAATATTTTTACATTTCTGTTTTGGATTAAAATAAGGATGGCCTAATGGTCTTAAGTTGGAGCCAGTTTGGGCTAGTAGCCCTTTTTGTGGTTTAAAAGTGATGTAATATATTGCAAATAATGCTCTTTGAAACACACTCTTAATCAAGTTTTTATACTGGCACCACATATTTACATCCATAGAATCTTATCATTCTATTAAATATTCTTAATAAGAAAGGACTCTTTAGATTATTAAAATGTTCTTTACACAAATACGAATTTGATTCTTTAAAGGGGTGGTCCAGAGTGTATTTTTAAGGCTTGGTTGTGTTTATAAGATGCAAAGCAATGTGTGCTCATGCTTTACTTGTAGAACATCACGCTATTTTTTCAAATATCTTACATTGATTATAGCAAAGACTACAGATTACACAAGTCATGTCACTCGTATCCTTTTGAATGGGTAAAATTTTAACTGTGATGATGGCGATTGAAGCCATGCCTTCTAGTACAGGAGCCAATCAGCGATTGCTATAGAATGACAAGTCTCTGAGGGAGGGGCTTGGACCAGACGTAAGTTTCTGCAGATTTTGTGTGAGACGAACATTTAGTAATGAAACTAAAGAGACAGCTGTTGTTTAATTTTATTGGTTATTCATAATATGTAATGAAATCGCAAGCTTGGCAGGTAATTTTGGAGAATTTGATGTTTCCCCATTCAGACAGAATGCCCGAGCATACTGCCCGAGAGGCATTTCAAAGATGGTCACCACGTCACGACCCTACAAAATACTGTCACATATTTTTCGGAAAAAGCATGTTTAAGTATAATATAAAATGTTCTCATATCTTGGGCGAGTTTGTTATTTGAGATGTAGAATGTAGAGAAAGCGGCTACATAGCGAGACACTGCACACGCTGCTGAAGATTGTTGGTGTTTACAGCGGTTTGACTGATGAATATGAGTTTGTAGCTAAATTGTTAGCATTGCCAAACAGCATTTCCCATTGTTTATATCCTTGTTTACATCCTCGCTACAACTTACCGTTAATGCTAGAAACTGTGCATGCAGTTGATCAATTGAAACAAATAAAAATACTTACAGGTTGGAACTCACAATCCACAGCTTTGTCAGTTGGAGTTTTAACCGAATCCAGCACTAAACTGGGAGAGCTTATGAAAGCTGTCCTTTGTCAAATGCTAGCTATATATTTTGTATAATTCTCTGGAACATAATTCAAATTAAACTGTAAGCACTTCTCTCTTTGTGTCGTGTCCTTTAGAAGCCCAAATACAGAAAGAGAAAAAGCTCTGTGGAAATAGCAGCGTTTGGATGGCATTTTAGCTTTCACTGCTTTAACATCACAGCACCTCTGGTCATGCCCCTTTCGCTGCACAGGGTGTGTGTGCATAGTCAATGCACGTAACAGGAAGCGTTTGTGTTCTCACTAGCCCGGATGTTTTGTTTTTTTTTGCAGTCCTCAAAGTTCGTTTGCTGTAGTTTTTGCTAAGCCAACTCTAAAAAAGCCCATGTCTACCTGTGTTGTTCACACAGCTACATTACACATCAACTAAAGTTTAAAATATGATATTGTAGTGGACCACCCCTTTAATGAACGTGTTATTTGGGGAACCAAAAATGGTGCTTCTGTGGCATTGTTTCAAAAAACAGTTATGAAATATTTATTTTTAAGAGTAAATATGTTGTCTACCTATACGTTTTCTAGCTTTTTAACACAATTGAGGTTGTGTCACAACTTTGTCTTTTAGCGTACATCAGAAAATTCCATTTTCTAACAGTCTGAATATTTAGACTATGTTATTGCTTTCCAGTTTGTTTGTTTTTAAATTCTTAGCTATATTAGAAACCTACCAAATTATAATAATGTATATTTTTCAAATGCTAAGTACTGTATGTATGTTGATGTTCAATGACAACTATGCATGTATATATATTTAATGGATGTACGGATTCATATTTTATGGATGGCCAGCTTTAAACTGGACAGTGCACATAACATCTGGCTCTAGAGGACCAGCAAAAGAAAAAAGAAAAATAAATCTGAATTGCACTAGACGCAGGTATGAACTTAAATACAGTTGTTTTGCTAAAAAGCAATTTGGAGAGCAATTGGGGTTGAAGTAATGTTTAGCAGCTCTGTAAAAAATTAGGTTGAGCTGCACCTTGCAGTGTCTCGCTTGACTTTATGTCACTGAAAGAGCAATATTGGCAATAGGAGGTAACTGCGCTAATAATAGATCTGAACAAACCCTTTTATCCTACATTTAATTATGTGTGATTATATATGATTGATTGGTTGCTCTTTGGCTACAGCATAGCTTGTTGAATAGCAATGCGGTGCTCAGATAGCAAGACTGCTTCTGAAGTAAAATCTTTGATAATTATGTTATGTAAAGAACAGTTCATGTTGTCTAATTAACCTGAGACCCGAAATCAAATCCTTTTCATCCTTATTTCAGAATCAAACTTCCTTGCATAAACATTCTTAGATTCACTTTGAAGAATTAAGATGTATTCTTCAGGAAAATCCTGCTGTTTTTCATCTCTGTGGGATGAAATTCTGTTTGGCAGCTAATGTTTTTATCATTTATCAGCTATCTGTGACTGCCATTATACTGCCTTACAAAGGCAAAGTGCAGCAACTATACAAACACTAAAACTGAGCAAATCACCTTTAAAGCACTTTTTTACACCTGCCAGTTAAACATGTTGTGGGTAGTTTAGTGGTTGTGTTTCTCTGAAACAGGTCTAAATTAAACCTGGAGAAGGTGAATATGTTTACATGGGCACCAATAATTTTAATGCGATTCAGACAATACTCTGATTAAGAGTCTACCATGTAAACAGAGATTTTTGATTAATTTAAGATGATTAAGGTCATAATCGAACTAAACAGAAATTGGATTAAGACATGTGGAGTATGCCGATTTTAGTTGCATTATTGAAGTGCAGTACAGACATGGAAACACCTTAATTGAACTATTACCGTCGTATAGGATTTTCAACGCATTTTGTGACAAGATATTCCATACACACTCGGCTGTTTGACACTATTCTTTGCACCTATTGAGTCAGTGAAGGACCACAGACACACACCGTGAAATGCAGAGGTTTTTTTCTCCCATACGGCATGTGGTATCAAATTCCATTGAAACAACACTTTTCCAACAGTTCATACTATCATCCAATATCTTCTTTGTCACGGAGAGCAAGCATGAAATGTTCAAGAATGAAAGTGAAAGTGCCGAACTGCAGTTAAAGTCGAAAAATTAAAAGTGAAACACCCGAAATTACATGAAACTCCGGAGGAAACGTTGGATAGCGCGGTGACACAAGCACATAGGGGCTTTATTCACCATATTGACCGTTACACTTTTCCCCGTTCAAAAAGATTCGAGTGACATGTCTTGTGTATTTTATAGTTTTTGGTTCGAGCCTAGGCTGGGTCAGTTGGCATTTCTGTGTGGAGTTTGCATGTTCTCCCATTGTTCGCGTGGGTTTTCTCCAGGTGCTCCAGTTTCCCCCACAAGTCCAAAGGTATGTGATTTGGGTAAGCTAAATTGTCCGTAGTGTATGTGTGTGAATGAGAGTGTGTGTGTTTCCCAGTGATGGGTTGCAGCTGGAAGGGCATCCGCTGCGTAAAACATATGCTGGATAAGTTGGTGGTTCATTCCTCTGTGGCGACCCTTGATTAATAAAGGGATGCGAAAAGTCGAAAAGAAAATGAATGTATGAATAGCCGCATTTCCACTATCGGGCCAGTGCGAGCCAGGGCTTTAATCGGGCCAGGCCGGGCCAATAGCCCGGGAGGTTGAGAAATGAGGCCGAAATCATGTCGCGTTTCCACTGTCGGGCTAGTTGCTCGCAGCGCGTCACGCAAACACCGCCCCCAGAACGTCCCCCGAATCAAACGTCACACAACCCGTCACACAACCCGCCCACTTCAGCGGGAACAAAAAACTCAAATTATAACCACAAACACAACCTGGCATCACTACGAGAGCAGGAAGATGGAGAACACCGATTGCTTTTTTACTGTTTGTGGTCTGTTGGTGTAAGGCCAGACAGCGATCCCTGGATCAGGACATTCGAGTTCGGCGCCCTCATTTCTGCAAACGCCGTCTATTTGCCTCTGAACATTTTCCTCGGCCCAAATGTTCAGAAGAGCCCTGGTGTCCTCAACTGACCAGTACTGTCTGCTATCCATTTTTTCTTCTTCTTAGTGAGTTGATCAAGCGCGATAGCAAAACAAATGTAAGGGAAGAAAGCATCTTGTCTCCTCTTTACCTGACAGGAAAACTCCGCCTTTGTACGTAACCCCGCCCCGAAGCCCCAGTTGGCCCTCCTTGGCCCAAGGTATTCGGCGGGCCGAAAAAGGCCGGACGCTGGCCCCAAGGAAGCCCCGCTTTGGCCCGATTACGCCCCGGAAGTGACAGTGGAAACGCGACTGGCCTTGGCTCGCCCTGGCTCGCTCGCTTTAGGCGCGATAGTGGAAACGCGGCTAATGAATGTCTTAGTATAGTCTTCCTTTGTCTATGTATTTACTTCATGTCATAAATGTGGTCAATTTTAACTTTTTCAAAAAGTATTAAAAGGGTTTTTTCAACTTCGAAAAGACAATTTTAACTCTATTTAAGATATTTTTTCCTAATTTCTTGTTGTTTTGAGCAACTATTTTATATGTCATCTCACAGTATTTCTGAAAATTGTTTTATTTTTCCTCTGAGAAATATTCTTTCATATGCATGTGCATTTGATTCATGAAAAATAATTGCTTAAGGCATGAGGTTGCCCTTGGTTATTATTGTGCTCGATGTGATAGGTTGTTTACTGAGTAATTGCCATTTACGTGGAATCAAATGGTTCAAAGCTCATCTTTATAGTGTTTGTTCAGTACTGTCAACTATTGGAGAACATTGTTGCCATAGTGGTTATTGAGGGAGGATTACTGTAATGAGATAAGGCTGGCTGCATTGATCTATGTACTGAATGCTCATAGCATAGCGGGGAGGAAGATCAGCAACTCAGCAGAGTCTGCACACTCTGGAGTCAATCAGCCATCTAATCGGATTTACATGGGGCCATTGACGCTCCTCATTGCTGCATCAGTCAAAGTCACTCCACAGAGACTGTGCAACTGTTCACCCTGTCACTGACTGTTCACCCCATTCGTACAACTCACAGTTATTTCACTTTGATAAATGACGGACATGTTCATTATCTCTAAGGCTCCAAGGAGTAGCTGAAACACTTTTAAGAAGATGACATGTCCCACAGGACATTTCTACTTTTAAAGGCACAGTAATTTCTGCCATTAGAGGGTGCATATTCGCATCAAACCAAGGCTTGATGATGCAGTGACCGAGTGTGGAATCATTGATGTTGTTGTCTTCATAACATCCTACAGCACTGCAGAAATCATGTTCATGGATGAGCTAAAGTATTCAAAACTGATTATCAAAGTAGTATGAAGCAGAGTGAGGCTGGTAAACCATTGAAGCAAAACGAGAGCACTGAAGCAACTGCTAATAACGAGACCAGCACAACATAGCATGAAAGCAGCTGAGCTTTTATTATGCCACAATTGACCACTTCCGGTTCTTCCAGTCATGAACACACATGGAAAAAAAAGCACCACTGTTTTGTCATAGTGAATAGATTTTAGGGTTCTGTCATGATGATGTCATAACGCACAACATATTAAAGTGTCATGGTCCGTGTCAAAAGTTAAAATTGCTTCTTTTTTGTCTGGATTTGAACATCCTTTTAAACATTTGGATAATGCAAGTATACATAACTTGGCAAAACATATAACAATATTCTTGTGGATTGTGTATATTGAACGAAGTATCTAGCCCGGCCCCAGAACGCTCCCCCCGGGATTGTAATGCTTAAGAGGTGAGGTGTTGGGGTGGTGGAGGGATGCTAAAGTCGTGAGATGCTGCAGGTAAGACAGCTTTGGTATATATAGGGGTTTGGTCAAGAACTGATTGGATAATAGAATAATTGTCAATGACGTATTTGATACTGAAACTTCTGCGCGTGCTCCTCCCGAAATTTGTTTACAAAACATCATACAAACATTACTATTGTTATTGTTAAATCAGCAAACTTTAAATGAAGTGTAAACTCTAACAAGTCTTTCTCTGAACTTAAAACAACTAAGATTACTTTTATTGTCAACATTATGGGAACAACACATCCACTAGCCTCCATGTTATCCAACACAAAAAATTAAGTTAAAATATATAATTTTTAATTTAAGTGGATTTAACATAAAACAAATAAATTGTCCAAAGAATGCAATAATTGTGTAGTTTCAACTTTTTTTTAAAAATTACCCAAGCAAAAAAATTATAATTTTGAGTGTCTACATTTCAAATACACACCCATCCTTTGACTACTGTAATTTAATGCACAAATAAATGCACAGCTCTGCACCCGAATGAATGCTTGTTGCATTTTTAATAGCTTTTGAGACTTCGATTACGGCGTTTCAATAAGCCATATGACAGCTATACCAAGGAGCTGTAAAGACTGATTACTTTTGCAATGTGGATAAATCACTATATTGTGTTGAAGACTCCGGGTATGTGATGTGATGAAAATTTATGCCACGCAGAAACTCTTAACAAAGCAAAAACAAAACATCACTTTCAATCAATGATTGCGTTTCTCACCTATAGTGTACCCAGTCTCACAGTTTGACAGCGTCTGTCATGTGAAAACAGCGTGCGCTGTTGTGAATAACTGAGCAAGGTGTCTTCTTATAGGATAAGCAATATCTACCATCTAAACAAAAATATCTGGCAACACGGTGGCACAGTGGCCAGCACTGTCACCTCACAGCAAGAAGGTCGCTGGTTTGAGTACCGACTGAGTCTGTTGGCATTTCTGTGTGAAGTTTGCATGTTTATCTCGTGTCCACGTGGGTTTTCTCCGGGTGCTCCTGTTTCCCCCACAAGTCTTAAGACATGCGCTATAGGTGAATTGGGTAAGCTAAATTTTTTATAGTGTACGTGTGTATGTCCTGGTCTTCTTAGGTTGGGGGTCGACTAATGGGCTAGCGACCCACCTCATAAAAATTAGATCTTACGAAACACCAACATGGTGCAGCTAAATATCAACTTTGAAACAAATGGCCCTGGGAGTGAGAAAATAAGTAAGTAAACAAAAATATCTACAGTACATCTAATCATCTCACCTAAACAGTGCAAAAAATAGCCAAAGCTTTTATTAATAACAGTGCTTAATAAACGTGTGTGTGTGTGCGTGTGTGTGTGTGTGTGTGTGTGTGTGTGTGCGTGTGTAAAGGTAGCGACTACCACATAAAGGTAGTCGCTTTCGACCAATTAGCTTTCTTAGGTTTACAATCACTCTCATTGGTAGGTGATTATTGTTTCACACGCAGTAAGCAGCGAAAATAAATAATGGCAAAGTGGCCCACCTAAATAATATTTGTATTTTTTCAAAGTGTCAGAGGCAGTCAAGCATATATAATTTTTTTTTAAACCACAAGTAAATCTGATAATGAGTCTGATCAAAAGAGATCTTGAGAAGATGAAACTGTGGCCCTCGATCAGGATAGCGGGAGGCAGAAGCAAAGCGATCTCAAGTCAGCCAGAAAACATGACATAAGAGTTAACTGTGGCTTTTCTTGAAGGTTAGACAGAGTGAGTAATTGGCACATAATAGCGTTTCATACGATTTACGTTTGTAGCTACATGTTTGTTTGTTTTTTTTACCAATGGTTGACCCATAACGTTATATTGCACAAAATAAATAAAGTCTGTTCAGAAATGTTATGTTTTTTCAGATATAACCGCTTCGTCATGTTCCGGGAAGACTGAAATTGTTCAGCAGACTTCAGTCACGGTAACTTTTATTTCCTGGTTTTGTTCCGGAAATTATTCATTTACAAATTAATCATTAATAAATACCTAAACCTAACTCATACCTTATTAACTATTAGTAAGCAGCAAATTAGGAAATTGAGGTAAACACTAATATTTCATTAATAGAGAGAATAGAACCTTAAAATAAATTGTGACCAATATGTTCTATTAAATTTTTCCTGGATTTGTTTAGTTGTTCTATTAGCCTTATTGATTTTAAATGTTGACTAGATTTGAAAAAAATAAACCTTCTTATATAACTTTATTTATCCTCTTTTTATTTTATTGATTTATTTTTTATACAAATTGAGGCAGGCAGTCAGAGACATATCAAGCTGCAGATTCGTTTCAGCACACACAATCCAGCACAGACGATCTAGGCAGGACCGACCCGTATATGGTCAATGATGGATCAGTCTTCTTCTATTTTTTCTTGTTTAACGACGACTAACTGACTTTCACAAATATGGCGATCGAGACTGTCCCTTCTACGATTGCCATTCATTAGACTGTGAACAGTTTAGGATTTCCCATTTCAGTCATTATTTCATACATCTCATCGTTTCATAATGTCATGACAATCATTTTAACATCGGTGCAGTTTTGGTACTCAAATTATGTAAATTAATATGATTAGTTAAGACTTTATTCACATATCCACATACCCAAAGAAAACATAATAGACCGTCTAATTGTAGTATTAAGTGTAATAAACTAATTCAGAATCTTAATGTTGTCAAAATCGTTTTGTAGTAAAATATAAATAAACAATAATGTGCCACATTATATACATTTAAATTAATTATTAATAATGAATTTGTTTGTCTTATTATATTTTTTGCAACTATAATTACCACAAATTACCAGTACTTTATGGTTCAAAAACAATATATTATTTATTATAAATCACTGTAGTATTTACTGTGGGAAAACATTAATAAAAAAGTTATTATTAAAATTAAGCAAATAAATACTATTCAAAAGCTGGAGTAAAATGTTAATTTAGTGTTATACATTTATTAAATGTAAAAAGATTATTATCACATATAAAGATGTATTACACGTATTTACTTGCTATTATTTCCTTCACTATAATGAAAGAAATTTAGATCATTTATAGACACAATTAAGATCATTTATAAATCTCTGAAAATTTTTCAGCAAAGCCAGCAAACGATTATCTACTATATTGACTCTGTCAGATAAATAATGACGGATCAAGTATGATGACTGATAGAAAACAGTTCAGTCTATTATATTGATTGGCAATTGTAAACAACGTTCCTCATTTGCCTGTCTCAATCGCCCTATTCATGAAATAGTACACATTATTGTCTATTGTGTACACTATTTATTAACAATATATATAAACATATACTGATGACGAGGTCTGAGAAGGCGTTAATAACATTAACATCTGTCATAACCATGTATGGTTCGGCCCTGCCTAGATCAGGTGTGCTGGACTGTGTGTGCCTGAAACATGTGTGGGTCTGCGGGTCTGCAGCTTGGTATTATTGGGCAGTCATGGCTACCAACAGACCTCAAGTGATGCTTTAATGTTGGGCTTTTTAAATATAAGCTAAAGTTTTACTTGATAAAACTTTTTTTTTAAATTCTGATCTTTACAGATACTGGAAAGTTTAGATCTGTAAAACGATTATCTCAAATAGCCGTGAAAGTCACAGACAGTGCTGTTGTTTATCATTCCATTTGCCTTTTCTGAGATTTTCTGCTCTCAGAAGTGCATAAAAAATCGGGTATATGTGCTATGCTTCATGGGATGTATTAGAAGAAAGTGGCAATAAAAGGTGCAGCATCAAACTCCCAGAGGAAAAGTCTGGTCATCCTCTCCTAACATCACCCTGCTTCTGTCTGTCTTGTTGCTGCCACTGAAAGCCCAGCATCCCAACATGCATTTTCACTGTCATTGCTTTTCCATTGCCTTGTCCAGCAAATGCACTTGATGCAGCAGCAGGGGGAATTTGTAGCTTTTCACTCAGACAGACCATGCTCTTGAAAGATGGCATGGATATTGGATTTGTGTAGTGCAAATGGTTCAGTCGACAATAAAAAGATGTCATCATTTATGGACCATCATGTTGAAAGGCCATGAGAAAAAGAAAAGCACCATAGAAAGCACCATAAAAGCATCATAAATTCTGTAAAAACTCCACAGTACATGTTATATGTTGGTTATATTCCATCTCTTCTAAGTGTATACAATAGCAACGTGTAAGGAACAGATTCACTGTAGATGTACAATACAATTACTGATCATTTTTCTATCTAGCTGTTAATCACAGTGAACAGATCAGTGAGTGAATTGTTTTGAGAACCGAATCAATTTGATTTATGAACAAATCCAAAGTGAAAGTGATTCACTGATCTGCTAAAAAATGTATTGCAAATCAAACAGCATTACATCTCTTATTAGTTTGCATTTAAAGTTGCTAGGGTAACACTTTACAATAACAGTACATGAATAATGATGTGTTAATATGTAAACTAAACATTACTTTATTATGAACTAATGATGACTTAGGACATGGACTAATCAGGAACTAACTTTATCTACAACATGGGTCACATGAGTTCAGTGTTGGGCAAGCTACTTGATAAATGTAGTGATCTAAGCTATTAGCTACTCTACTTAAAATGTAGCATAATTACACTAAAAGCTACCCCTTGGGAAATGTAGCAATCTAAGCTAAAAGCTACTTGGCAAAAGTAGCTTAGCTAAATCTAAGCAATTTTTAGTTTCATTTTTAGCAACTTAGCAACTCGAAGCAACTTAAATACAAGTCACTCATATCTTAGTGATCAATAAAACTGTCAATGAAGCATACGAGGCAGAATTGTTCAGTTCAATTATTTACTGCAATTAATCTTCTGTACTAAACAGAAACAAACTATATAACAGCAAAAACAAAGAATCAAATAAAACCAGCTGTTACACATTTAAAATACTATAGTAATTTATAGTAAAGCGAAATATTTAGGAATGAGCATTATATTGTATATATATTTACAACTCTTCGTTAATGAATTACACTACATAATGAAGTATCATTAGTAACTATCGTGAACTAATAGTAATTACCATAGTAAACTTTAGCCGTTACTACAGTAAACTATATACTTCTCGAGGTATGGTCATGAGGAATCCTGCTTCATAACTCCTCTCCTTCAGTCATCTTTTCATCAAGCAAATTTCTTGTGTTGTCCTAATTGTTTGGCGATGCCACTGACCAGAGCGAGAGGTGGCAGTAATGCACCAAAAAGTTTGTTGTCAACTACCGTAAAACAGAAACACAAAGAAATCGTCATTCTTGCCACCAAATGGATTTGCTTTCATCGGCTAGACATCGGCCTCACAAATCCATGAGTCAGCAATCGGTAAATGTAGCTTGTGTGGACGCTACTGCGCAACTTGACAAAAAAAATAGCTTCGCTACTGAAAAGCAATTTGATTTAGAAAGTAGTGGCGCTACCGCTATGCTGCTGAGAAGTGTAGTTAAGCTAGTGGCGTCACTTCTACTTGTAGCAACTCTACTGCCCAGCACTGCATGAGTTCATATATGAATAATGGCTACCCTAATTACTTGTCAGTACATGATTGTTTGTTAATTTATTTATTAATTACCACATTAATGTATGCTTAATTTAACCAACATGAACTCATGACATGTTAATGTATAAGTAAATCATGACTTTACTTGGAGGGGCACATCATCATTACCCATTCTTAACTACTCATGAACTCATCACCCTTATTATGCAAGTCCGCGTGTCTAGTGCGTTTACACTGAATAACAATAGAAGTGTTCTTTCAAAGTCAACATGAACAGTTTAAACACAGGAGTTGATGAGTAGTTAAGGATGAGTTAATGGTGATGTTCCCCTCCAAGTAAAGTCATGTCAGCTGACCGCTTACCTTAGTGTGGTTCCCGCTGTTACCAGTTTGTCCAGACAGCTCGTCATGTATGTTGATGGACTTGGTCAATAGGTGCTTTTGAAAATACTATTGGTTGGGTTTAGGAAAGGAGGAGGGTGGGTCAGTCGATTGGTCATTCAGTCAGTCAAACAGTCAACAGTGGCCTCTGGTGGATTTACGTGAGAACAGCAGGTGTGAATGGCACTGGAAGGATGAATTTGAGATCTGAAAATGTGTACACAGCGGCCTCTCGTGGATTCGCTTAAACAAAAACTGCAAAAAAACATACCTCCTGGGACATATTTGGTGGTTTCTAGAAATGTATATAGCAGTACATTTTCAGAATGAGCCTGGGTTACTTGTCGAGAGCAAACTCTGTAGTTTCGACATCTGTATATATATTTTTTTTTTTCATTAAAATATTCCAAAACTACTAGAACAGTGTTTTATGTTTTGCTCACTTTTGTGCTTACAGTATCTAAATGTTTCAAATAATGTTCAAATTCCTGTATGGTCATGCTAATGTGTATGTGTGTTGAATTCTGATTTGGTCAAATAGAAAACAGGGAACCATCAAAGATGCTTTAATACACCAATGTCAAATTCAGTTCCTGGAGAGCCGCAGCTCTGCACAGTTTTGCTTCAACCTTAATTAAACACACCTGATCAAACTTACTGCGTCCTTCAGGCTTGTTTGAAACCTACAGTTAAGTGTGTTTAAGCAGGGTTGGAACTAAACTGTTCAGAGCTGCAGCCCTCCAGGAACTGAGTTTGACACCTGTGGTTTAATAGGTTGTGTGTATAGGTTGTCCATTTAATTTTTTCTATACTTCCTGCTGTTCATCTGAATTTCGTACACCAAAATCACGTGATTGCAGAGATCGCACAGAGCAGCATTATGACAGAACCCTAAAATGTATTTAGTATTTAGTAGTATAATAAATGATTTCGTGCTATGTTGTGCTCATTAGCAATTGTTTCAGCCTTCTCGTTTCGCTTTGATAGCATATTAGCACTGTCACTTCACAGCAAGAAGGTCGCTGAAATGGGTCCCAGCTGAGACAGTTGGCATTTCTGTGTGGATTTTGCATATTCTCCCTGTGTGGGTTTCCTCTTGGTGCTCTGGTTTCCCCACAGTCCAAAGACATGCACTATATGTGAATTGGGTAAACTAAACTGGCAGTAGTGTATTTAGTAATTAGTAGTATAACACATGCTTCTGTGCCACGTTGTGCACGTCCCTCATTAGCAATGGTTTCAGCCTTCTTGTTTTACTTTGATAGCAAGTTGTTGTTATAAAATAGCTTTCGATGTAAATACGTATCTTCTAGCTCTGAAAATTGCACACTGTTCCTTTTAAATTCAAAAATTCCTTCATATTACTTGTTAAATCCCTGATTATGTTTGTCATTGTTTTACTCTCTTCATTTGTCTCTTAATTTGTTAGCTTGAACTTCTGTAATCTGTAAATTCAACACCCTCTGGCTCAGCCTGCTGCTGCAGTAGCCATGCCTCAAACTCTTCATATTGGTTAAGCTAGAAAGCGATTAACATATTTAAGCAGACCACTCTAAATGTTTTGATAGTGCCTGGGAGGGCAGATGTGTTGGAGATAAATTCATAATCTGTAAACTTTAAATGAGGACAACTTGTTTTGTCATGAAAAAAAAAATTATTTACAGAATAGAAATGCAGCATGACTGTTACAAAAAGAAACAGGCCATTTTGTTGGAAAAATTATGCACAGGCTGGAAGATTGTGCTTAGAATTCATCACGACTGAGCTCAGGCTGTGGCTCTGCATAATAGCATGTGTCTCACTTTATGAGGAAAATTACACTAAACAATGTTTTCGCCCCATGGTATGTTTTTGAATCTGTTGCTTCAGAGCTGTTCTGGCAAATTAGCATCATGTTTTATTTCAAGCCATATTAGAGTAAACACTTTAGCAATCTCAGTACCTGAGGTGGTGTCCGCTGCTGGAATAATGACTCACAAAGCAGCCTGTTGGACACGACACGCCAGCACATCTGTTTATGCGTATATGTTGCATAAATTGTACGATTTAAATGGGAATTTACCAGCTGAAAATGTGACAACCATCTGTTTAATGTTGACACCATTAGCTTGATTCAGAAAATATTCAGAGTTTTAGTTTATTCGTAATTTCTGTAATAACAGTGCACCAACAGCATAATGTAATATTGTTTAGAACCAAAATTGGTGGCTGTAAGGCTGGAGAATGCTTGACTAATCTAACATCGCAGTGGAAGGGAGTATAATGAAGGTTTTCATTATTCTTTTACTAATCCATTACTAATCTGTTGTTCCTGGGTAACAAGCAGTCTGGGGAAGTGGCATATAAATATTCATGAAGTACATTGATTAATATATGTAGATCAATGCAGGCAGGAGCGACTGAAGAGCCCCCTAGTGGTGGCATGACAGCACATTTTTACAGTTTATTTTTACATTGGGTTGTGAAATTCATAAACTGATTAAATTTTTTCTTGATTGATACTAATTGTATTGTTTTCTATACATGTTTTCTTATAAATCTATTATTTATTTGGTGGTTGAAGTGGCATAAATGCATTTGCACATGAATTGAAGTTAGGATAGATCTGTCATTATACAATTTCAAATACCCACTCACTTTCCTTTGGCTTAGTCCCTGCTTTATCAAGGGTTGGCAAAACCTTCAAATATATTTGTACAACACATATTGGGAAATATTTGTAAATCTCCAAAAAAGCTGGCTTTATTTGATCAAAAACACAGTAAAGCAGTAATCCTGCTGCAAAAAATAAATAAATAAATAAATAAATAAATAAAAAAATAAAAAAAATAAAAAAAAATTCTATATATATGTGTGTGTGTGTGTGTGTGTGTGTGTGTGTGTGTGTGTGTGTGTGTGTGTGTGTGTGTGTGTGTGTGTGCGTGCGTGTGTGTGTGTGTGTGCGTGTGTGTGTGTGTGTGTGTGTGTGTGTATGGATCTTCTAGCTATGAAAATTGCACACAGTTTCTTTAAAACTCAAAAATTGCTTCAAATTACTTGTTAAAGCTCTGATTATATTTATCCTTGTTTTACTCTCTTTGTTTGTCTTCTTGTATGTTGGCTTGCACTTCTGTAATCTGTAAACTCAACACCCTCTGGCTCAGCATGCTGCTGCAGTAGACACACCTCAAACTCTCCCTATTGGTCCCTGCTATTTCATATATTTGAACAGCACTTATTCGGGAAATATCTGATAAGCAATCTTAAAAAAGCTGGCTTTATTTTTTTCAAAAACACAGTAAAAGCACTAATACTGCTTCAAAAAAAATTATTGTGGATTTTGTGATATTTTTATATGATTGTTTTGGAAATAGAAAGTTTTTTAATGGCATTTGCTTTGTTTTAATTTGTTTAATATATATATATATATATATATATATATATATATATATATATATATATATATATATATATATATATATATATATATATATATATATATATATATATATATATATATATATATATATATATGTGTGTATATATTATAAATATTATAAAGTATACTATATATATATATATATATATATATATATATATATATATATATATATATATATATATATATATATATATATATATATTTAAATAAATATTACATTTTTCAGTATGAGTTGCTTTAGAAAAAATTATTTTACAGACCACACACTTATAAAAGTACATTTATTGTTATTTGCCAATTCATGTTTGCTCTAACGTCAATTTAACTTTAAATATTAAAAATGTATTAGTGTGTGTTGAAATTACATTAACTTAGAATATATTGATTTGTTATTTTGTGCTACAATGCATTGATACACTGTTTGTAGGGATTTTGTCACCAAATTTTGCAACTTTTAATTATGTTTTGCAACAAGGAACTATTATAGTGACAGTTAAAAATAATTGCAATTTATTTGTGATTAACAAACCAAGAAAAAAATAAGCCAGGTGTACATATTTGGACACTTTCTCTATTATTTTGCTATCATTTACAGGTAATCACACCATTGTCTGTTACTTATGTTTACAGTGTTTTTGTCTGACAATATTTTGTTTATAAACCTGAATTTTTAGCTGTACATATAGGCATATTGGAAGTGACTGCTCTGTTAACGTTTTTTGTAAATGACACAGTATTTAACTGTAATATGAACAGTACTTTACTGTAGGACCTTTATGCAGTATGTTACTGTATTTTAAAGTTACATTGTGAAAATTACTGTATATTTTACTCACAATATGATTAATATGTGATTTAAAGGAGAGTTCAGAATCAAGCCACCCTGCAAGGTATTTAATCTTATCAACTTTACGCAAAGAAGTGTCATCATTACATAATATAGAATAGGAGTACCCTTTTTTTTATCTAAAAGCCAATTTTGTAAGAGATTAAAATCATACTGAAGGCACAACTGAACGGAAAATGTAAAATTACTCTCTATTTATTCCTTCCTCAGCTGGTTCAAAACCTTTATGACAGTTTCTTTCTTTTGTTAAACACAAATAATATATTTTGAAGAATGCTGAAAACTGTAACTATTGACTCCCATAGTAGGAAAAACAGATACTATAGAACTGGGGTGGGCAAACTCGGTCCTGGAGGGCCGGTGTCTTGCAAAGTTTAGCTCCAACACTAATCAAATACACCTGAACATGCTAATCAGTGTCTTCAACATCACTAGAATTCTATAAGCAGGCAGGACACCGGCCCTCCAGGACAGAATTTTCCCAGCCCTGCTATAGAAGTTAATGGTTACAGGTTTTCAGCATACTTCAAAATATGAAGAGTTTAGATGCAAAAACCTCTACAGTTGCAATCAGAATTATTAAACCCCCTGAATTATTAGCCCCCCTGTTTATTTTTTCCCCAATTTCTGTTTAAAGGAGAAAAGTTGACATTTTTATGACAGTCAATAACATTTTACTAGATATTCTTCAAGACACTTCTATACAGCTTAAAGTTACATTTAAAGGCCTAAATGGGTTATTTCGGTTAACTAGGCAGGTTAGGATAATTAGGCAAGTTATTGTATAACGATGGTTTGTTCTGTAGACTATTGAAAAATATATAGCTTAAAAAGGGTATTAATTTTGACCTTAAAATGTTTATTAAAAAACTAAAAACTGCTTTTATTCTAGCCGAAATAAAACAAATAAGACTTTCTTCAGAAGAAAAAATATTATCAGACATACTGTGAAAATTTCCTTGCTCTGTTAAACATCATTTGGGAAATATTTAAAAAAGAAAAAAAAATCTAAGGGGGCTAATAATTCTGACTTTAACTGTAAATGCCGTTTGATATTTTCCTCTAAAATTAGCATTTTTCTCTGACTCTTGTGTGTAGACTCAGAAATGTTACTTTTATAGTCACGAATAAATTCTTTTCATTGCCTTAAAAGTGAAATATTTCTATATAAACTTAGGATGCTGAGAAAAATGCTAAATTTTGGAGAAATATATTCTTTTGTGCTTAGCAGAACAAAGAAACTCATGAAGAATTGAAACAAGTAAAGGGTCATTTTATACAGGTACATTTTGGGGTGAACTATCCCTTTAAATACGAATAGACTCTATAAATCTATAAAAACACCACATATATTTTATGAAAAGCAGTGAAGCCCTACAGGCTTAAACATACAGCGGTTTCAGAAAGTGTTTAACACATTGACTTTCAGCTTGCCCGTATCGAGGGCGATTGTCTAACACTTTGATGTATTGATTTCCTAGCAGTG